>NW_020837993.1:9547899-9848291 GCF_003676395.1 Aethalodelphis obliquidens
TCTTTCTTTCTTTCTTTCTTTCTTTCTTTCTTTCTTTCTTTCTTTCTACATTTTCTCCCTTTCATTCTAAGCCATGTGGATGAAAGGCTCTTGGTGCTCCAGCCAGGAGTCAGGGCTCTGTCTCTGAGGTGGGAGAGCCAACTTCAGGACACTGGTCTACAAGAGAGCTCCCAGCTCCACATAATATCAAATGGTGAAAATCTCCCAGATATCTCTATCTCAACACCAGCACCCAGCTTCACTCAATGACCAACAAGCTACAGTGCTGGACGCCCTATGCCAAATAACTAGCAAGACAGGAACACAACCCCATCAATTAGCAGAGAGGCTGCCTAAAATCATAATAAGTCCACAGACACCCCAAAACACACCACCAGACTTGGACCTGCCCACCAGAAAGACAAGATCCAGCCTCATCCACCAGAACACAGGAACTAGTCCCCTCCACCAGGAAGCCTACACAACCCACTGAACCAACTTTAGGCACTGGGGATAGACACCAAAAACAACGGGAACTACAAACATGCAGCCTGCAAAAAGGAGACCCCAAACACAGTAAGATAAGCAAAATGAGAAGACAGAAAAACACACAGCAGATGAAGGAGCAAGATAAAAACCCACCAGACCTAAAAAATGAAGAGGAAATAGGCAGTCTACCTGAAAAAGCATTCAGAATAATGACAGTAAAGATGATCCAAAATCTTGGAAATAGAATAGACAAAATGCAGGAAACATTTATCAAGGACCTAGAAGAACTAAAGATGAAACAAGCAATGATGAACAACACAATAAATGAAATTAAAAATACTCTAGATGGGATCAATAGCAGAATAACAGAGGCAGAAGAACGGATAAGTGACCTGGAAGATAAAATAGTGGAAATAACTACTGCAGAGCAGAATAAAGAAGAAAGAATGAAAAGAACTGAGGACAGTCTCAGAGACCTCTGGGACAATATAAAATTCACCAACATTCGAATTATAGGGGTTCCAGAAGAAGAGGAGAAAAAGAAAGGGACTGAGAAAATATTTGAACAGATTACAGTTGAAAACTTCCCTAATATGGGAAAGGAAACAGTTAATCAAGTCCAAGAAGCACAGAGAGTCCAAACAGGATAAATCCAAGGAGAAATACACCAAGACAAATATTAATCAAACTGTCAAAAATTAAATACAAAGAAAGCATATTAAAAGCAGCAAGGGAAAAACAACAAATAACACACAAGGGAATCCCCATAAGGTTAACAGCTGATCTCTCAGCAGAAACTCTGCAAGCCAGAAGGGAGTGGCCAGACATACTGAAAGTGACTAAGGAGAAAAACCTGCAACCAAGATTACTCTACCCAGCAAGGATCTCATTCAGATTTGATGGAGAAATTAAAACCTTTACAGACAAGCAGAAGCTGAGAGAGTTCAGCACCACCAAACCAGCTTTACAACAAATGCTAAAGGAACTTCTCTTGGCAAGAAACACAAGAGAAGGAAAGACCTACAATAATGAACCCAAAACAATTAAGCAAGTGGGAATAGGAACATACATATCGATAATTACCTTAAATGTAAACGGACTAAATGTTCCCACCAAAAGACACAGATTGGCTGAATGGATACAAAAACAGGACCCATATATATGCTGTCTACAAGAGACCAACTTCAGACCTAGGGACACATACAGACTGAAAATGAGGGGATGGAAAAAGATATTCCATGCAAATGGAAACCAAAAGAAAGCTGGAGTAGCAATTCTCATATCAGACAAAATAGACTTTAAAATAAAGACTATTAGAAGAGACAAAGAATACTACATAATGATCAAGGGATCAATCCAAAAAGAAGATATAACAATGGTAAATATTTATGCACCCAACATAGAAGAACCTCAATACATAAGGCAAATACTAATAGCCATAAAAGGGGAAATCAACAGTAACACATTCATAGTAGGGGACTTTAACACCCCACTTTCACCAATTGACAGATAATCCAAAATGAAAATAAATAAGGAAACATAAACTTTAAATGATACATTAAACAAGATGGACTTAATTGATATTTAAGGACATTCCATCCAAAAACAACAGAATACACATTTTTCTCAAGTGCTCATGGAACATTCTCCAGGATAGATCATATCTTGGGTCACAAATCAAGCCTTGGTAAATTTAAGAAAATTGAAATTGTATCAAGTATCTTTTCCGACCACAATGCTATGAGATTAGATACCAATTACAGGAATAGATCTGTTAAAAATACAAACACATGGAGGCTAAACAATACACTAATTAATAACGAAATGATCACTGAAGAAATCAAAGAGAAAATAAAAAAATACCTAGAAACAAATGACAATGGAAACACGACGACCCAAAACCTATGGGATGAAGCACAAGCAGTTCTAAGAGGGAAGTTTATAGCAATACAACCCTACCTTAAGAAACAGGAAAAATCTTGAATAAACAACCTAACATTGCACCTAAAGCAATTAGAGAAAGAAGAACAACAACAAAAAAAAAAACCCAAAGTTAGCAGAAGCAAAGAAATCATAAAGATCAGATCAGAAATAAATGAAAAAGAAATGAAGAAAATGATAGCAAAGATCAAGAAAACTAAAAGCTGGTTCTTTGAGAAGATAAACAAAATTGATAAACCATTAGCAGACTGATCAAGAAAAAAAGGGAGAAGACTCAAATCAATAGAATTAGAAATGAAAAAGGAGAAGTAACAACTGACACTGTAGAAATACAAAAGATCATGAGAGATTACTACAAGCAACACTATGCCAATAAAATGGACAACCTGGAAGAAATGGACAAATTCTGAGAAATGCACAACCTGCCAAGACTGAATCAGGAAGAAATAGAAAATATAAACAGACCAATCACAAGCACTGAAATTGAAACTGTGATTAAAAATCTTTCAACAAACAAAAGCCCAGGACCAGATGGCTTCACAGGTGAATTCTATCAAACATTTAGAGAAGAGCTAACACCTATCCTTCTCAAACTCTTCCAAAATATAGCAGAGGGAGAAACACTCCCAAACTCATTCTATGAGGCCACCATCACCCTGATACGAAAACCAGACAAAGATGTCACAAAGAAAGAAAACTACAAGCTGATATCACTGCGGAACATACATGCAAAAATCCTCAACAAAATACTAGCAAACAGAATCCAACAGCACATTAAACGGATCATACATCATTATCAAGTGGGGTTTATTCCAGGAATGAAACGATTCTTCAATACATGCAAATCAATCAATGTGATACACCATATTAACAAATTGAAGGAGAAAAACTATATGATCATTTCAATAGATGCAGAGAAACCTTTCAACAAAATTCAACACACATTTATGATAAAAAACCTGCAGAAAGTAGGCATAGGGGGAAATTTCCTCAACATAATAAAGGCCATATATGACAAACCCACAACCAACATTGCCCTCAATGGTGAAAAACTGAAAACATTTCCACTAAGATCAGGAACAAGACAAGGTTGCCCACTCTCAACACTCCTATTCAACATAGTTTTGGAAGTATTAGCCACAGCAATCAGAGAAGAAAAGGAAATAAAAGGAGTCCAAATCGGAAAAGAAGTAAAGCTGTCACTGTTTGCAGATGATATGATATTATACATAGAGAATCCTAAAGATGCTAGCAGAAAACTACTAGAGCTAATCAATGAATTTGGTAAAGTAGCAGGATACAAAATTAATGCACAGAAATCTCTGGCATTCCTAAACACTAATGATGAAAAATCTGAAAGTGAAATCAAGAACACTCGCATTTACCATTGCAATAGAAAGAATAAATTATCTAGGAATAAACCTACCTAAGGAGACCTGTATGCAGAAAATTATAAGACACTGATGAAAGAAATTAAAAAGATACACATAGATGGAGAGATAGACCATGTTCTTGGATTGGAAGAATCAACATTGTGAAAATGACTCTACTACCCAAAGCAATCTCCAGATTCAATGCAATCCCTATCAAACTACCACTGGTATCTTTCACAGAACTAGAGCAAAAAATGTCACAATATATACGGAAACACAAAAGACCCCGAATAGCCAAAGCAATCTTGAGAACGAAAAACAGAGCTGGAGGAATCAGGCTCCCTGACTTCAGACTATACTACAAAGTTACAGTAATCAAGACAGTATGGTACTAGCACAAAAACAGAAAGATAGATCAATGGGACAGGATAGAAAGACCAGAGATAAACCCACACACATATGGTCACCTTATCTTTGATAAAGGAGGCAGGAATATACAATGGAGAAAGGACAGCCTCTTCAATAAGTGGTGCTGGGAAAACTGGACAGGTACATGTAAAAATATGAGATTAGATCACTCCCTAACACCGTACACAAAAATAAGCTCAAAATGGATTAAAGACCTAAATGTAAGCCCAGAAACTATCAAACTCTTAGAGGAAAACATAGGCAGAACACTCTATGACATAAATCACAGCAAGGTCCTTTTTGACCCACCTCTTAGAGAAATGGAAATAAAAACAAAAATAAACAAATGGGACCTAACGAAACTTCAAACCTTTGCACAGCAAAGGAAACCATAAACAAGACCAAAAGACAACCCTGAGAATGGGAGAAAATATTTGCAAATGAAGCAGCTGACAAAGGATTAATCTCCAAAACATACAAGCAACACATGCAGCCCAGTATCAAAAAATCAAACAACCCTATCCAAAAATGGGCAGAAGACCTAATAGACATTTCTCCAAAGAAGATATACAGACTGCCAACAAACACATGAAAGGATGCTCAACATCATTAATCATTAGAGAAATGCAAATCAAAACTACAATGAGATATCATCTCACACTAGTCATAATGGGCATCATCAAAAAATCTAGAAACAATAAATGCTGGAGAGGGTGTGGAGAAAAGGGAACACTCTTGCCGTGCTGTTGGGAATGTGAATTGGTACAGCCACTATGGAGAACAGTATGGAGGTTCCTTAAAAAACTACAAATAGAACTACTATATGACTCAGCAATCCCACTACTGGGCATATACTCTGAGAAAACCATAATTCAAAAAGAGTCATGTCCCAAAATATTCATTGCAGCTCTATTTACAATAGCCAGGAGATGGAAGCAACCTAAGTGTCCATCATCAGATGAATGGATAAAGAAGATGTGCCACATATATACAATATAATATTACTCAGCCATAAAAAGAAATGAAATTGAGCTATTTTTGTTGAGGTGGATGGACCTAGAGTCTGTCATACAGAGTGAAGTATGTCAGAAAGAGAGAGACAAATACCGTATGCTAACACATATATATGGAATTTAAGAAAAAAAATGTCATGAAGAACCTAGGAGTAAGACAGGAATAAAGACACAGACCTACTATAGAATGGACTTGAGGATATGGGAAGGGGGAAGGGTAAGGTGTGACAACGTGAGAGAGTGGCATGGACATATATACACTACCAAGCATGAAATAGCTAGTGGGAAGCAGCTGCATAGCACAGGGAGATCAGCTAGGTGATTTGTGACCACCTGGAGGGGTGGGATAGGGAAGATGGGATGGAGGGAGACGCAGGAGGGAAGAGATATGGGAACATATATATATGTATAGCTGATTCACTTTGTTGTAAAGCGGAAGCTAACACACCATTGTGAAGCAATTATATTCCAATAAAGATGTAAAAAAATAAATAAAATAAAAATTTAAAAAGTGACATCTCAAAATTCAGTGAAAAATGTATAGAAATTTTAATAAATATTAGGATCATGGATCACCATATGGAATATGATAAAAGTTGATCTTTTTTTTCACACTTTACAGCATGATACATTCCAAATGGGTCACAGATTTTAAAAAGAAGTGGATACATTTTTCTATAACCTCAAAAGGGGAAATTTTTCTAATTGTGGCTCAAAATCAATAAATAATAAGAGAAAGGATTGTAAATTTGACTATGATAAAGAAAATAATAAAAGAAAAGCAAAAAGAATAATAAAAGAATAATAAAAGAAATAATAAAAGAAAAACACCAAAAGTAAAGTAAAAAGACAGATGTCAAATTGGGAAATCTTTACAAATTATATCACCGCTGAAAGATTTACATCATTAGTTTATATAGACTGTTGAAATAGATACAGAAAAGACCAAGAACCTGATTGAAATACAGGCAAGAGCTATGAATTACAAGTTCACTAAATAGAAAACCAAGTGATCCTGAAATATATGAAAAAATACCAAATTCACTCATAAAAAGAGAAATATAAATTAAACCTACCTGGAAATACAATTTTCTACTTATCAGAATGGTAAATATCCTAAAGTTTCGCAAACTGCTTTGTTGAGGATGCTATAAAAACACACACACTTTTATAATTGCTAATGAGACATTCAATTTTTAAGAATTAAGTAAAAACGTAAATTAATACAGCCATTTTGGAAGACAGTTTGGCAATTTCTTACAAAGCTAAACATAGGCTTACCATGCAATCCAGCAATCATGTTCCTAGGTATCTTCACAAATGAGTTGAAAACTCATGTCTATCAGAAAACCTGTCCATTGAATGTTTATAGAAGAAGGATCATGTACCAAAATGTTCATTGCAGCTCTATTTACAATAGCCAGGACATGGAAGCAACCTAAGTGTCCATCAACAGATGAATGGATAAAGAAGATGTGGCACGTATATAACAATGGAATATTATACAGCCATAAAAAGAAACGAAATTGAGTTATTTGTAGTGAGGTGGATAGACCTGTCATACAAAGTGAAGTAAGTCAGAAAGAGAAAAAGAAATACCATATGCTAACACATATATATGGAGCCTAAGAAAAAAAAAAAAAGGTCATGAAGTACCTATGGGTAAGACGGGAGTAAAGACACAGCCCTACTAGAGCATGGACTTGAGGATATGGGGAGGGGGAAGGGTAAGCTGTGACAAAGTGAGAGAGTGGCATGGATATATATACACTACTAAATGTAAAATAGATAGCTAGTGGGAAGCAGCCACATAGCACAAGGAGATCAACTAGGTGGTTTGTGACCACCTAGAGGGGTAGGATAGGGAGGGTGGGAGGGAGGGAGGCAAGAGGGAAGAGATATGAGAACATATGTATATGTATAACTGATTCACTTTGTTATAAAGCAGAAACTAAAAAACCATTGTAAAGCAATTATACTCCAATAAAGATGTCAAAAAAATGATATGATAAAAGTAACAAAAAAATTATTCATAATTGCCAAAACTCGGAAGCAACTAAGATATCCTTCAGTAGGTAAATGGATAAACAAACTGTGATAAATCCATACAATGGATTGCCATTCAGTGACAAAAAGAAATGGGCTATCAAGCCATGAAAAGACGTGAAGGAACCTTAAGTGCACATTGCTAAGTGAAAAGAGCCAATCTAAAAAGTCTACATACAGTATGAATTCTAGCTATATGGCATTCTGGAAAAAGTAATAAGTGGTTGCCAGGAGTTTGGCATAGGGAGAAATGGATGAATAGGTGGTGCATAGGGGATTTTTAGGGTAGTAGGTCTATTCTGTATTCTATGCAATGGTAGATACATTTGTCAAAACCCATAGGACACAAAAGAGTGCACCCTAGTATAACCTACAGACTTTAGTTAATAATCATGTATCAATTGTTCCATCAATTATAAAAAACGTACCACACTAATGCAAGATATTTATAGTAGGGTGAAGTGGGGAGGGCTCTACAAGAACTTTATTTTCTGTACAATTTTTATATAAATATAAAAATGCTTAAAAGAATATTTTAAGTGAATTAGGCTAAACAATGATGATGTTTGAGAATAAACGAAGGATAGAGTGGGGAATAGGAGATGGAGTGTCGTGAGGGGTGAAGAGGCAGGAAGGTCATGTGTAGTGAGAGAGCCGTCAGGGTCAGCCTCCCAGAGGAGGAGACGAGATGGTGCAATTTGGAGACCATAGCATGATGGGGAGAAGCAGCAGCTGGAGGCAAGGATCCAAGGCCAGGGGCTTAGCAAAAAGGGAGGAGACCAGGGTCACTGGAGCAGCCCATTCTGTGGATAAAAGACCTGAAACCAGAAAGATGTAGTCACTTGCCTGAGATGGAACAACTCAGGACTTTCAGGTTGGTCAGAGAGACACACAAAAGGTCTGTGGTCCAGCAGTCCTGTGACCTGCAAGAGAGACCCTCGGTGTCCTGGTGTCACGGGAACAGTAGAGACAACTGTCAGAAGGATGAGTGGAGCTGCGTGTGGTCCCGGACAAGCTTTCCTCACACCAATGTGAGTAACTGCCCTCTTCCTTCAATCTGCAGACCATGTGGTTTCACTTTACTTCTTACCAAACCCAGGACAATAACCCCAACTCCCTGTTATTAAACTAAAAGAGATAGATTCTTTTTAACCAGAAACCCCTCGTTAAGAAAAAAAGGGGTAGACATCTTAGCTCTTGGCTGAAACTCAGACAGAAGAGAAAATAATTGATTTCATTTACAACGTGGCTGGAGGCACAAGCAGATATAGAATACAACACAGTTAGGAGGACAAATTCTTTTTGCTGGTCTTTTTTACTATTTCACTTAAAAGTCTCCTGAGTATTTTGGATGGCTTGTGTCAGAGGCCCTTCCCTAGTTACAGCAGGGCAGGTGCACCCTAGAAGGCAGTTGGATTGGCGAATGGCCTGGTATATGTCAAACATTTTCAATGCAAACAAAACACCAGAATAAGTCTGCCTGCTTGAAACTGGCATCAACCCAATTTCTATTTATATCCCAGCTCCACTATTCTAGCAAAATAACTTAGGAGAGTTATCTCACCTCTTTTCCATGCTGAAAAATAATCATTGTTTCCTAATAGGGTTGGGGGAAGATTAAGCAAGTTGGTGCAAGTAAAATGCATAACATAATGCCTGGAATGGAGTAAGTGCTTACTAAAAGCCTAGAATTAAACCAATGGACAACGAAAGATCTGGGCATACACTTCTCTTTACTGTCACCGGTGAAGTGATAGTGAAAGAGGGAGACAATGCTTCTACAGAGCCAAGAAAAGCTTTATATAGCTTTTTAAAAAATGATACCCAAAGTGCTGTCCTTAACTTCTAGTGTCCCATGAAACATTAAAAATCTCTGGTACGTAATATGAACTCAAGGCAATGAATCTGCCTCTTTCTCCACTTCCTTCCTCTTTCTCTTCATTACATTATTCCTTTCTCATGGTTTTTTATCTTGGATTTTGGCACCACATCCCAAGGAAAATGGAAACTGATTTCTCCCTTTCTTGCACCCCTGACATTTTACCTGGCACCAACTACTGTCTATTCTGCCTTTTCCAGTGTTGCTTATGTCCACACCATCATGTCCATCCCCATGGCCTGCATCATTTCTCATCCCTCTGTTCAGTCTCTTCACCTTCCAGCCATTTGTCCTAACCCTGCCAGAGTCGTCCTTCTGAAACTCAGGCCAAGCCATGTCACTCCATTTTATATCTTCAATGCTAATGTAGTCAAACCCTCAAAAAGTAAAGAAACCTCATTTTATTTTTTTACTGATTTTTGCTCAAATATATTTGACCATTACATATCAGAGATTATTTCCAAAAGGTAGATATTTCTCATCTCCACTTTCTGCAAGAGAAAACTGAGCCTCCTTGAAATTAACAACATGCCTATATCCTTGGAGCTGGTAAAGAGCAGAGCTGGCTTTCCTGACCACACCTTTCCCTCTACTGTACCTCTCTGCTCATGAGTTTGTTTATAACATGGCAGTTTCATCTCAGAACTACCAGAAAAACTATAAAAAAAGTTTATACCTTTATTGAACCATTTTAACTTCAGAGAGTCAAACTGAAATGTTGCTCTGATTATTGTCAAATGCTTTTTTGAGTGTGGTTCCCTTTCTGGAGCAGCAGAAACAGCTCTGCTTATGAGCAGAAGTTATGCCCCAAACTGGCATGGGCAAAGAAAAGGTGCTACACCCCCATCTGGATCTCTGCAGACATCCCTTCCTGAGAACATGTCATGTAGTTCCACAGGACTCAGAAGTAGTCAATCAAATAAACAGCCAGTTCAGACTGCTGGTCTTTGATGATCAAATTTGTAGAATTACAACATACTGTGTTTGAAGGTATGTTATAGGTAACATGTGATTTATTGGACAAAGGACAGATTTTGAGCCTCTGGTCCAGATGGCCTGCTCTACCCAAACCCACCTAAAGACCCTCAAGGACAAAGTAGGAACACTTCCCATCCCCTCTGCGAGGTATTTCTGAGTATCCGTTAATTAAAATGATACTAGTGAAGATACATCTGTACAGCACATGTGAATGTCTCCCAAACAACAGTACACAAATTTGACCCTTTGCTTTTCAAATGTCTCCCCAAATCCTATGATTTTGGGGGGAGACTCACGTTCAGGGCCAACACCCACTCTCTAAGGAAGTGGCCTTGAGTGGTTTTACATCATAAAGACAGAGTGCCACTTTCCCTTTGGTAAACTGAGAATAAGAATGACACAGGGTTTCTGTAGAATTCATGCAAATCACCTATTAGTGTTTAACCCACATGAGTTACCTCTCCCCAGAACAGGAAGAATGGACAAACTTAAATCACAATAGTGGACGGGAATGGTACTGCTAAGGACTCAGGACACCAAATAATAGGCATGGCTTCACCAGGAATAAGATTGGTAGGACCTGAATCCACGCCCTTCACTCCTAGGGGTCTTGCCACACCTGCTGCTACCCTTCTTCCTGCAAGCACCATTAGAGGACCAAAAAAAAAACAAAGCATAATGTCAAAATACATTTGGCTGTGTCATAACCCCTGTGCAATACGACACAATGTAAATTTAAATGACACAATGTGCTTTAGTTGAGAAGACCAGAGGCACTGGGGGCACCCCTGAGTAAACAGCAGCTAATGCAATCCAGGCAAGCACACAGTAACTCTACCCTAGTCAGCATTTATGCCCACTTGGAGGGCAGCCCCTTTACGTAAATATAAAAAAGATAATTACTACAGGAAGAAAAAGAGCAGGTATTGTTTACTGCCGGGATAAGGAGTGGGGTTTTGAATGCACAAAGCAGCCGGGCAGCGTGCAGCTACTTCAAAGAGGAACAGAGTGTGAAACCGAGGCTCAGCCACTCCAGAATCCTTCCATGTCCAGGATGCGCGAGTCGTAAATGGACACATGCGGTGACGAAGTTGCTGGAGCTTCTTTACAGAAGCTTTCCCTCGTCTCATCTTTAAACGCCAACGAAAGAGAGGTCACAGCACTGATTGGCTTCATCAACAGCCTGTGGAATAAATGATGCTTAATGACAGGCTTTAAGCAGCTTGGTCACCCCTGGATGCGGATGGGATGCTGCGCTGAGCGGAGTCTCCGGTTTGCCAGCCCAGCCGCTGGCTCCCCACGTTCCTGCAGCTGCACGGATGAATCGGGGAGTGGAGAGAGCGAGGCTGACTAATTGAAAAGGGGGAGCACTTTACAAACACCATTACGTGAAATGTGAGAAGTGTAACGTGGCAGGAAGCAGCGGCACCTGGTGTCAGTGGCTAATTGTGTTGTTCGGGTGACAGGTTAGCCCAGGGCGCTCCTGGGAACCCGAGCCGCTCACTTGCCTTGCAGGCGCCACGTCCTCTGACTCGGGCTTGGATTACAGGATGGACCAGTTGGGTGGCAGCATCTCCCCCAGGAGTCACATTTCATTTCAATGAACGCATGCACAGATGACATATCTTTATCTTACCCTTGCAGGGCTGGGACAAGAGTCATTTTTGCCACTTACACAGGGATGTCTGGTTAGAAGGGGCAAGTGAATTCAAGGAGTGTATTGGGTTCTAGAACATTGGGAGAAAAATTTAAATAGAGAGAAAGAAAAAGAAGAAGTAAAAGAAAGGAGAGCGGAATGGAGTGAAAGAATAAAGGAAAGAGGAAAGGACAGAAAAAGGAAATGAAGAGAGAAAAAATCAACATAAAAAGAATGAATTTTTGTACACAGGAAGATTTTTTTTTTTAATTAAAGCCAGTTTTCCGTAAGACATGATCATATCCATGAATGTCCTTCCTCCATTGTTATTATTTTCACACACTGGAATCATAAATAAAGGCAAACTTCCTCAGTAGGAATTAAAGTATATTTTCAGGGAACATTGGCCCTTTGTTGCCCTAATATTCCATTTATTCCAAACTCTAATATAATATACACGGGATCCTGCTTGTTTAGGGTTCCTTACTGGAACATTAGCATTCAGTCAAAAATTTATATTTACAGAGAAAATTATCCAGTTCAGAAGGAAAATGAATGAAATGAAATATTTCATGTAGTCTTCAATTAGTAAGAGCTCATGGTCTGTGACAGACATACTGTAATAACGAAAGTCAAAATAATTTTCTAAAAAATCAAATTTTAGATGGAGAATAACTTAGGCATGTATTTTGGCTGGTCCTAATTTTCTAATAACTAGTATTCTGGAAATATTTTTGAAAAGCCCAAAAATTCTGGCGAGTTCACTTTTCGATTTAAGTCTAAGATATATAGACTAAAGCAGTCTCAATGGGTGTGATAAACCATGTTATTGAAAGATGAGGTGTTTGGGACTTCAAGTCCCAAGTCCCATTTGCAACACTTGTAAGCTGTGTGACTTTAATCATGTACTTTAACCTCTCTAAGATTCAATGCCTTCATCTGTACATTATAAACAATAATGTCCATTTTGTAAGGTAGAATGAGCAGCAAAGAAAAGATGTATAAAGGGCTAAGCACCAGTGCCTTTCATACAATCAACATTCAGTTTTTTGCTTCTTTAATTGGAAGTAGTATTTAGGACAAAACTGGTGGATATATTCTGCTTTTTAACTAGACATTTTTAAAATAACCCAAAATATGCCCAATGCATTAATATATTCTTCTAAGCTTCAAGCAGCAAATATAAATGACAGACAATATCTCTTCTTTGCCTGAAGATAATGTAAATTCCGTAAGCAGACAGGAGACTTACCCCAAAGTGGATCTATATTGACTGCTTATCCCCAGGGATATATTGTATACGTAACTCGATGCATCTGTTACTGTTGTAATTGGGAACCAGGAAAGCCATCGTTGTGGAGAGAGAGAGCCAGGCTCTCTGCAATGTCAACGAGGTAGGATCAGAATGACATTTTCAGCATAATGTTAGCCAATTAAATGTTGGAAATATGTATGCACTGCTCCAAACCACCTGTCATGTGCCTGGGTTCCTAATGGGGAAAAGGAGGAGGTCACCAAAAAGAAAAGCAACAATCGGGAATTAAAAAATGTGAGTGTAAAGGAAAGACTGGCTAAAAACTGCAGCACTCGGGAAGAAAGTCCCAATGAAAATGGCTGTTGAATAGTTTTATGGAAAATTACAGTGGTTGCCTAAGCTCCACTGCATGGGTCCCATATTTTGAAGAAAATTTTACAGATGCCCTACTGGCAGCTTAATGAAGGAATGCTCCAAATCATCTCAGAGACAACAAGAGGTACTAAAAGTAGCTCCTTCCGATGCTGTCACCAAAAAAAAAAAAAAACCTATGTTCTCCCAATGAGGTTTTTCAAAAATGAATTACGCCATTAAGTGCCAAGAAGAAAATTAGCTATGAGCTTTTAAATTTAAAATGATCCCCTTTTTAATTGTAAAACAGTGGCACTTAACTGCTATTGATCCTGCTGAGACACATTAAGGAACAGGGTCACCATAACTGTTAATATTCACTGCTTAGTGAAAGAGCATCAAAGGACATTTTAATGTCACAGACTTTCTCAGGGAGTTTTTAAAGAAGGTTTGAATCAGCCAGCCTATGAATGAAAAGGACATGAGGTAGACAAATGTAGAAACAAATGTGATAGCAATTTTCTGCTAATCAAATCATAACTCAAGATTGATTTTTTGGCAAAAGTTTATGTCATATAGATTTCCAAGGCTGGTCGACATTTAAAAGTCAGAGTATATATTTTCTATAGACTGGGACTTTTTAGATGATCGTCCAATAGGGAATTTTTGTTTATTTTTGAACACAGAAGTGTAAGAGTTTCCCTTCTGGGGAAGACCATTCCACTTTTGCACACTTCAGACATAAAGAATGTGAAATGTCAATGGTATTTTATTCAAAACTGAAAGTCTGTCCTACTTTTTTGAAACATTTATTAGGTGAGACAATAAACCACAGGTGAGTCTTCAGTTTTTAAAGGTAGAAACTACATTTTTAGAACACATTCAGAGGAGGTTTTCTTTCTCCTTTTGCCTGGTTCCTGCAGTGAATTTGAAAATATTGAATTTGTGGCATCGTCGACTTCTAGAATGCTGAACTTTGCCAAAATAGGAAACTGAACAAAGGTTAAAATGAAAACTCCCTATTCCAAAGCCCTCTGTTACATAAAAGAGAAATGTTGAAAAGGTAAATTTAACATTGTATTAGATACTTCTAAAAAATTTTAGAATTTTGTCAGTCTTCATTACTGACCAAAACATGTTTTTGCCTCTTTGCAATGCCTGTTGCTCACTATGCTAAAGAACTCTTGCTAAAATAGTATTACCATTATTTTGGTCTCTAGTTCAAAAATATTTCTTAATTGCCTACAGAAACATTTTTTCAGGTGTAAATTCTAGCAAATAAAATCTTACTGGAATTGCTAAGTAGAAACAAAATTAACCAAAGGAAATAAATGGTTTCTTCAGGCAGCTTAAATTCTCACTGTTTAAAAGAAGGTATTTCATTCTTTATGACATCACTGAGGTGTTCTCAGGAGTATCTGGGTACTGACTGAAAGCCACTGACCTACAGAATGTATTCATTCTTAGATTCAGGTGCCAGATATTTGCCAAATGCCTGTTTTCTGGGATATCACTCTGGGAACCAAGGAAACTTTCCAGGCACTAAGGAAGTCAGAAACTTAGGAAGATACAGATAAGAAAACAAGAAATTCTGATGCAAAAAATGCCCTAATGGAGTTCAGATCAGAGCAGGAGAGGTGAAAGAAGCGTTCCCAAGAGTGTGATTCAGGAGCTGAAACTCTGAGGATAAACTGATGTTGGCAAGATGAAGACTTAGGGCCTTTCAGGCAGGAAAAAAAATTAAATTAAAAATGCAGGGCTTCCCTGGTGGTGCAGTGGTTGAGAGTCCACCTGCCGATGCAGGGAACACGGGTTCGTGCCCCGGTCCGGGAAGATCCCACATGCCGCGGAGCAGCTGGGCCCGTGAGCCACGGCCGCTGAGCCTGTGCGTCCGGAGCCTGTACCGAAAAAGAGGAACAAAAAAAAGAAAGGGCCCCGGGAACAAAAAAAAAAAAAAAAAAAAAAAAAAAGCAAAGTTGTGGAGTTAGGAGTGAGCATGTGTATGGCAGGAAACACAGCAAGGAAAACAGAAACCAAACCACATCATGCTAAGGAATGTGAATTTTATTCTTTAAAACAATGGAGAAACAATGGAAGAATTCCCAGTAGGTAAATGATGTGATTGGATTTGTTTTTAACGTTATTACTCTTCCAACAACGTGGAGAATGAACTGGAAGGGACAAGCAAAGTTGGACACAGGGACCGCAGTTGGGAGGTCGCTGTGGCAACCCAGGTGTGAAATGGTAAAACACTTAACGATGGAAGGAACACTCCAGATGGAAAGAAACGTTGTCTGGGTGGTTAACTGGAATTGGAAAGAAAGGAGGAGGTGGGTGCCAAGAAAGTCTACTGGATTTCTAACTTAGATCATCATGTGAATGATCTACCTTTCTACCATTTACTGTAGCTAGGTTTACTGAATGATTCATATGAGTCTCATCTGCGGCATGTTGAGATTATCATCAAAGTGGAGGTGTCTACCAGGCAATTGAAGATGTAGATCTGGAGCTCAGAAGAGAGATTGAAATTCTAACTAGATTATCCAGGAAGACATCCTAACTCTATAGGTCCTCAGATGGGCTTCAGGGGCCTCTGAGCTCTCTAAAATTCTTATAAAATTGTGTGTTCTCATATGTACAGTAATGTGGGGAAATTCCTTATTTAAACTGATTTTCAAAGGGATCAGGAATCAAAGATCTATACAGACAGTAAAAGAGAGTCAAATGTGAAATTCTGAGCATTATCATTTATGAAATTGGAGTTAGCCTAAAATATGAAGCCTTCCATAATGTGTCCCCATTTCTGTTTTCAAATCCATACTGTTTTACCAAATCCCTCTTCTCTGGGCAAATAACTTTACTGGTGTCCCAGGCACCCATGACCTTTCTTGCCTCCAAACGTCTACCTCTTGACCACCTGTCAATTTCTCACTGCATATCCTAGTATCACTCTACTTAAAGATCCAATTCATGAAGTTTGTGGTTATTTTCCTTTCACCAACACAAATGCCCTCTTCCTCATCTAAATTTCAGCCAGACCTCTTGTCAGTAGGTTCCATTTGGAACCTAACAGTGCCTAACACTTAATAATTTTTGAAAATAAATATATGTCATATCTTGAAAAAGCTCTTGATATGCTATTTTGTGTGATTCTTTAATGATGTGTGTATATACATGTATATGTGTGTGTATTTGCATATACATGCAAATAATTTGCTATATTCTGCCTTCCAACTAGACTATAAACTCATTGAAGGCAATGTCTATAGTACATTTCTAAGTATAATTTTGATCACATAGTGAGTATTTACATACCAAGAGATCAGGAGGGTGAAGAAAAGGATAAAGGGAAAGAGGTAGCACACCAAATTAAGTAGAAAGAGTTCTGAACTGAAATTTGGAAATCTAAGCACCAGTTTTGTCTCATCCACTTTTAAGATATTTGACATCTAAATTGAAGAAAAATTTGCCTACTCCATTTATATCATGAGACTGTTGTGAAGATTAAATGATATATTGTATATAAATTATTTATATAATATATAAATACATTTTATAAGGTATACTTAAGTATAAATATATTTTATCATGTGGAATAAATAATTCCTATTAATAAATATATATATAAATTAATCACAGGAGGAAATTTTAATGATAGTCCATAATATTTTTATTTTCTTTCCTAAGTACTGAACATAGTTTTAAATGATTATAATTATTTTCAATAATAATAGTTGAATCATTTTTCAATTAATTCCAATTCCAATGGAATTCCATTGGAAACAAATGTGATCACAGTAAAACATTTAGCAAAATCTATACTCTATGTTGCTAAATTTCTGTAACCATTCTAGCCAGAACAAGTTAAAAATTATCATTCCCTAATTCTGGTGATAATAAAACCAGTCATTTTTAGGTGAAGTGTAAATATACCACAATTTATACAGAAAGACTATTTCTAGAAATTGATCAGAAATAGATTTATGGTACATAAACATAATTTTTCAAAAGAATTAGGGGAACTAAATTTAGAGACTGCCAAATATCATTCTAGACTAAGAATAATTTACTTTTTCAAGAGATTTTTGATTTAGATTTTACATAACAGTTTGTATTAGAATCAGTATTAAATACTCATAAACTAGGACATAACTTTATATATTTTTTGCACACCAGTGATTGGTGCTCTGTTCTTTAGTTAATAAACGCTCAGAATATATGAGCCTTTGCAGTAAATGCATTAAAGGGATTGATCAAAATCTTTGTGTTATTTTTATACAAAATTCGAGTCTGTGAAAGCTTACTTCTGGTTACCTTTTACAGAAACAAAGTAATTTTGGTTCACATATATGTGAATTAAATCACGGCAGTTGGGATGGTTAAAAAATGTGTTGGGAAGGGAGAGGGTATGAACAGTGTGCAGATTAGAGCAGAAAGAGGTGTTTTTGAATGATCCCTTCAGAAAGTTTATAGAAGCAGATTCTAAATATGTCCCATTCTCGGAGCTGTGGATTAGTAGAGACTGGCCTGATGGTTGTGAGACAGGCAAATGGACAGTGAGGCATGTTCCACCATGTCTTGGAGCCATGAACCTGAATCCACACACATCCCCCCATCCTTGTCCTCAAGGATTTATGGAGTCTGAAGCACATACATTTTGAGCGACCCTCTCAAAGAAAGAGAAACATGAATTACAAATACAAAATTAGTTATGAATGGAAATATTCATTTAGAATAAGAAAAGAAATTACAAGGTTTTGAGACTTGGAATTAAGGTCCATTTTTCTGTGGTTGCCTAAGGAGTTTGCTAAAATGCTTATGAACAATGGTTCCAATGGCAAGGTGGCTTTTTCCTCACCTGGGTAGGTCTCACCCCGGCACTGCCCAGCACTCACAGGGACCCACTCACAGGGGTTATGAAGCTTAAGCTGCATGGTATTGTTACTGAGAATCCGTAAGAAGTCATTGGTTGGTTACCTGTTATGGCTTCACATTCAGTCCATCCCATGTTAGAAGCTCAGACAATGTTCTATGGAAAAGACAACATCTGTACTTTGAAATTCCAGTTTCCCACTAAGGGAAAATAACATTACTATGGAATGAACAGTGGGCTTGTGATTCTTCCTGCACCTTGACTGCCTCACTTTGTACCTGTCACAGTCTCTATGGAGAGAAATTCCAGGCCTCTTACTCCCAGACTGTGCAGCTGAAATGCCTGTGTACAAGGTAGGGAAGGTGTATCCTTAGCAGCCCGCAACTTGGTCCTCAGGCTGCCAACATCACAGATTAAATTTCTCCAAACCTGTCAGCCTGGAACTGTTCAGTAATCATAGGACAGCTATAGGCCCGTCATGGAGTTTCAGGTGTGAGGATATGAGTCGATTGGCCTGAACCTAAGCCAACTGTTGATGAGAGTTAGGAAGTCACAACACCCCTCTGTCTGTTCTGACACTCCTACAGGTCAATAACATTGAATTTGCACTTCAGAAGGGGAACATTGTTTAAAAAATAATCCAGTTGCTTTGATAGCTGACAGTCAGGAGAGTCAAAGAATGTGATGAGGGTGTGAACTGTCCATTCCAGCCTCCCAGAGAGGAAGAATGGAGCACCTCAGGGAAGAGAGGTTCGTAAAGCTCACCCTTAGAGATATAGAAAACAAACTACTGGTCACCAATAAGGAGAGGGAAGGGGGGAGGGGAAAATTAATGGTATGGGATTAAGAGATACAAACTACTATGTATAGAATAGATAAGCAACAAGGGTATATTGTATATCACAGGGAATTATAGCCATTATCTTGTAATGACCTATAATGAAGTATAATCTGTAAAAATACTGAATCACTATGGTCTACATTTGAAACTAACATAATATTGTAAATCAACAATACTTTAATAAAAAAATTATTAGAAAAAAAAAAGCTCACCTTGCAGTTACATGGGAGGCCAGAACAGGCAGACAGCAGGTGGTGATGGGATGCCTAGATCAGAATCCAATGAGTCCAGTGGGAATAGGGTCATCATACAAAATACAGGACACTTATTTATTTTCCAAATTCAGAAACACACTAATCATTTTTTAGTATAAGTACATCCCAAATATTGCATGGGACATATTTATACTAAAAGAAAATTTCTTGTGTATCTGAAATTTAAATTGAACTCAGAGTCCTATATTTTTATTTGCTAAGTCTGGCAACACTACTTGGAAATACAAATAAAAATGAAACTCTAAATTAGCCAGAAAAAAAATAAATAAATAAATAAAATAAATAAATTAGCCAGGACCATTCAGTACTAGGATATATAAAACCATGCCAACTACTTAAAGCAAAAATAAAAACAAATGTTGCACAAATATGTGGTCAATTGACTTTTTACAATGGTGCAAATACATTTGGACAAGGAAAAGTGACCAGAACACCTGGATATTTTTATGGAAAGAATAAAACCTGATCTCTATCTTACATCATGCACAATAATTAATTTGAAATAGATCATATACCAAAATGTAAATGCTAAAACTATAAAGCCCCGAAAAGGCAAACATAGAAGAATATCTTTTCAACATGAGGGAGGCAGAGATTTCTTAGGATACAAAATAAAAAGAACTAAGCATAAAAGAAAAATTGATAAATTGGTGTCTTAGATTGAGTTCCCTAAATGTAGAGTTTGAGAGGGGGCTTCTTGTGTGAGTCATTTATTGAGTGAATGCTTGCAAGAGACATCTGTAACAAAGTAAGGGAAGCAGAATAGGGCAGTGGAGGAAGCTCAGCAAAGAAGTGGGGTCAGCTCCAGTCCAGCCTCTGTCTAATCCTACAAGGAGCCCCAGGACACAAATGGCCCCTCAGTGTTGTCCCACGTGGAGGTCAAGGGACAGGCCTTTTGTACTGCAATAACAGCCAGTCATTTTTCTAAGCCACTTCAGAAGAGAGCATGGCATTCCAGTTATTTCTAGATGAGATAGCTCTCTTTGGCTGAGAACAATTCTCCTGAGAAAGCTATTGCCCTATGCCTTTAGCAACCAATGTTCACATTAGCTGGGAATGGGTCTATTACCATTGGAGATCATCAAAATTAGAAACTTCCAATGATCAAAAGATGTCATTAAAAAAATGAAGAGTCAAGCTACATATTAGAAGAAAATATTTGCAACTCATGTGTCTGACAGAGGGCTTATATCCAGAATACACTGAAGAAAATCCTACAAACCCCTACAAACAACTCATGTTTTTAAAATGAGCAAAGATTTTATATGTAGAAAACCATGAAAAATGAAGTTAGAATTAATAAATGTGGCAAATTAGCAGGATACAAGATCAACACACAAAACCCAGTTGCATTGCAATACACTAACAATGAACAAACTGAAAAGGAAATCATGAATACAATTTCATTTACAATAGCATGAAAAGAATAAAATACTTAAGAATTAACTTAACCAAAGAGGTGAAAGTTTGATTTGCACAATGAAAACTACAAAATATTGCTGAAAGAAATGAAAGAAGATACAAATAAATAGAAACACATACCATGTATATGAATTGGAAGACTTGATGTTGTTAAGATGTCAATACTATACAAAGCAATCTACAGATTCAGTGCAATCCCTAACAAAATCCCAATGATGTTTTTGAAACAGAAAAACCCATCCTAAAATGCATATGGAATCTCAAAGAAACTCAGATAGCCAAAACAATCTTGTAAAAGAAAAACAAAGCTGGAGACTCACAGTTCCAGATTTCAAAACTTACTTTAAAGGTACTGTAATAAAAACAGTGTGGTACTGGCATAAAGACAGACATATAGATCAATGGTATAGAATAGAAACCCCAAAAATAAACTCTTGTGTATATTGTCAAATGATTTTTGATAAGGGTGCCAAGACCATTCAATGGGGAAAGGACAGTCTCTTCAACAAATGATACTGAGAAAACTGGATATTCACACAGAAAAAATAAAGTTGAACCCTTACCTAAAAGGCAACTCAAAATGGATTATAGATGCAATGTAAGACCTAAAATTACAAAACTCTTAGAGGAAAACAGGGCCAAACTTCATAATATTAGATTTGGCAATGATTTCTCAGATTTGACACCAAAGGCACAGCCAACAGCACCACCAGCAACAACAGAAATCATGTTGTTGTTTGCAAATCATGTATCTGATAAGTGATTAATATCCAGAATATATAGAAAACTCAAAGAAAAAAACATATAACCCAATTCAAAAATGGACCAAGGATTTTAATAGAAATTTCTCCTAAGAAGATATATGAATGACCAATGAAATGAAATGAAATGGCACTCAACATCACTAATCATTAGGGAAATGCAAACCAAATTACAATGAGATATCATCTCATACCCATTAGTATGGCTAATGTCAAAAAATAGAAAACAAAAAGTTTTGGAGAGGATGTGAAGAAATTGGAACCCTTTTTCATTATTGGTGGGAATATAAATGATACAGCAGTTGTGGTAAACAGTATGGTGGTTCCTCAAAAGAAAAAAAAAATAATAGAATTACCATGTGATCCAGCAATTTCACTTCTAGATATAGATCTAAAAGAAATGAAAGCAAGATCTCAAGGTGATATTTGTACACCCATGTTTATAGCAGCATTATTCACAATAGCTAAACTATGGGAGCAACCCAAATGTCCATTGTCAAATAAATGAATTAGCAAAATGTGGTATATACATACAATAGGATATTATTCAGCCTTTAGAAGGAAGGATACTCTGACATATGCTGAAACATGAATAAAACTTGAGGATATTATGTTAAGTGAAATAAGCCAGTCACAAAAAGACAAGTGATTCCACTTAGATGCAATACTTGAGTAGGACCATAGAGACATGAAGTGGAATGGTGGTTGCCAGAGGCTGGGAGGTGGGGGCAATGGGGACTTAATGTTTAATGAGTATAGAGTTTCAGTTTTATAAGATGAAAAGAGTTAAAGAGATGGATGGTAGTGATGGTTGCACATCATGAATGTATTAAAAACCACTGAACTGTACATGTTAATATGGTTAGATAGTAAATTTCACATTATACGTATCAAAATAAAAAATTGGGGGGATAAAAGGGCAAATGACTTTTATAGGCAAAATGGCTAAAATTAAAAAGACTGAGAAAACCAAATATTAGCAAGTATGTAAACCAAGTGAACAGTAATGCATTGCTGGTAGGAGTGTAAAATGGTACAACCCCTTTGGAGACTGGAAATTTCTAATAAACATAACTATATACTTACCCCAGGAAACAGTAATTGTACTACTAGGTATTTACCCTCCCATCACCAAGTTAAAATATACGTCCACAAACAAAACCTTATACAAGAATGTTAAAATGTTCACATTAGCTTCATTCATAAAAGCCAAAATCCAGAGATAATCCAATACCAATCAACAGATATTGGAGCATATTGATACTATAAATTAAAACTCAGCAATAAAAGGAACTACTGTTTAAAACTCAGCAATAAAAGGAACTAACTACTGTCATATGCAACAACACAGAAAACATATTGAATGGAAGAAAAGAAACACAAGAGAGAAACCATTCAATGATTCCATTATATGAAGTTCAAGAACAGTCAAAACTCATCTATAGACATAAAAATCAGACCAATGGTTGCTTCTAGGGTGAAAAATGGGAACTGATATGAAAGGGTCATGAAGGAACTTTATAGGGTGATGGGAATATTTTGTCTTGAAAGGAGTGGTGTGGGTTACAAGAATGTATACATTTGCTAAAATGTATCATGCTGTACACTTAATGTCTATACGTTTTATAATATAAGGTATACCTCAATAATTTGTATTAGTTTGTAATATAACTAAGATGCCAAGGGCTAAATGGGATTCAAGGATATCACAATACGGGAGTTCAGACAAGCTCATCGGCTACCTCTCTCTCTGTTTCTTTCTCTCTCTCTCTCCCTCTAACTTTCCCCTTTCCCTCTGGCTTTATTCTGGATCCACTTACTCCACAGAGCCATAAGAAAGTTCCCACCATGCCCTTGGTGATCATGACAGAGTCCACAATGCTGAAATCACCCTGGGACAAAAATTCTGTATTGGCTGAACTTATTCACATAAGAGAAGAAACTCGGCACAACGTGATTCTTATTTTAATCATGCTTCATAGCTAACTGGCTGGTCTGCTGAAGTCGTTCTGGGCAAACCAATCTTAGAGTGAATACTGGTCATGCTTCTCTGATCCAGGGAGGTAAATTACTAATTTGGAGATTGCCTTCAGCCCATTTAAAAGAATACTCACATTTTACTTGGAACAGCTCATTTAACTGGGCATTTATTGCTGTTTTTGTAAAAGTCATAATAGGCCTTAAACATATCACAGTCAGGTGTCTAAGACAGACACATTATTGATTTTGCTCTCTGAAGAGGTCACATTGAGAAAGGGGATGACTGAGCTTTAGCATGATGGAACCGTGGTACCTAACCAAACAGTAAACCTCTGTCACTCCATTCCATTTACAAATATGGTTTGACCTCTATGTGCTTCTCTTCCTGCAAAAGTTCAACAAGACTTTCTAGAAACCGTTTGTCCTGCAGTCCCTAAATAAAATTGTCAGATAATTTTCTTCCTGGGCCTTTGGCCAGCTGGGGATTATTTTTTTCCTACATCCTTTTTTATAAACTAAAATCTAATTTCCTACATTTGCTCCTTGTATTTCCTAACTCAGGAAAATTCACCCTCCTGAAGTTCCTTGCTTGACTTCTTTTCCTCCTGTCTTCCACAGTTCACTCAGGAGGTCCAAGCTCAGGACTCAAGGGGGAATGATTTTGGTACAGTCGCCCACTAGGCTCTAACTACAGTCCACAGATTTGTTTTTGTAAATAAGGTTTTATTGGAGTATAGCTCCACCCTCTTCTTCACATATTGCCCATGGCTCCTTTCATGCAACAGTGACAGAAATGAAAAGTTGGAATGGGACAGTAATACTCACAATCCTAAAATATTTCCTATCTGGCCTTGCAAGGAAGTTTGCCCCTCCCTGACCTACACTCTCACCTTCTCATGCTTCCCTCCACGATGCTAGATCTCAAACATTCTCCTTGGAATGGAAGTGGTCTATCAGGAGCTTAACAGAAAAACTAAGTCATATGGGGCTAACCATATCTATTATGAATGTTATTGATACAGAAAAGTGTGTTATGGGGAGGTTACTTCTCCCAACTCTTGAATGACACTGGAGGACAAAGCATGCCAGCAATTCTTTCCAACTCACTTACCCAGCCACTCAACCTTTCTCCATCAGATCTCAGTGGAAATTAAATTTTTATGCAGATGTAAACATATTCTAGTCTATGAACATTTAACTCTAAGGAACATTTTTTCTCTGAAATCTTTTGTTAAAGCTAGCAATAAGAATTATATAGAAAATTCTTTAAAAAAATACTAAAATATATATTTTGACCATGGAAACAACCTTGAAAAGTCAATAAACAGCTTGACAATGGAAGCCTGGTGTGGGAAGAAGTTTGGTCATGAAGAATCTAGCAGAAACCAGGGACTCACAATGGAGGCTAAGAGAATACAAGGGAGTTACTCCACCCTAGGTTCATGATGTGCTCAAGAGGAGGAAGGGCTGTTTTGAGATGGATTCCTGCCCAGCCATCTGTAATGAAGGTCCCAAGGAAAAGGTAGTAAAGAGTAAGCACCACCATGTGAGTGCTCCCATGAGACCTGATGTTTTAGGATTGCCCATCCTCTCTTCTCTGAGATAGATGACTGCAAAAAACTAATGGGCAGAGCTGGGCATGGCTCAGCACTGACACCAACAGTCCAACAATCTTCTCACCATTATCACCTCCATCAAAGTCAAAGCACAGCGGAGGCCCCAGACCTGTTCCCAGTCCTCTTTACCTCTCCCCAAAATGGGGTGGTGTTTATAATGCTCATGCATCTTTCACAGCTTAATATTGATACATCTGGGTCCACAAACAGTGTTATGCAACTATACTAATTCAATAGAGAATTGAAGTATGTGTTTTTCTTCCTAGCTTCTGGGTAGACTTCCATTACTAAACTAGTCAGTTCTTTCAAGGTTGCATCCATCCAAGTGGCCTGACCCACCTTGGAAAGTACTCACAGAACCAGTATGAGTTCCACACCTTTAGGAATGATGAAAACATATGTGTCTGGGAAGTTTGGAAAACTGGTTATTTTTATTTAAAGTTTAAGATTACCTAACAGCTCTTTACAAACAGGGCTGTGGTTTGCAGGTCAGTTCCTCATCTCTGGGTCTGGGCCTTGTGCTCAGGTGATGTTTGTGGAAAACAATAAATATGTATATTAGGGAATAAATAATAAATTTATTTAGATGTATCTAATCTAAATAAATTTACCACATTGTATGTTTCATTCTATATCTTGGTATTTCCACTACATTTTAAGTTGTTAATGTATTGTTTCATTTATTTAAGATGGTAACATTAGTACATATATTCATGGTCTGTTTGTTTTGATTGCTGTGTGTTATTCCATCCATTATGAGAGATATTCAGGTTACTTACAATTTTCCACAATTACAAGCACTGCTCTGTGGACATCTTTGTCATCATATCCATCTGCCATGGGCAGGAGTTTCCCTAAAGCAGATTTACATTTCAATTCCCTGTTTTCTATTAAGGTTAAACACTTTATCATATGATTGGCCATTCAGATTTCTTCTTCAGTAAACAATTTGTTCATATTCTTTGCTTCTTTCCTATTGTTTTTATTCTTGCTTAATACTAGGTATTCCACATGTAACCTGACTACTAATCATTAACTTATGTTTTGGGTTACAAATATTTTTGCCAATGCGAGGCTTATCGTTCAGCTTTTATTAGTGGTTTTGTTATAGTGAAGTTTATAATTTTAGGAGTCAAATGTATCCTGATTTTTATCTATTATTTGTAATTTGTATATCTTATATAAGAAAATGTTTTCTATGCAAAAATTATGAACAGATTATTCTATATTTTCTGAAGGTTTGAAAGTTTTAGTTTTCATTGTTTTATTTGTAATCCATTTGAAAGTATTGTTTCTAGTTACTGTTCCCATGTGTATATCCTGTGGTCCTCATGCCATGTATGACGTAGTCTATCATTTCTGTACTAATTTGCAGTGCTACCTCTGTAATATAGCAAGTTCACCTAGATTGCTGGGTCTGCTCCTGGAATCTCTATTATGTATATTTATTCCAAAATTTTAGAATCAACTTGTCCAGTATAACCAAAAAAACAAAATATCTTTTGGGGGTTTTAGCTGACATCTAATTTACCTTATAAACTTACTTTAAAGATTCAAATGTTTGTACTGTTAAAACATCCCATCCGGGCTTCCCTGGTGGCGCAGTGGTTGAGAGTCCGCCTGCCGATTCAGGGGACGCGGGTTCGTGCCCCGGTCTGGGAGGATCCCACATGCTGCGGAGCGGCTGGGCCCGTGAGCCATGGCTGCTGAGCCTGTGCGTCTGGAGCCTGTGCTCCGCGGCGGGAGAGGCCACGGCAGTGAGAGGCCCGCATACGGCAAAAAAAAAAAAAAAAAAAAAAAATCCCATCCAAGAACATAATAATTTTTCCTAATTTAGAATTTTCCTTTTGTTAGATTCAGTACTAAGTAACTCATTGGTTTTTCTGGGTGTGTAACATCATTTTTGGTTTTTATATTATTATTTTTATGATGATCTTAAAGCTAGCAAACTAGAACTTCCTTATTAATGTTAATAGTTGATCTAGATACTATGAATAATGTCAGCTCTTCCTTTCAAATATTAATATTTATTTCTTCTCCTAGTATTATTGTATTATCCAGAACCCTCAACACAATGATGAATGGTGGCATTAAAAGCAGATATCCTTGTCTTGTTCCTGATCTTAAATAGATGAATCTTAAGAATTTTCCTTGTTTTGTAGTATTAGTAGAAACCAATTAACCAAGTAAGGAATGCCCTTTCCATTTATAGTAGACTAAAAGTTTTTATCATGTTGTTGAATTTGATCTAATGATTTTTATATGTACTGAGATTTTAATGTTTTTTCCTTAATCTGGCAAATCAGTAATCACATTAATAAATATGCTAATATTACAAATATTTTCATCCCTGGGTTAAATTTTACTCTTTTGCAATACATTATTTTTAATATATTGTTGTATTTAGTTTTTTTAATACTTTGTATGGAACATTTACCTTTACATCTATTAGGGACTTGTGCTATCCTTATCTATATTTAATAGCAAGATTATATTGGCTTTGTAAATGAATTGAACAGGAGTAGTTTCTCTTCTTATTTAGTTTCTGAATTATTGCAAATATAAGAATTATCTTTCTCCTGAAGTTTTGGTAAACTTACCTGTAAAATCATCCAAGCCTGATTATTTTAGGGATCGTATTGCTTGTTTACTATTTCATCCTTTATTTTTTTTAATTTTTGTTTTTCATTTGCTCCTTCTGTTTTTTTTTTTTAAGTTTCTTCTGGTTTTTTTTTTTTTTTTTTTGTGGTACGCAGGCCTCTCACTGCTGTGGCCCCTCCCATTGCGGAGCACAGGCTCCAGACGCACAGGCTCAGCGGCCATGGCTCACAGGCCCAGCCGCTCCACGGCATGTAGGATCTTCCCGGACCGGGGCACAAACCCGTGACCCCTGCATCGGCAGGCAGACTCTCAACCACTGCGCCACCAGGGAAGCCCTAAGTTTATTCTTGAAGTAAGAAATTTTTGACTTGTATTGGTTCATTCATTTTTAACCCTTTTTTCCTCCCAATATAAGCACTTAACATTCAAATTTCACTCTAAAATACTCTTACAGCTGCATTTACAAGTTTTGTTATATAAAACCATTTTTGTTGCTTATTTCTAAATACTTTATCAATTTCCATTTTGTTTTCTCCTGTAACTCATGAATTATTAAGAAGGGTGTTTTATGTTTTACATTAGCGTTTATGGTCGGCAGCCTCTAAGGTGGACTTCAGTGACACCACCTCCTGGTAAGAGTGCTTTTCTGCAGTCACCTCCCTATGAATGTGGCTGGAACTCCTAACCCTCCTCTAGAACTCCTTTCTGGTGAATTTATTATGGACAAAAATGATAGAATGTGCCTTCCAGGTTAGCTTGCAATAAGACCCTCTCATGCTCTCTTGCCCCCTCACTCCACAGGATGCCACCTACCATGTTGTGTGTTGCCCTTCCACAGGGCCCACGTGGCAAGGAAAGGTTTCAAGCCAACATGGAAACAACTGAATCCTGCCAACATCCACATGAATGAGTTTGGAAGTGACAAAAGATGCGTTTCTGATTTAAAATGAATTACATAGCTGTATCTGTCCTTCATGTTAATATTATACTCATATTAATAATTATATTGTCATAATTAAGTATGTATGTATAATTATATCATTATGTGTGATACCAGCAAGAAAATGAGTTTAGATGTTGGGCAAACTTACATCAAATTCCTGCTTCATCACTTATTCAACCTATGAGCACTCATGGAAATAGTGTTAACCTTCTCTGAGGGTTGTGGAGGTTACACTGATCGAGTCAGACAATACTAGGAAAGCCTAGTATATTGTACACTCAACACATTTCTGAAAAATATTTTTTAATCATAGGCAAATAGAATATATGAACTAAAACCTAGAATTATTTTCTATCTTTGCCACAAATTAATCTGAGACTTTTGTTTGGATACATATTAAAAACTTAGAGACACTTCTTTGTGAGTAGACAAAGTATATAATGTATTTAGGGATTCTCCAACTTTTGGACTTTTATTCTCTTATGACCTGTATATTTTTATTGCAGTGTTTACCAAATTGAATTAGTGTTATTTACTAAAATATTGACAACATTTAGAAATTTTGAAGAACAATAAATGAAATTAGAAGTCCTTGGTAAACCATAACCACATGGTTGCACAATGTTCCATTCCCCTAAGGTCTTACTCTTTCACTATAAGCACTAAAAGCCTCTATAAATTGAACACCTTAACTCTTCTTCATGTATTTATTTATTTTTTAACTTTATTGAAGTATAGTTGATTTACAATGTTGTGTTAATTTCTGCTATACAGCAAAGTGACTCAGTTATACATATGCATATTCTTTTTCTTTATGGTTTATCACAGGATGTTGAATATAGTTCCCTGTGCTATACAGTAAGACCTTGTTGTTTATCCATCTTATACATAATGGTTTGCATCTGCTAATCCAAAACTCCCAATACTTCCCTCTCCCACCTTGGCAACCATAAATCTTGAACATCTTAACTCTTTATTATGTTCAATTTCCCTTTAACAATCACATATTTCATTTGCTGATGCAGAACAGATAACTACCCAACTCAAATATTCCTTGTTCATGACCAAGGTATGTTGAATTGTTCACAGGTGTCATTAAGAGATGGAAGGAGAGATATTTGCAAGCTAAAAAAAAGAGAAGAGGTAGGACAGAAGAAGGATACAATGGATGTATGGCCGTGGAGAATGAGATCTCGTCAATTTTGAACAAACCAGGAGCCTATTGGTTGGAACCAACTGGAATGTAACTGTGTCGGTGAACAGTAAGAAAGGGGAAAACTAGAAGGTGACTGCAAGCCTTAGCCTAATGGATAACATGATTCAAAACCCAGGAAGCCCAAATCAACCGCAGATCCAAGAGGCAGCCACAGGCACTTAGCAAATGCGAATAGAGAAAGAGCTGGGAGCCAGGGGAAGGGGAAGGAAAAAGTTGGCACCTGGAACACAAGTGCAGCCAAGGGGTCTGTCAAATTTACAGTCCTTTAATATGGATGCCTGTATGGATAACAGAGAACACAGTGGGCAGGGAGGGGAGTGAGTCATGGAATTACAGATAACAGGGAGGCCAGAAAAGACTCTGGGCTAAAGCACAAGTAATAGAAGTAGGGAAATTACTTGGTGACATTGTCATCCTACACAGCTAGTCTCCTGCCCAGGTAAGGAAGAGGGGCTGAGGCAGTGTATATTTTATCTGTTATTCAGATGGATGATTCTTGAGTCAACAGATGATAATAGAAGAAGTATCTATAATGAATTTTTTATTTTATAATTGAGAATAAGCTTCAAGATGAGTTTAGGTTGGGAAAACGCAAGCATGTGTTGGTTGAATTCAAACTATTAATTAAATTTGAATGTTTGCACATGTAATCCCTATTTCTAACTTCAAGCAAAATTCTTGGCAATATAATAAAAGGATGGGCATATTGACCATCACTAGTTTATTGCCTTAGAGGACCTTCTTTAAATTAAACATCTTGTTTTGTAAATTAAACATACAATGCATAGGCAATATATTTTTGTCTCTTCACATCTGGGACTAAGCAGTATCTGTCAGGAAACTAGATTTGGAAACTTGAAATTGTTTAGCCAGATTAGCCCAGGATTGTCTCAGTACAACAAGAGTGGTCTGGGGAAGCCCCATTATGGCCTCCTAGATGTTGGCACATCCCAAGAGGTGAGACAGAAACAGGAGGGACTACAGGAATCAGAAGACTTGAGCTCTCATAGTCACTCTGCCTTCATCAAGTTGTGTGACCTTGGATTACTCCCTGACCACTTCTGAGATTTTGCTTATGCTTTGATGAATGGCGAAAAAACACCACTGGCCATTAGCCATCTCCCATCTCTCCACAAAAGTTGAATGTGAAGTTGCTATGAAAATTCTCAAGATCTCTGTAAATACAACTAATATTTTTATTAGTGGTCTAGGAAGTATAAGCACCTATGTAACAATTTTCAAAATTCTAAAAGCAGTATGTGTTTGGGAGGGTCCTAAGTTCTAGGAATTGTATATGTCTTAACTCTTGCTGTGTGTCCTCCATCCAAATATACCCTCTAAGAAAAATAACTATATATCACCTTTTAATGGCAATGAAAGTATAGGAGTATGTTGCAGAAGCCAATTGCTGAATATCAGAATTAAGTCCAAGGGAAATGCCAGGTTGGCTGGAATAGGATGTCCAAACCAAAGGCAGTTGATGAGATAATTAAAATAAAGAAATAGAGCCAAACAGAGGTTAGAGAATTAGAGAACTAACAGGGCAGAGAAGCAGATCATAGAGGATGAAACGGGAGGTGGTCCAGTTAAAGAATGGCTGAGTTTTTACGTAATTCTACCAAAGACTTGCATGAGCACTTAAGGTCCATTTGTAAATTCTGGCCCAGCTGAATCTCAGAACATGAGATCTATATTATAATTATTTCTGTTCTATCAGGCTTTGACAATCTGTGTTTAAGTTCTCTAGAGCACCATTTACCTAAGGGTATATCTACACTTGTGTAAGAAAGAGCTACATCATTAGAAATTTGTATTATATAAATTAAAGATGATTGTTTTAAAAAGAGGAGATATACATAGTTTCTGAGTAAGAAGCATGGTCATCAAGTGGTCCAACCCCTCAAAATGCTGCATTAGGCACCTGGTAAAAGGCATAGGAAAAGCAGAATGAGGTGAGGAGGGTAGAATGAAGGACACCGTCTATGTGGACTCTATGTTGGATTAAGGCCATTAGATTTGGAGCTCCTTGAAAACTGCCCACATCTGACACTTAATCAAGGTTCTAATTATAATGCTAGGGGCAGATTAAGGTAAAGAGGAGAAGGAAACCAGGACAATCTATGATTCAAGTGAGATTCTTCAAACTCAGTTTACAAAGTTAATCTTCCTATATTCGACTCAAGTTAATAAATCTTATCATGGGGACTGGTCTGAAGGCTGTAATCAGAACCCCCCAAGGAGCTTTCCAAAGCCACAAGTTCCTGAGACCATGCTACCCTATCTTTACTAATCTGGATCTCCTCAAATAAATCTGTAAATCAATTAGCGTACTACTGAATGAAAGTAAACGAAGACCTATCTCAGAATGGTTTAAATAAAATAACTTAGTATCTCATACAAGTAATTCAGAAGGAGAGCACCTCAGTAACATCATCAAAGACCCAGGAACTTTCCTCACTGCATCTTCAGTGTGCTGGCTTTTGTATTTAGGCTGTCCCCTCATGTGACAATGATTGTCACAGCTCACATCTTTACACAACATGACCACTACCAGAAAAAAGAGTCCCTTTCTTGGTCCTTTGTCTCCCCATTTGACTTACCTTCACTCCCCTTTGGCCAGAATTGCATCACAGGTCCATTCTCAAATAACCCCTGGTTAGAGAAATGGAATTAACACAATTTGTAACTGATTAAAGTTCTCCGCCCTGGACTTGGGACAGGTCAAGTCTCACCTGACGTATATGACTGCCTTGCTACTGAGGGATGCCGTGGGGAAATATCGGATGGATGGGCAACAAAAAACATGCACCAAAGTCGGCATTTGTTAAAGATCTGATACATTTTAGGCTATCAGCCTGACACTGGTCTATAGAAATGCAATTTCCTGATTTCCATTAGGTTATATTTCACCTCATAATTAAATACTTAATAGCACAGAGCTGTAGTGTGATCATTTTTCCTACTTCTGCACAGAATTCCACACCAATCTTGAAAAGATCAAAGGGAATCTTTGTTGTCCTGACCAAGGTGACTACTGCCTTCAGTAATATTGACATGGCCTTCTCAAACAATGCTTCAAAGAGAAAATACAAAATATAGGTTAAATATAGCTATTTAATTAGTACCACAGAGGACAATTCAAAATATTGAATTGGGGGTGGTGACATTGCAGGACAACTAGAAGTCCTCAGTGGAAGATTGGGCCAAAAGCAGAAAATATAAGCTTTTATTAGTAAACATTTGCTTCAAAACCAAGAGGTCATCTGGGAGATAATAGATAGATGGATAGATAGATAGATAGATAATACATAGATGAACAGATTGTAGATTCTCATTATTCACAGATTCTACATTTGCCAATTCACCTACTTGCTCATTTACTCAAGGCACTTTTGTATTCATTTGTGATATTATGTGCAGAGTGGCAAAAAATTTGAGTTACCTGACACCTGCCCAATTCCCAGCCAAGGCTGAACAAGGTGATGTTCTGTCTTCTTGTGTCTGCTCTACTGTAAACAAGTGTCCTTTTCACTGTACATCTCACTAGATTTTGCATTTTGTGTCTTTTGTTGGTGATTTCATTGTCTAAAATGCCCCCCAAACATAGAGCTAAAGTGCATGCTAGTGATCTTAAGTGCAAGAAGGCTGTCGTGTGCCTTATGGAGAAAATATGTGTGCTAGATAAGCTTCATTCAGGCATGAGTACTGTTGGTCATGAGTGTAAATGCTAATGAGTAAACAATATATATTAAATAAGGTGTTTTAAACAGAAACACACATAAAAGTTTATGCATTGATTGCTTGACTAAAATGTTGAGACCAGAGGCTTACAGGAACTTAACCCTGTATTTCCTCTAGGAACAATGATTCAGCATTCGCCAAGTGTTTAGGGTAAGTTTATAGAACATAATTACCACAAAAAATGAGACTCAATTACACACACATATATATACAATATTAATTATATATAATCAACTGTATATAATATCAATTAATAATAATTTATATTTAACTATGTATACATATATGTGTATATGTATATATATATAATCTCTCTAGTAAAATTTTTTTCAGACAGCATCTTAATTTTTTTGTATTTCCCTCTAGTACCTCTGCATCATCAGGAATAAATAACCTTGTTGTATGCCAGGGTCCAGAATTTAAAATAAGGAATTGGCTCTATGGGTGCTAGAATGCTTAAAGAACAAAACAAAATAAAGAAAAAAAAACACTGAGTTAATGAACCCACAGATAATAACTATGGGAATAAAGGGAAGTGGTTGTGGGACCTGGGAGCTCAGAGGAGGATCTCCACGGTGTCCAGGCTCAGACCTTCAATGAAGGACCACCTCTGAGCTGCTGCTCAAACCTCTAGGAAGGCATAATGAGGCAGATTCTGTAAGTGGCAAATGAAGCTGGGGCAGGAAGCAACTGCATTGTTATAGCAACACTGAAAGCAACAGGAAGCAAAGGGGGAAGATCTAGTCCCTCCTTCATTCTCCAGTCTCGCCATCTCATCCTGTCACCCACCTTTGGCAGAGCCTATAACAGATAATAACAGGGGCAGCTGGCAGAGCTGAAATGTGGTTTCAGGGTTTCCCCCTCCATATCACAGAAGGGGGGGTTGAAGCTGGGAGACAATAAGTAAATGACTGGCATTGGAAACAATGGGTAAATGACTGGCATTGCATTAGCATCCTTCCTCTCAGTCTCCAGTAACATACACCCAGGGAAACAATGGTTTTAGTTAGAGTTCACTCAAGAAACATACTGGGAAAAATAAGTTATATAATATTGAAACTGAGCAGGACCCTGTGGGGCTTCTGGGCACAAAAGCCTTGCTGTGTCCCCTTCCCTGAGTTCCAAAGGACAGGTTCAAATAGTTGCTAATCAGGGAAGGGAGGAGATGTGGGAACTAGGGAGGAGCAGTCAAGAAAAAATAGTGCAGTCTTGGGGGCAGGGTCCTGGCTCCCCAGCAAGAGATATACGTAACAATATATTTCAGCTCTTCTGCAGAACTAAAACCCCCAACAAATGGAAGATATTAACTACTTGATGAAACATTCTTCATTCCAGAGGTCACAGTTTGCCCATCACCACCTGATGCCAGATGATCTCTGGATTGCAGTACTGCTGGCCTTGCCCACACCCTAATCCTTATCAGTAACCCTGCCCTTGGGCAATGAGGCAAGGTCCTGGTTCCTCCTGAAAAGATAAACATAATAATATCTTTAAGTTCTTCAGCAGGAACTAAGGCCCCCACCAAGGTGGAGGCTAGTAACTTTAGGCTGAGCACAATATTCCTGGAGCACCACCCTGTTACCTAAACACCAACCAATCAGAAGAAAGTCACACACCCTGCAGCCCTCACCCCGAATTTTGCTTATTAAAAACTTCTCCCTGAAAACCATCCGAGAATTCAGGGTTACTGAGCCCAAGCCACCCATTCTTTTTTGCTTGGCCCTGCAGTAAAACTTTCTCTGCTGCAAACTCTGACGTTTCCATTTGTTTGGCCTCATTGTGCATTGGGCATAGGAATGTTACTTATGTTCAGTAATATCACTAGAAAAATAAAATAAACATAGAAAGATCACAGTGTATCTTACCTTTTACTCTGTATGTTTCACACCAGCCTGTGGACAGAAACAATACAGATCTGACCTGAAACATGAGAAAATTGCATAAGTACACATCATATTTCAGAGAATTCTAGTACTGAGCATACTCACTGCATTTTTTTTAACACTGTTTCCTATATGTGGGCTTACAATTTTTTTATCAATGAAACTGTGAGCACTTTCTATTAAGTAAAAATGTCTGCAAGAGTTCTTGTCATTAGGCTGTGAAAATACACTTGGAAATAAGTGAAGAAATTTATTGCCAAAGCATATGATCTTTATTGGGATTTCATCACTGAGTAATTAAAAGATTGATTATGTTTTGTCAGCGGTTGAGACAAAGTTTGAATCTGAAGTGAATAGAGAATTTCATTTTCCAACTCTACTGCTTACTTATCAGCTTTCATAGAGGAAATTTGCAAAATTATACTGAATACATTGCTGTACATCAGATTCTTTTTGATTGGGATGCTGACTCTCCTCTTTTAAGTGCCCATAAAGATCACCTTTCACAGGGACCACAATAGAAGGGAGATGCAAATAAGGAAAAGAGGAAATAACTGGATTGTGTCTTTCTATCCTATGAATTGATTTCCTACTCCTACTTATCACAATGCTATGAAAGAATAGGAGCCAAAGATATTAGCTGAAAAATAGAGAGGAAAAAACCTCATTTGCCAGCCTCTTTAGCAATGTTGAGGTTCTCATGCATTTTTCTCAAGTATTAAACTTTTAGTTTAATAAAATATCACTGCTTGTAAACCACGTCCAGCCCCATCTTCCAGCCCACCATAAAAATTCTTGTAATGAACAGAGAGGACTTATTATCTTTCTTTCTTTCTCTCTTTCCCTCTCTCTCTCTCTTTCACACACACACACACACACACACACACACACATACACACACACACACAAACATATACACGTGCCCACACACCACACAGGAAGCAAATTATGTTTCATTGAATGTTATTTCCTGCCCTCCAGACTGGCTGGTAAAGAGGTTTTATCCACAAAGATATTAAAGAAATGGTTGAAATGAAGCTACTCTTGGCCAATGGGATGGGGTGTGTTAACTATGCCAACTAAAGGTTGGCACTTGCCATCTACCTCTATGAGGATTAAATCACAAGCTGCTGTGACTGCTGACCTTCAACACCCCCTGAAAGGAGTTCAGGGTGGAGAGCAGGAATGAGGCACTCTGTCTTCTGGGAAAAACTGGCAGAACACGTCTTCAGATAGTTAGATATTTTCAGGAAAAGATTTTATAAGCCCAATTCTTGCATCTCCTCATACCTAGAAAAGCACTAAAATCTTTCATGGTTATGTCTGCTCCCCATTACTAACAGTAACCTTCATGAGACTAGTGGGAACATTCTGCAAAAACTATGTGCTTGACTGCATTTACTCCCCTTTCACCAAAATCACATATATACTGCCCTTCCCCCCTACCTCTCTGGGGCAGTTTCTCAAAGCTACCTGAAATGCTGTCTCCTGGGCTATAGTTCTCATTTTGCTCCAAATAAAATTCAACTCACATTGTGCTTTTTTTTTTTTTTTTTCAGTCAACAACTGAGTCCATCTCTCTCATTTACAGTATTAGATGTTTCTTCACTCTTAGAATCTGTAGAGTGTGTTGTATGTAAAGGGGCAGTTAGTTCTTGCTTCTTTTGTAATTACAACTTAATTAAATCTCTCTGCAGAATGAACTAATGCCAAGGGAGGAAAACCTAAGTCTAACCTGGAGATGGAACAGGGAAGCATATTTTTCAGTGAAAATGTTGCCCATCATTGAGATATGGAAGGACAAAAGAAGTATTAGACCTGTGAAGGGTGAGGAGAATTTTCAAGTCTGCCTTTGTCCCATACTATTACACTTCTCTGTCTTTCTCTCCCTCATTCTTGAAAAGTGCCGTTCTAGGAGCCTAAAGTTAGGGATGAAGGAAGGAGAAAGCCCAGTGTGTGGGTTGAGGAGAGCCGTACACTGTTTTTCCCAAAGGCCATTTGTAGTTTATATCTAGAGAAGTCAAGTAGATAAGACTCCTCTGGAATCTGCAGGAAGATGCTCTCTTTTATTAGTTTTGTGTCTCAGGGTATGATGGTGAGCTGTGTGGACCTGTTAATACAAGGGATCCTACCACAATAGCAGCATGAAACCATTACACTGTTTCCTTGCTCCTTGAAGTACTTATTGCTATGGACCTGCCATCCAAGGTCATTCTGGTTTCAGGGACAGAAGGCAAGTGCTCTGTTAGCCTACAGAGCAAAAAGGAAGCATGAGGTGCAATTCCAATGATCCTATATCCCGCCTAGAGTCCAGGAGGACATAATTGTCCCCTGACATGGGGTTCACAGTCCAGGGTATCTTATCTTTTAAATATTTAAATGTATGGTATTGAAACTGCACAACTCAGATGGGATTTGAACCCAGACAAAGCTCATGTTGGGACTGCCTTTTAATTGAAATCTCACCTGGTGTCAGGACTTAACTGAAGCCCAGGTTCTTTATGTCTAGTTGCAGAAATAATTCAGTGAGAGACAAAGTGATAGGTAAGTAGTGGATTTATTTAGAGAGATACACATTCCATAGACAGAATGCAGCCCATCTCAAAAGGCGAGAGTGGCCCCAGGGCATGGGGTCAGCTTGGAAAGTGAGAGTGGCCCCATAATATGGTGTGGTTAGTTTCTAATGGGCTTGGTAATTTCATAGGCTAATAAGTGGGAGGATTATTCCGACTATTTCAGGGGAAGGGGAGGGGATCTAAAGGAACTTGGCCACCACCCAGTTTTTGACCTTTTATGGTCAGCCTCAGAACTGTCATGTCATCTGTGGGTGTGTCATTTAGCATGTTAATGTATTACAATGAGTGTATAATGAGGTTTAAGCTCTACTGAAAGTCGAATCTTCTGCTATCTTGGACCTAGTTGGTTCTAACCAGTTTATGTCATATCCTCAATGGCTATGTCATTCTTTTAAGGTTGTGCACCCTGACCCCTTCCCTCATACTTCAGCGTGTGGTCTCCAGTTGTGCTCTTTCCCTGGGCACGTAAATGTTAGGGCTGGGTATAGGATAGCCCTTCATAAGCCCTTCCGATGCTGTTAGTCAGAACTAACAGTAATTAACTCTAAATCACAATTACTCATGGTCTCTGAATTGTCTGTAAAACCATAATTTAAAAGCATATGTTTTTAGTAATTTTCCAAGATGTATATGCAAAGGGTGTACCTGTATCTGGATGAAAAACACATCTAAACTGTTAAGGTGGGCAACCCCAATTTAACTGATCTCCAGTTGAGTGTCTTTAATCAACCCCAACACCGTGAGGTGCATTTTAGCCACAGTCGTGTTATATGATGGTAATGGTAATGACAATGATGAATAATAATATAATATTATTATTGTTTTAAAACTGCTACCATTTCTTTAGCATTTATTAGGCTCAAGTTCTAAGGACTTTACACGTTAACTCATTTAATCTTCACCACTACTCTCTAATATCAATATTATTCATCACATTTTATAAAAGAGGACACATAAGCACAGAGAGGTAAAGGAACTCACCCAATATCACACAACTAAGAATCGCAGAGCAAGGATTCAACTGCAGACAATTTAACTCCAGAACACAGGCTCTTAACTTACTAGCTGCTGTCAAGTAAGAGTCTGAAGAAGTGAATGCCCCATTTAAAAACATTTGAGAAATTTTGAAATGTAACTCTAAACGGCATCACCTAAGCTCAGTGTGGGTATACAGTCACAGGAAGAAAATAAATTTCAGCGAGCTGAGTCCTAGCAGTTCCTATTTAGATAATGTTTGGAAACGTTGATCTCATGATGAAGTCATTCTATCAGTATTAGGTCAGGACTTTTATCCCATGAAAAAGAAACTTTAAGGAAATGGGAGGGCACGGTATAGTCAACGGGGAAATAGAGAAAAATAGATAACTTACTGGGAGATTGGGATCCCAGTTTGATGAAGGAATAAAGAACCACTGAGGCAAGGCATGTTTTGTTATTTTTAAATAGAGGCATCTTTGGAATAAAAGGTCTACAAACTGAAGCATAATATCAGAATCATTCCTTCCCTTTCTCACCAATCAGGAAGCCGAAGCTAAAACATGGAAGGGAACGGCTGAAAAATCCAAGCCAAATTAAGAACGAGCTCTCCGTTTTATATTCCCCTTGGCTTTTTAAAGGAGAGCAGTGATGAAATTCTAGGGCACTGAAATCACAGTCCCAGGTTCCCTCCCACCCCGGCTCTGCCACTGATTCTGTGACATGACCTTGGCAAGTTACTTTGACGCTGTAGCATGGGGGAGATCCTTACATCCAGCTCATGGTACTGTTTGATGATTAAATGAGCGAGATAATGCATACAAAGTGCTTGAGACAGAGTCTGGCACAGAGCAAGGATTCAGTAACCTTGGCTGACTCTGGGAAGGATGCTCGACTCTCTTTAACCCCTTCCATCAGCTTCCTCAGCCTGTCCTTTGGTTCAACCTTCAACATGGGCACAGATTCAACCCTCCCAAGTCCCTTACAAAATGACCATGACCATTTAAGCCACAGCATCTCCTGGTCACCTCCTAACTGGTCTCCTACTTCTTTCCTTGTCCCTTTCAGACAATTCTCAGAGCAGTCAGCACATTCTGTTAAAATATATGAACATAGCAGTCCACTTCACTGCCCAAAATCTCTAGTTGTTTTCCATCTACAAAGACTTTCCAGCATGCCCCATCCATCACCCCCTTCTTCCTGCCTCAACTCCTACAACTCCCCATCCCACACCCAACAACGATTCTATCCTTTACCAAACTCCAGTCAAGCTCCTCTGAGCCCTTTCTCAACCAGGCCTCGACTTTGGCCTATAAAGACTTGAACAAACACTAACATCGCTTCTAACAGCTCAAGGCCACACGTCCCTAAGATGACCCTAGCCCCCTTAAAGTGCCTGCCTGAGAAAACTCAGGGCTACCAGACCGTACTGTCTGTTCCAGCCAGCCCCTGAGGATAGGGCCCCTGTCTCTCTGCCTCTATGGGAGGCTAAGGAACCTAACTTCCATAAGTGCCAGTTAGCAAACTGTGTATTTTGCGTTTATCACCCCTCACTAGATCGCAGGCTCCATGAGGACAAGGATCTGACACACAGTAGGTCCTTAAAAAATGTTTGTCAGATAAATAAATTAATAAGTATTAGCAATTGTTACTTTGCAACAAATATTATTTTTAAATGGTAGTAAGTACTTAAGTGGCCAATAAAGCAATTTAGTCAAAATGGAATAAATCTGAAGTGAGGGCAAGATAACAGTATATATGTTAATGAGGAAGGCATACCCATTGCCCTCAAGAATCTACTTAAAGGAACATCTGCGGGTGGGGGGGGGGAAGTAAAAAAAGACCATTGATGTCTGCATTAAGAGAAAAATTAATCCTGCACAATAATAACTACAATGGGCTTCATGATATATCAGAAAATATTTTTCAATTGTTACTTTCACTTTAACCATGTTTTTCAAAGCAGCCATTCTGACAAACTGCTATTTTGCTGTATTTACGAGAGGTGATTTTACTCTCTCCTTCAGTCCCTAAAGTCCCAGAAAACAATGGTCATCACAATGACCTCAAGATTGGTGAAAAAAAATTCTGTCAACTGTTTAAGTTATTTAAACAAAGAATTAAGTAAATGTCTCATACAGCAGGAGCTATTTATTATTCGTTTTATGCTAGTTATCACAGCAGACGACTCAGCACAAGTGAATAACGATCAGGAGAAAGAGTCAACATTCCCCACACCAGGAAGGCAGGTGACCTGGACAGTGGAGACAAGAGCTCCTGTCCCAGAGCAGGTGTTTCCCTGTGGAATTTGGAGATGAAATCAGGAACCAGGGTAACTGAGGATGAATCTAACAGCACCTCTATTTTCTTATTCCAATCTAAGAAATTTCTCAAAGAAACGAACCTTCATGTCTGGACTGTCCCTCTGGCCTCAGGGGTTAGTGACACACTCAGTGCATAAAGCCGACAGTGCACTCACACCTCTGGGATTACACATCCGCTCACCACCCCAACCCAGACGCTCTGGCACCACCTCTTTAATGCATGGGGGTGTTGTCAGGCATAATGACAAGCCATCTGAATAATGACACCCACCGTTGGTAGGGTGTAAATGAGACAGCCGCCTGCCCCATCCCACAACGCAGAAGTTGAGGCAAAACAGTCTTTTGAAGCTACAGTCTCCGTCCTATCATAAATCTCAGTGTCACGTATGAGAGAGCTCCCCTTTACCTTCCAGGTGGCACCTGACCTCTCACCTGTCACCAAGGCCCACTTGCAGCAATCAAACCCTAGTCTATAAATTCCCTATCAAGGATGGCCCAGCCCTTTGAGGTCCAGAGATGGAAACCCAATCCCTCCAAATGTCAGCATCGTGCCTGCCAGAGGGAAGGCAGAACACCTGGGCTCTCCCGCCTGGGTCAGGTGCGGCTCGTTTTCTCCCATCAGGGCTGTGATTACTGTGGTTCCCTTGGCTTCAGAAGCAGAGCACCAAGGCTGCGCAATACCCCATTCTCACTCTCCACGCGCCGAGCTATTTATCATCAACGGGGTGCCAGGCTTGCACTGAGAAGTGTTACATTAGCTGAAAGTTGTACTAAATTTTAGCAATCTCTAACAGAAGACACCAGCTGACACAGATCGTCCTCGTCGGGCGTGGGGGGCAGAGGGGGGAGTGAAAGTGCTCAGGAAGAGGAAGGCTGTAATTTGGATTTGTGTGTTTTATTTATTTTATATATATATATATATATATATATATATATATAACCTGGGATGTCATTTAGAAATCTTAAAGGGACTCTTCTTCTCAGCATCCCCTGCCCCCAGCTGTCTTGATTAGTGGTTCTGCATATGCTGGTCAGATCCCAGGATTAATGACGGCTAATTTGCCCGAGGTTGGTGCAGCCCAGGCAGCAGACTCTGCATGACCAGCTTTTGCTGCCATATGGGCAGAAGCAGCTGTTTCAATTACTTTCAGTGCCCAGATGTGTCAGACGAGCCACCAGCCCTCTGCGGGGTACATCAGCCGCTCGGCAGCTAATTGCTTCAATCACTGTGGAAGTGCAATGCTGGGTACTGTGAAAGGGGGTTTTGGGGACAGCCGAGTACCAGCTGTCGTCAGGGCTCACAAGGCCAGCAAGCAAAGAGGCTGTGACTAGACTTCAGCTTCCACTGGCTGGCCCTCGGCATGACACCTTGGCTGGCTGTGTCTTTGTCAGGTGCCCACCATGAAAGGGTGGACAGAGGCAGGTAACACACCCTGGGCTTGGATGTGTCGCCCTCTCCATGAAGCATGTATGCTGGGAGCACGTGGGGCTGTGCTCTGTGACTACTAAAGAAATCAAAATTTACGAGATTTCAATTAACAAGCAATTCAGGTTGGTTATTTGAATCTGAAGCTTCAAGGCACATAGCATCCCATCCTGGCGTCCAGATAGTGATCAATGGATCAATGTGTGTTTTATGATTTCTAGTGTGTCAGACGGAGGCAAGAGGGGAAGGGAAATGAAAGGCCAGCCCTGCACCCTCCTTGGTTCTTGGGAAAAGAAATCAGAAAGAAATATCAGGCAAAGATGTGTCCTCCCATTGTTTGGAGCAGGAGTGATGAGGAGAAAACCTGGGATAAATAGGAAACTGTTCTCATCATAATAATACTTCTGTTTAGGAAAAGAATAAACATTTGTTTAGTGCTAATTCTATGGTAATCACGGTGATTGTACTGTACTTAGCTACTGGTGTTGCCATGGTTATCCCAAGCAGATTGTGGTTATTAATGGCCGAGAATAATCCACAGTGTTCAGTTTGACACCCTTCATCAGCAACATGAGTATTAACTTCATGGCTACATCCCAGCGATTTTGGAGCCCAAAATAAGTTTGCTCTGTCTCAGCTTTGTATTATGTGGCATCTCATCTGTACTATGAAATGTTTTCTCCCTTTCTTCACATTGCTTGTCTTCAAACATGTTTTTACCACAGGCCTATAGTGTAATTAACAGAAGTCAGCATTTTTCAGATTGATCTATTGATGAATATATATTAATATAACTTAGCAAAAAAAAAAAAAAAAAAAAGAGTATTGAGGGAATAAATGTGTAATCTGTGTTGAGGAACCATTCTTGAGTAGCCAGGCCATGGAGCCTATGAACTACCCATCTCAGGCACAGTAAACCAGAGTTTAAACCAACATTTATATCTCTGAGTTGAGTCATCCCTGATTCTATAACATAATCACTGATTCTCATTCTCCAGCTGGACACTCAAAGCAAGCCGCTACTTTTGTTATTATTGCTGGTGGTGGTGCTGGTGGTGTGGGCAGTGCTGGTGGTTGGTGTTATATGTTCCTGTGTGTTTAAGTTGATAACATCAAGAGCTATGTTTCTTAAGAAAAACATAACAGAATTCTTAGACACTGAGTACAAATGAGCACTGATCAAAATATTTGTGACCATGAGTTGCATCAGCTCTTCCTAAAATCAGGCAGATGGCATGTGTTTATCAGCTATATATGGCTGCTTAACAAACAACTTTGAAACTCAGTGGCATAAAACCAGAATGACTTCCTATTTCTCATGCTTCTGAGGTTGGTCTGGACAGTCCTGCTCCCCACACCATTCACAGGAACCCCTCAGGAGGTGGCAGTCAGCTGGTGCTGGGTTGGGCTGTAAGGTCACAAAGCAGGCCTCCCACACCCATGTGGGCTTTGGTTCTCACTTGGGGTGAGACCAGACTCCCCTGCTCACAGCCTCTTCCTCTAGATGGTACTTCCTCTCGAAGGCCTCTCCACATGGCCTCTTTCCAGCAGGGGGGCCCAAGCATCCTGTTGACAATTCCAAAAAACAAAGTCAGAATCTTGTAAACTTCTTAAGGGATAGACTTGGAGCTGTCACAGGCCGTGCGGTCACAGCAAGTCTGAGGGCCAATCCAGGTTCAAGGTTGGAGAGGACACTTCAGCTCTTTATAGGTGGATGGCCTGCACGTACAGTGAGGGGGCTGGGAGAGGATTGTGGCACCTACTTTGAAGGTCCCCAGTGTGTGTGTGTGTTCAGCGTGAGGTTGGGCAGATGGGGAATCAAGAGGTTCTATATGAAATAAGTAAATAAGTTAGATTGTCCTTATATTAATTCCATGACATTTTTTTAATAAAAGAAAGTGAAACAAAAAAAATGCTTTTAATTCATAGTGCTATCCTCTGTTTTGTTAGAATACATAAAATATCAAAAAACTGAAAAACAGAGGTTTTCTTCTTCTTAAATCTCTCTTCCGAAAGCAGCCAAGTGGTATTGGTTAGAATATTTCCCATGTCTTTTGTCTGCCTTTTACTAGTATGAATGGAAAAGCATAATTTGCTCTATAAGAGAGGCCCTGAATTGTCCTTCATAGGTGACTGTGGGAGAAATTCTCCTCTCAGTGTTCTCATTCATGTCTGCCCAGTCTTAGCAGAACTGAGAGTCGATGCTCTGGTGGCTGATTCTTCCTTGAGGTGTGCCAGCATCCTCCTGGGAAAATGCTCCCTCAATCTGATTCCTATAGATTAGGAATGACCCCATCATCAAAGCCACATGCATCCAGGGGTGGTTACAATTATTTAGGTGAGTATTCCTCTGAGAAACTGTGTCCTTAGCCACAGCAGGGAAAACAAAACTGGCAATGTCACCAAACTCGGGACTAATTCAACTTGAAACTTTTAAACCAACAAAATAAAAACGTAACTATTATGCACACTTAGTGGGACTTAGCCAAGGCTGCACATTAGAATCATCTGGGAAGCATTAAAAAAAGAACAAACAAAAAGCCAATTGTTGGGGAACTCACCCCAAGCCAACTAAATTAGAATATCTGGGGGGATGGCACCCAATATGGATAATGTTTAAAGGAAATTAGAGGAAAGAATAATCAGCATGTCCATCATTTTAACTATTAATAAAATAAAATTTTGTATTAGATTCACATTCAAATCTTAGCACTCTTTTTTACTATTTTAATAATAATAAATTTATTGATTGCTGACTCTGTGCTAGGCAATGTACTGAGTTCTGTACACATATTACCACCACTTGATCAATACTGCTATGACTTAAGTACTACTGGGGCTATTCCCATCTTCCAGATGAGGAAACTGTAGCCATGAAAGCTTAGGTAACATGCCCAGTGTCACTCACCAAATAAGCAGAGTCCCAGATGTGAACACAGGGTGTTTACTCTACAGTGTAGACTTATTTTTAAGAGTTTTGAATATCAGCATGCAGTTATACAGTGATAGTAAAGAGATTCCATGTACCCTTCACCCACTTTTCTCCCCGGTAAGATTTTATGTATTATAGTAAACTAACATGACCAAGAAATTGATACAACAAAGTGACATCAATAAACAACTGACCATATTCCGATTTCACTAGCTTTACATACACTTACTTGAGTGTGTGTGTGTGTGTGTGTGTGTGTGCTCGCTTGATGAAATATTATCTCAGGCGCAGGTACGTGAGATGTACTGTTGAAGAACATCTGAGCTGTTTGCAGGTTTGAGCTATTATTAATCAAGTTGCTACGAGCATTCATGCATAGGTTTTCTTGTGATATATGTTTTCGCTTTCAGGGTTAAATGCCCAAAGTGCAGTGGATGAGTTATATGGTGAGTACATGTTGACTTTTTTGAAGAAACTGACAAACTCGCTCCCAGAATGACTACCATTTTACATTCCCGATGTATGAGTGATGCAGTTTCTCCATACTTTCACCAGCATTTGGTGTTATCTTTTATTTGCTTAATTTTAGTTCTTCTGATAGTTGTGTTGCATCATCTTACTGTAGTTTGAACTTGCATTTCCCTCCTGTCTAATGATACTAAACATCTTTTGCCCAACCTATTTGCCATATTCATGTTTTTTCCGTGAATTGTCTGTACATGTCTTTTGTGCATTTTCTAATTGGATTATTTGTTTCAATAGTTGAGTTTTGAGAGTTCTTTAAGTATTCTCAATGGAAGTCCTTTGTTGGATACATGATTTGGAAATATTTTCTCCCAGTCTGTAGCTTGTCTTTTCGTCCTTTTCCCAGGGTATTTTATGGAGCAGGGATTTTTAATTCTGATGAGGAGTCCAATTTGTCAACGTCTCCTTTTATGTCTCATGCTTTGGTGTCACTGCCAGGCACGGACTTTCAGGTGGCACTTTACTCAGACTACTCAAATTTTCTAGGCCTCAGATTATTTGTCTTTCGATTTTGGATAACAAGATCCAGGTTACAGAGTGAGAGTAAGGTTAAATGAAATAAACAATTATATGTGAAGTGTATGGTATGGCTCTTGGCACATTTCATGCTGTGAGTAGCTGGTAGCTGTTGTTATAAAGAATTATTCTGTGATAGAACATGCCAGAGGATAGCTCCCCTCACTCTGTTCACCTCATATTCTCATTAATTGTATTTGTAGCATGAAGCTAGTTCCTCAATTAACTTGAGCCTCAGGATAACCCTTAAGTAATCTTTCTTACTATATAGATGAAGGGATTTGCCCAGGTTCACTCGAATAGCTCCCCACAGATGTGTGAGTCACACCCATCCCTCCCGCCCAAAGCTGACACTGTTATCATTGCCCCATTCCATCTTTTAATTCCCTTTAGAATTAAATTGTTAACTGCACCTTGACAGAGTCATTTTCTCAATTAAAAAATAGTCTCAATATCAAAGTGTAAGCAATGAGATATGATCTTCCTAACAATTATTTTTTTGACACAAATGATTACCAGGAAACTAACAAATCCTGTGCTGAATATCTGACAACTCTCACCTCTAGGAGAGATTACCTGATTTCAAAAGATTTCTTTTGAAATATTATTTTTAAACAATCCTAGGGAAGACGTTTTTTGTTCAATTCTTTGTGCAGCTTTAATTGAACGCTTTCCCCTGGATCAGTTTACTGTAACAGAAAAGCACAGTCCTGTATATGTACAATGAGAACCGCGTCATTAGAATTGGGTGTTGTACAATCCCCAGAAGGAAAGAGGTAATGTACCTGAAGAAGATGAGAACATAAATAAACTAATTAATCAGGTGATTAAGTTAAAATATTTCTACTACAGTCAACCCCTTGGATTCCTAGTAAACATGTATCCTTCTTCTCATATACATGATGTTGTTTACAATGCCCTGTACTGCTCTAGCATGGCTTCAATGTAACATGCAAGAGTGTAACATGCAAGAGTATTTCCCTTCTTTTCAAGTATTGGATAATTTTTCTTAATATTATGTACTACAGCAAATGCATTTATCTCCAGCCCTTCCAAATAGGAATGATCTAAATGCAAAATAACTAGTTCATCCAGAGGCAATTTCCTAGGCCCACTCTTTTCTCTCAGAGGTATTTCTATTCCTTGTACAGTTTAATCTTAGTCAATCTACATATAGCCCTTTATATATCTGAAATAGATGATCTAAATCTGAAATGTACTAAGCTCAGAATATTTGATGTACAATGGTGAAGGAAAAACAAGAAACAAGTTCAGTAAAATTCTCACTTAGCAAAACAGAAAAGTAGAAATAGCAAATTGTGTTCACTGTTATACTATATGTCATTTCCTTTCAATAAGGAGTGTAAAGAGAAAAGGTATGGTCAAAAAAGCCGCTGGATGCCCATTAGTTGATTTACTTTCTTAATAGTGAAATGAATTCTTACATCAGCCAACCCGGCTTCCCCATCCTTTGTCCAGTGTGATATTTTCCTCATTCACTGTCTTTAATAGGCAGATACAAAAGCGAGAATGGGGAAGACCCTCCTGTGAGGAGTGTGCTCTCCTAGCGTTGCATTTACAGTGGTGTGAGTACTTGTATCCAGTATAGACCTAAGGAATGGTTTAAAGTAGTATCCCAGACCACAAGCCTCTGAATCCATGAAGATTAAAACTTATAAAAATGTAGATTAGTGGGCATTAACCTGTACCTACTAAATTTCTAGGTATGGGGCTTAGCAATTGACCTGTTAACATGATCCCTAATAGTTCTGATATGCAGTAAAATTTGAGTGCTACCACTATCAGGATTAATCAGTCAAAGTCCTTCTGATGAAAACTTAGTCCTCTGTGTATCAGTTTGAAAATGATGACCTTCCTAAGCTTGCCAACAATCAACAGCATTTGCATATAGCTTTATCATACCTTTTGAATCTGGTTTTTGCACTTTAGTTTCAGTTTCTTAGTCCCAGACTTAGATACTCTACTTTGGGATACAATAGAGAAAAAAATAATCCAGGCTGCCCAAAAGAGAGCTGATCCAGGCTGATGAGAGTCCCCAGGAGTCTCTGTAAGGAAGAGGGTAAATGGGAATAGGCACTTGTATGGACAAGGTGAATCTGATTTTCTGTGATGCTTCTGGTTCTTCTAGAATATCTCTATTCAAAATTAAAGATGCCAGGATTTCAAATCAGTGCTGTAGCATTAGGGTAAGGCAAAAATTTGCTGATCTTCTACAAAGACCCACACAGGACGTGCTTCATTTTGTACAAATATTATGTTTTGATAACAAAAAAAGTCTAATACTTGTGAGTAAAGCAAACAAATAAGAGAGACAGGGTGATCTTCGTTATCAACTTAGGGAATTGTCTAATAAGCTTATCTGAGGGTCATCTGGACATTTATTATTTCTTTGCCCTCAGATATTTTGCAACCTTTTAAAGACTGATGTTTGATTGTAGAAAACTGATAAACTATGAGTGATTTTTGCCCAACTGCAATGCAAATGATTGCTCAATAGCAATGCAAAGAGTTTCTGTCTTATAATGATGAAAATGCTTTCTGTCCAGTAAAAAGATGACCCTTTTTAAAAAGGTTATAGCTTAATTGCCCTGAATGCTATCAACCACTGTTCATTGACTTTAGCAATATTGTGTCCAGCGTTTGTTTTTCTTTTGCTAGCTATATATGTAGTTAGCAAAAGAAAAGAAAAGAAAAAGAAACTTTCTCATAACTTTCTTAGAAGGCGAAAAACTTTGATACATGATCACAATGTACTTGAATGAAAGTTATGTTCTTTTAGATCTTGAAAATTATACTTTTTGAGTACACACACCAGTCTTGTTCTTTCCTATTTGCTTTCAAATAAGTCAGCTTCACTGGAGCTATCTTGCAGCACCTTATTGAAGGCACCTTATTGAAGGCAAGGAGTAGCTGGCAAACTCAATATCTCAACATTTTTATACCAACTTGCCTAAAGCTACAGACTTCATGGGCATATGGTCTGAGTCCCAAGGGACTACAGGCAATAGTTGAACCAACTGCTGAGCTGTGGCATAATGAAGACAAAGCTAACTTCTTAGCATGAAACAGAAGGATTCTCACTGCATCCCACCCCACCTGCACTTTGCTAATTCCACATTTTAGGGTCTGTCACATATAATACCTTACTTTGGTCTTAGGACTCTGATGTTTATCAGTAAGAAAAACCCAATGACAGCTGTATTAAGGAGGTTGGCTCGTGAAAATCAAATGTTGAATATACCATCAGTGGGACAGAGCTTCATTAGAAACAACTAGGAGGAAACACTGGTAATAACACTGTTCTTTATTTCTCTGTCTCTGTCTCTGTCTCTCTTTCTCTCCACACACACACACACACACACACACACGCACACACACACACACACACACACCCCTCTTCCTTTCATACCTCTGCTCCTTTGGCTTGTCATCACTGTTCTTATTCTCTATAAGGTGGTTGCCAGCAGTTCTGACTTTTTATGTCTTAACATTTACTATCATCAGAAATGGCTGCCCTGTACCTCAAATTTCCAGCTAAAATATACTTTTTTTAATTTTAAAAATCCCAAATGATGACTATATTTGGCCTGGGTAAGGCTCCCACCCCTGTCTAAGTCTAATGTGATAAAGGTCATGGAGTCACCCATGCAAATGCCAGCTCCTAAGTAACCCTCTGGCTGAGTGTGGGGACCAGTCATTCTCACAGAAGCCAGAGGCAAGGCAGAGAAAACAAGAAATGCCCACTGTCAGAGGTGTTGATGAGAACAATGATAATATAGGGTCTGGAGATGAGGAGAAGGTTAAAGGAACTGAGGGTATTTAGCCATGGGGTAAAGCTGCATGAGGGCAACATCAGCTCTGCAGTAAATAGTTGGTGGTTCTGGTCTCAGCCTTAACACAGCTGGGGGACCTGAGACCATAGACTCTCTGAACCTCAGTTTCCTCATCTTGAAGTGTCAATAATGATCTCTCCCAGGCAGTGCTCTTGACAGGATTCAGGAGACAATTCGGGTAACATATCAAGCGTGTGCCTTGCACAGCTCACATTCACTAAATAGAAGCAGCTATTTCATCTAGAAAAGGGAAAGCTTGGGGAGGAAGACGCGAGAACTGCCTTCACATTTTTAAAAGCCTGTCATATGCACGCAGGTTTCAACTTTTTCTGAGTACTCTGGAGCATAGAGCTTCTGTCAAGAAGTTACCAGGCAGTGATTTTTACTTCAATAAAAGGAAAAAAAAAAAAAAAAAAAAGCACAGATTGAAAGCATAAATGGACTGGGGAGAACTGAGTAAATTTCTCAAAAGATTTTTCAAACAAATCTTGGCTTTCTCTTTCCCAAGGATAATGTAAAGAATTCATGAGTCATTTGAAGGTTATCTTAGAGGGCATTGTCAATGTCTCCCACCTCTGAGTGTCTGTGCTTCTATCACCAGGCAGTGAAGGGCATTCCAGCTCCAAAGCCAGAGGGGGCGCCTCCAAATCTAGGGTATGGGGCACACCCACATGGGTCCTCATCCACATGCAGCCTGCTAAAGGAAGTCTAGCAGCTGCAATTCCATTGCACAGTGCTATTTTTAAGTATCACAATACTGAGTTATAATTTATATCTCTGTTGTGCCCGAGAATTATAGTCTACCTTACAATCTGAAAAAGAACAAAGGTGCACACTTTAGAAACAAATCTGTCACGTCTGTTCTTGTTCAAGATCATTCCTCATTCCAAAGTATTATATTTTGCATTTAAATTTCCATTTTTCGGGTTATTAATAAAATTACTCATCGTTTTTTTGTTTGTTTGTTTTGTTTTTGCCGTATGCGGGCCTCTCACTGTTGTGGCCTCTCCCACTGCGGAGCACAGGATCCGGACGCGCAGGCTCAGCGGCCATGGCTCACGGGCCCAGCCGCTCTGCGGCATGTGGGATCTTCCCGGACCGGGGCACGAACCCGCGTTCCCTGCATCGGCAGGCGGACTCTCCACCACTGCGCCACCAGGGAAGCCCTAAGCATCTTTTGTAATGTACATTAATGAAAATTATTTCCCAGAGAACACTCCAGAGGAGTGTTAGAAGACGTGTTAAGAAAATCAGGAGCAGAGTGTGGTGATGAGATCAGGGACCACAGGCCTAGAAAGTGATGGGAGAGGGTCCCTGGCATGGTTCTTAGTCCTTCTAGTGGAACCTAATCACATGCCCTTTCCAGCACCAGATCCATTCTTTTGCAGCCTAATCTGCTCTCCCTGAGGATACTTTATTTGACCTCCAAACTTATTCCTCAATGATCCTTCCTGGGGGTATTCTAGCAGGAAGCACAAGGAACCACAGCCTCCATTGCTGGCTTCCTCTAAGCTGGTAGTGTAGAATATGAGGATAACCACACCACACTTTCAATAATACAGCATTATCAAGACCAGTATTCCAGTAGGATGCCTTGGTATTCCATAGTACTAGTGTGGCTAATTTGCCCTCATTTGCAATCACTATTGACTTTAATGATGCCGAAAACTCAGGCTCTGTTCACCAGTGCTGAATCAAATCTCTCGGAGACAGAGTTTTGAGTAAAGTAGAAAAGAATAGCTTTATTGCTTTACCAGGCAAAGAGGGACACAGTGGGCTCACGTCCTCAAAAACTGTGTGTCCCCACTTGGGGGGATTTGGTGAGGAGTTGTATAGCAGTGGTTCAAGGGTGGGGTTGCTGATAAGGAACAGGTTGTGTGCAGGGCCTGCATTCTTTTAAATTGGCCTCAGGTGGTCTCCTGATGAGCTTCTGTGGTTCTCGAGGTTATCAAGCTGTGACTTTCTCTCTGGAATGAAGAGTGCTTCATCAACTAGTTAACATCTTCCATTCATTGGGGGTTTTAGTTCTGCAGAAGAGTTCAAAGATATTGCTATGTGTATCCTGTGAGGTGGAACAAGGACCCGGCCCCAAGGTTGCATCACCATTTGACTGCTCTTCTCTTGTCACTGCATCTCCTCCCTTCCCTTATTAGCAACTGTTTGAACCTGCCCCTTGGAACTCAGGGAAGGTCATGGAGGCTGAAACCAATTCCCTACAAACAAGAAACTGGGGACATAGAAAGGCTTCTGTGCCCAAGAGCTCCACAGTGTCCTGCTTCGTTCTGCTAACTCCCATGTTCTTCTGATCCGAGGTAACAATTGTGCATGCGTTTTTCTTTTAGAAAAAACAAAAACTAAATAGTACATTATTTCTAAGGTATTCCATTGTCCAGATGAGTTTTTTTTTTTCTTTTTGAATTAGCCATACAGTTATTCTATCTCCAGCCTCCAGCTCATTGTCCAGTGGCCAGGTATCTAATCTAGGGAGCTAAGTATCCACACATTTGTTCTATGAGTTGGGTGTTCAAATAAATTAATGGAGCCTCTTTCCAAGATCAACTCCATCTCAGGCATTCTGAACACACAGTCATCCAGCCTGAAACCATGTAAACCTGCTCTTTAGTGATTTTACTGTTGAAATAATAAAAAGCTCAACCAAATAGGCAATTGTATACCTAAGACTACTCAGCTACTCAGCAGTAGAACTTCTAATAACACCAATCCAATAAGGTCCCAATAGATTGGGAATTTGGGATTGACATGTATACACTGGTATATTTTAAATGGATAACCAACAAGGAGCTACTGTATAGCACAGGTAACTCTGTCCAATACTCTGTGATAACCTAAATGGGAAAAGAATTTGAAAAAGAGTAGATACATGTATATGTATTAAAAAATACATGTATATGTATTTAAAAAATACATGTATATGTATTGAAAAAAAAAGAATTTGAAAAAGAGTAGATACATGTGTATGTATTGGGAAAAAAAAAAGTAAGAAGCAAAATAATCCAACTAGAAACTAGGCCAAAGTCAGAGACAGACATTTCACTGACAGGGATATACAGAGGGCAAATAAGCACGATAAGATGTTTAATATCATTTGCCATTAGGAGAATGCAAATTAAAACCACAGTGAGATATCATCACACACTACCAGAATGGATAAAATTTTTTTTAAATGATAACATCACATTGCTGACAGGAAATGCTCTAGAAGAGAGTTTGGCAATTTTTCATAAAACTAAACATGTACTTACCATATGACTTAGCAATTGAACTGGAGAAATAGAAACTTAGGTTACACAAATAGCTGTACCTGAATATTTATAGGAGCTTTATTCATAAATACCAAAAGCTAGAAACAACTTAAATAACTATTAATGAGTGAAAAGTTAAATAAACTGCAGTAATCAACACAATGGAATACTACTCAGCAATAAAAAAGGAATAAACTATTGATATGTGCAACAACTTGGATGAATCACAATGGAATTATGCTGAATGAAAACAGTCAATCCCAAAATGTTACATGCCAGATGATTCCATTTATAGAACATCGTTGAAATGACAAAATTAGAGCGAGAACAGATTAGTGGTTGCCAAGATTAGGGGTAGATGGGATAGAGGGGTCTGTGACCATAAAACAGTAGAGGGAGGGATTCATGTGATGAAACTCCTCTGAATCTTGACAGGTAATTTACACAGGTAATAAAATTGTTTTAAAGTAAACACACATAAATGCACACACACGCACACAAATGAGTGCGTTTAAAACTGGGCAACTGTTGGTAGTAGATTGTATCTATGTCAATATCCTGGTTGTGATCTTGTACTGTAGTTATGCCAGCTGTAACCCTTGGGGGAAACTGGGTGAGAGTACTTGGAATCTCTCTGTATTGTGCCTTATAACTGCCTGTGACTCTGCAATTTTTTTTTCAAAATAAAACATTTAAAAAATGCATCAAGATATGAGTACTGGTTGTGTGTGTGCCAGCATGTGCCTCATAAATATATTGAAAATACCTGGGCCTGCCACTTCTCTATTTTCTCCTGTGATCCAAACTCACCCCTTCCTTGGGTTTTAGTGTGTGCTGTTTCCTCTGCCTCAGATCACTCTTCCCGCAGGTCTTTCCTTCTAGTGTATTGTTGTTCCATGAGTCTCTCTCCTGCACGAACTTCTCCAGGTGTAGAGTAGGGAATAGAGGCCCTCCTGGTGTTAAGCTCCATTCAGCCCAGCATAAGGCTGGAGAAACAATGACAATATTGTAGATTTTATTTTTATTGCAGAGCCATGATTCTCAAAGCACAGTCCCCATGGCTTGGTTAGGAGAGGATTCTAACCTCAGCCACATTCTGTGTCCAGAAGCAGTATCTCCCCAAACAGTTCAGTTTATTTTTTGTTTGTTTGTTTGTTTGTTTGTGGTACGCGGGCCTCTCACTGTTGGGGCCTCTCCCGTTGCGGAGCACAGGCTCCGGACACACAGGCTCAGCGGCCATGGCTCACGGGCCCAGCCGCTCCGCGGCATGTGGGATCTTCCCGGACCGGGGCACGAACCCGTGTCACCTGCATCGGCAGGCGGACTCTCAACCACTGCGCCACCAGAGAAGCCAACAGTTTAGTTTTCATATTGAGCTTTGGTCACACATTTTAGACTTCCTACTGGGAGGAGGGGGCCCTTTGGCATTTCACATCGAGTATCACCATCCTGCGAGATGCTCTGTCAATGTTGATCTTCAAAAGGGCAAGATGCCTAAATATTTTCTCTTCTCTTCCAGAAGGTTCCTTATCCCCTTTGCACACTTGCCTCTCCTTTCCAACTGTCTTCAAGAGTATATGGGATTCACAGTATTGTTAAGACAAAGACATATTCTATTGTTCTAAATGAGATCACAAGAGCAGTGACATGGTTTATTCCAGACACAGAGAGCCTTGGGGGACCAAGTAGGGTTGGTTCTCAAACTACAATAATAACTACAATAATCTGGGAGTGCCCAGAATAGCTGCCGGGTTCCTAGTTGAAATGCAAACTAAAGCTCCAACGTCAATTTAGATCTCCAACATCTCTTCCTGAGCAAAGTGTTTATTTTGCTATTCTCCAAATTGACAAACAAAAGCTCCCATTTACCTGACTGCAATTATTCTATATTATTATAGTTCCAGGATCTCTGAACTATTTGCCAAAGTGTGATCTGATGTTAGGAATTTTCTGGGCAAGACTCATGCGTTGCTTTTTACATCCCTCCAATTTTCCAAGGATAGATCCCTCCAGAAAGGCTCTGGGTGTCTTCACAACTTGAAGTCTGTGCCAATTTGACACAATTCCAAGAGAAATACCTCTTAAACTCTTCTTGTCCCTTGTCTTCATCCCAGGGTAATTTCATCCTCAAATGATTATCAGTGGGAACATCTATTCTCTTCAAAGCAAACACTCCACCTAGGAATTACTCTAAAATCTAAGTTGAATAGCTAAGGTATGGTGCTGTGCTTGCGGACTTTAAGAGTCATTTGTAGGGCTTCCCCAGTGGTGCAGTGGTTGAGAGTCCGCCTGCTGATGCAGGGGACACGGGTTCGTGCCCCGGTCCGGGAAGATCCCACATTGCGGCGGAGCGACTGGGCCCGTGAGCCATGGCCACTGAGGTTGCGCGTCCGGAGCCTGTGCTCCGCAACAGGAGAGGCCACAGCAGTGAGAGGCCCGCGTACCACAAATAAAAAAAAAAAAAAAAAGAGTCATTTGTAGAGACATGGATGGACCTAGAAATTTTCGTACAGAGTGAAGTAAGTCAGAAAGAGAAAAACAAATATTGTATATTAATGCATATATGTGGAATCTAGAAAAATGGTATAGATGATTTCATTTGCAAAGCAGAAACAGAGACACAGACGTAGAGAACAAATGTATGGATACCAAGGGGGGAAGGGGGGATGGGGTGAATTGGGAGATAGGGATTGACATATATATACACTACTATGTATAAAATAGATAACTAATGAGAACCTGCTATATAGCACAGGGAACTCTATTCAATGCTCTATGGTGACCTATATGGGAAGGAAATCCAGAAAAGAAGGAATATATGTATACATATAGCTGATTCACTTTGCTGTACAGCAGAAAGTAACACAACATTGTAAAACAACTATACCCCAATAAAAAAAAATTTTTTAAACATAAAAAATGAGTCAATGTAAATAAGTTCATTTGTATCATTTGTTTTCAGATTCCACATATACATGATATTGTATGATATTTGTCTTTCTCTGTCTGACTTCCTTACTTAGTATGATAATCTCTAGGTCCATCCAGACTCACAGACATAGAAAAAAAACTTGTGGTTACCAACAGGGAAGGGGGGGGAAGGAATAATTTAGGAGCTTGGGATTAAGAGATACACACTACTATATATAAAATAGCTCAACAAGGTGCTACTGTATAGCACAGGGAACTATATTTAATACCTTGTAAATAACCTATAATGGAAAAGAATATGATAAAGAATATATATGTATATATAACTGCATATATATATAATATACATATATGTATGTGTATATATATATATATATATATATATACATATATATATATATAACTGAATCACTTTGCTGTACACCAGAAACTAACACAACATTGTAAATCAACTATACTTCGATTAAAAAAAAGAGTCAATATAATTTCAACAGGTAGGTTGGAAAAATGTGAACAAAGTTGCAGATGGGGAGAGCTGCCTGGCCCACATGCATCCAGTGTGTGCACAGGACTAAAAAAGATGAAACTTCCAAAAGTTAGTTTGGGGCCAGAAGTGGACAATTTTGAATGCCATGATAAGGAACTGGGGCCTTATTTTGTAAGCTTTTCTGGGAAAGATGCAAAAGAAATGTGCCAAATTGTGAAAAGCCCTTTGCTGTAATTGTCGCTCCAATGCTGTTCTCAGAGCCCAGCTGTTAGCACTGACACTCATCTTTTAATTAGTGGAGGTAAATGGGCCTTGATCATGCCTGCATGTCTTGATTTAGATATACTTGAGCCTGACTGTTGGACGAGTGAAAGTGGCCTTGAGGAGAAACTTACACCAAGGACAGAATGATAAATAGGGGAAACACAATGCTCCAAGCTTAGGAATAAGATTTAACAACAAAAAAAATATCTGTCAAGCTTCCTGAAAACCCGGTGGTAAAGGGAGATTGTCAGTAAAAAGGATTCAAATGGCAGTAGAACCTTTTCTAGTGGTGGTGCCTGAGGGTGGGCAGAAACTGCCTTTGCTGGCAATGGAGAGCTTTGTCCATATTGGGCCATAGCTCCCAGGGTTTCCAGACAGCTCATATAATGTGATTCCCTTTATTAAAGATCATCATCAAATACTCAACAGAATGTAATTTTATTTTTAATTTCTTTAGAAAAACTCTCAGATAAACAAACTTACAAACTAGGAGGGGGAGGCCTACCTTGTTGGATCACGTGTGGCAAAGGTGGGCTTGACAATCCCAGGCACCCTGCTGCCATCTCAGGGGGCACAGTGTTCTTGTAATGGTAAACAAGGTAACATAGGGGAGCAAACTTTATCAACAGAACCCTCTGTAGAATAACAGGAGATCAGAATTAAATCCTACATTTGTTTATTCATTCAAACACAGCCTGTTCAGTGTCTCTCATGTGCTATGCACTGGGGTTACAATGACAAACAGAACAGACACTGTCCCTGTGAACATGGAGTTTACAACCTGGGAAGAGTAGGACCAGAGGCACGCTTCAAAGAGCAGCCACAGTCGTGTGGGTAAGTGTCACCATGGGAGGAAAGCATCCCAGAGGATCTCACGATGGCATCTACACCAAAGCAGGCTTTCCAGGGGAGGTAGCCACTGGAACTTGAAATTGAGGTTAGTCTGTTAGGCATGTCCTAACAGTGTCCAGGGCACTTCTGGAGCTTTGAAGAATCTGAAATGAAAGGGAGGGAAGAGGATGATGGGTGAGCAAAGCCAGATCAGGCAGGCACTTGGGAGCCATGCTGGAGAATTTGAACTTGATAAGAATTAGGAAGAGGAATGGTAATAAGGTTTGTGCTTCTTTTCCTTTATTTGACAAAGGCTTTGGGGCAGGAAGTCTTGCATATTACACAAATCTCCACTCTTTGCTCTATGTCAAGGGCATTTTTGTGTCTCCCGTGAACTTATATGGCTTAAACTTTTTAGTCCTTAGTATTCACAAGTGAATTTCCTGTTGTCTGTAGTGGATCCCCAAAAGTGTTGAACCAGGGTCTCTTGATATTAACTCTTTTTTCTTTAAAATTTCTTTTTTGTTTATTGGAGTATAATTGCTTTACAATGTTGTGTTAGTTTCTGCTGTAGAACAAAGTGAATCAGCTATATGTATACATATATCCCCTCCCTCTTAAACCTTTGAAGAGGTAAAGCATGCATCCACAAGATTCCTAGTGTTTGGCCTCCCGTTTCCTTTTCTTATAGAAAATATTTGATTCACTTGGTTTCAAAGTGCTATTTCATTAAATCATTAATTTGTGAAAGCTGACTGTGATGCCAAAATTTTGCCTGATTATATATTGTACCATATAATAAGATGTATATTTACACTAAAATTCCATAAAATATATTTATTTTTGTTTTCTCGATTTTCAGTAAAATTACATATTACTAATTTTTTTTTGGCGGTATGCAGGCCTCTCACTGTTGGGGCCTCTCCCATTGCGGAGCACAGGATCCGGACGCACAGCCTCAGTGACCATGGCTCATGGGCCCAGCCGCTCCGTGGCATGTGGGATCTTTCCGGACCGGGGCACGAACCCGTATCCCCTACATTGGCAGGCAGACTCTCAACCACTGCGCCACCAGGGAAGCCCACATATTACTAATATTTTTATGTCACTTATGTTTTTCCCCCTTGGAACTCAGAGAGTGGAACTTTGGAATCTGGCTGCTCTGTGACCTCAGAGATGATATGGTATAGAGTTTATAGCATGAGCATTTATATAGATTTGAGTTCTACCTTTACTGTGTGATATTGAGCAAGATGCTTACCCTCTCTGTTCTTCAGTGTCCTCCTGAAAAAAGAAAAAAAAAACACTAGTGCCTCAGGGGTTATTGTAAGAATTGCATGAGGCAATTATGTAAAGTCTTCCAAACAGAGCCTGGAAGGGAGTAAATTCTCAAGGAGGTTGGTTATTAATTATCTTTATTAATTATTATTTCTTTGCTATGCTTATGTAGAATTACTAGAGGATAACATATTTCTAATGAGAAAAATTTCTGATGATTAAAACTTAATACTTTGAGCAGGCCACACATACCCATTTTTGAATATTTGGGGGTTGAACCCTTGCTAACTGTGAAATCCCTTATTAACACATACCGATATAATTGCAGTTGCTTCTAGGAATCATTATACTAAATATTAAATTTAGCATTAAGCAGCCATAGGAGAATCCTCAGGAAGACAGTTTACCCCCACACTAAATGGCCCTACAGAATTCCTTTTCTACAAGTGTTACTTTTAAAAATGTTGTTGTTCTTATTTGAATCTGCTCTTACTGCCAGGCTATCAGTTGGCCTGCCTCTAGTAACCCCTCAAAACTTCTGTTGTTATTGTCAATATGAATTAGAAAACAGGGAGATGATCTTGTTGTGTATTAAGAGAGTAATGAAGACCTCAGGAAAAATCTTTGCCATCAGTCAAATCTATACAATATGTCCTCCAACTTTTATGATTTCTAATCCCCCCTGCCGAACTACCACCAGTACAGTTTCTCTTTTAAAGCCATTATATTGAAAGGACACGTTTAGTTTACAATAAGAGAAATGTGGTCCCTCGTTCACGCTGCAAACACTTCATGCACTCAGAAGAATAATAAATGTGAAACTGTCAGCTACTTACCCCATTTCAACCTAATCAGGACTTTAGGGAATGGCAACTTTTACAATGTTTAAGTTCAACTTTGAAGTCTCACTTAGAGCTGGAATAGCCCTATCAGCATCATGACTTATTTAAGTGCATTTATAAAACAGAAACAATTTTGTCTGTTTAACCAGAAATCAAATTAGTACATACAAACCCCAATGCAACAATAACAACTTTTTTAAATTAAGTTTTCCTTCCATTTGATCTTCTGCTGTTTGGGCTACATTTGATTCTTCAAACTGAATGGTGAGAATAGTTACCTCTGAGAGAACAGAGGTAGAATTAATGTACATAACCACTCCCATCTCCAAGAAAAGATCTGTATTTCACCGAAAGACCGGTTTTTATGGCTAGTTTGATAAGGCGTGACCAGGAGGTCATCCTGAGGGGTGTTGACGGTAACTCCAGGTTGCCTGTTTTGCTGTCTGCCCAAAGAACCGCTTGCTTGATGTCATGTATCCTTGCACCTGTCTTAATAGCAACAGAAGGCAAACAATGTGTTTTAGATGAGTTACTTGTTCCTACGGCGGGTCCAATAGCAATAACTGCCAAAGTAATAAATTGTCAAGTTGGGTGTTTAAAGATTTGGTTTAGAGGTCAAACTTTCATGTTAACTCCACTGATTAAAAAGCAAGCCTTCTCAAATATTGTTCCTGCTTTCAGAAACCGAAAGACAATTAAGTTCACGGAGGAACCGAAAAAATTCCAGAAGAAAGTTGGAGTCAGATGGTACCATTTCAGCTGCAGGGGTTTCTTGTAACAAAGAAAAATCAATTCAAATGAAAGTTTAGCAAAATGAGCTATAAGGAAGGACTGTGATGGTGTTAGGAAAACAAAAAACAAACAAGAAAAACAAAACTGTGTCCAGTTAAAGCAGTAAAGAGAGCAAAAAACCCAGATCAGAGCATGAAGGAAAATCTTAAAGGATTGGGCAGGAAGTGAGGTCTGGACAGGCCACGGGCTCAGAGCCCAGGTGTCAGTTTGAGCTTAGAATAATTCAATGATTCATTTTATTCTCTCATTCATTTGTTCATCATATATCTATCATGAGCGAGGCATTGTGCTTTGTGTTGAGGAAACAGAGACAAATAACTTCAGTCTCTGCTCTGAAGAGATACACAGTTTATTAGTTTGAGAAACAAATTAGAAAAAAGAGAAAATGAAAGGAAAAATGGAGAGAACCATCAGCAGACCAGAAACTAAGGCAGTGAGACCCAGGGGCCACAGATATGCCAGGAAAGGAGCAAGAAAAGTGAGAAGAGTTAGCAAAGATTTTTGATGGAGTTTGAAACCAAGCAGTGATAAGCAACCAAAAACCTATCAGCTTCTGGAAGGAAGGGAATATTTTAATTTATTTTTGATTTTATTTTGGCATTTATATAGCAGTTACTTTACACCAGGCACTAAGAAGTTACAAATATAAGCTCATTAAATCTTTCAAACAACCTTATGAGGTAGGTACTATTATTTTCTCCCAGGCGGCCTGGTATCCATGTTCACCCCCTTACCTGGTTCACTACCCTGTAGGCAGATGGACCTTCATGTCTGTGTCCCCGTCCGTCTCCTGTGCCTGATGCAAAACAGGCATCAAGCCATGTCTGCTGTGTGAAAGCGGTATGACAGCAGAACAATAGAACATCAACTTCAGGGGCTTAGAAAGAGAACACTGGACAGATTGTTCCGTTTTCTTTTAGAGCAGAAGCCCATCTCAACCTCTGCAGGTCCAAAGCCTGAAAGTCAAATCAAAAAGGAATAAATCATATGAATAGAGTCAGGTTCCAAGAGAGTACATAAGTTCATGATTCTCCTCAGCTGCAATGTTTAAAGCAACCAGGCTCATGCATCCACTTAATAGAAATTTATTCTGTAACTCCTTGGTGCAAGGCACTGTTCTCCATGCTGGAACTACAACAGAAAACAGACAGGGCCTTTCAATGATAATCAAATGATCAAGTTAATTACAGATTGTTGTTAGGGCTATGAAGACAAGTTGGAACACAGAGTAATAGGGGGGATAATAAATAAGACATTAGGGTCTTTTTGAGAAGTTGGCATTTGAGTGAGGACCTGAAGGTTAAGAAGGATCCAGCCATTCAGCAGAGCTGGGGAGGGATGGGCCTTCCCAGCAGAGGGAACGTCAGGTATAAAGGCCCAAGTGTGGAAAAGGCTCTGACACACTCACAGAACAGGCAGGTAGAACCTTACAGGCAAAGGGCAAGGGATGTGGTGGTACAAGCAGAGACCAGAAAGAGCCAGACAGTTCAGGACCTTGTGCCCATAGCAGAGAGTTGGGAGATTGTTTTAAAACAAACAAACAGAAACAAAACAAAACATGGGAGAGTTCAAAACAGGGAATTCTTGATGTTTGAAAAAGATTGCCATAGCTTCTGTTTGGAAGATGGATTGGTTAGGGCAAAATGGAAGCAGGAAGGATGTTGCCCTGGAATCTAGGAGGAAAGTGTTCTGGGGGAGCAGAGGTAAGGAGGTGATGAGAAGCTCATGGGTACTTTCAGTGCAGATGAGATTTGGTAGTGCATTGCATTTGGAGAATGAGGGAAAGGGAGGACTCTAGGATGGTGCCTAGCATGGTGTTTTGAGTAACAAGGTGTAAAATGGCACCATACGTTAAGATGAGGAATACGAAGGAAAGACAAGGAGTAGGAAAACTAACACTTGAACAACAAATAAATGTTTCACCTGATAGAAAACTGTCTCCCAAATCAGGGCTTGAATGAAGGTGAATATGAAGTTAATTCTAGCCATCAATAAATATAATACAGTGAATTAGGTATTTGATGATAATAAAAATATCTCTTTTAATAAAAAATACTATAAATATCCTGAGGTCAGGCATTGTGACCGATTCATACTAGATGTTCAGTAAATCTGTGTTTGTTGAAATAAATCTAAATGAAAGTCAAGAGGCAGAAAATAAACTCAGGTCAAGAATAGTAAGTTTCCTTTTAGGCTCTGCCACTGTCCAATTGAGTGACTTTGGGGAAGTTAAACTCTGAATTTCAATATCCTCATATGTGGAATGAGGACTGCAACAGAAGATCACAATGGTTAAATAAAATATTATGTAGAACCAGCTGCACGTTAGAGACCCTCAGACTCCTATACCCCTTCCTACAGCTTCAGCTATTGTTTACTCCCAAGTTTGGGTCTGTAAGCATTTTTTGTAATCTCTACATCTACTTCAATTAAATTTTGTCTTATCATCTAAGACAGCATTGTGCATAGAGAAGGAATTCAATTCATCTTTGCTGATTAACAAATTCCTTTAATTAAACGTAAACCCTCAGGAAGAACACATAAGTAGCACAATGGACCTTGGTCTCCAGGATTCTGTCACCTATCTTTGTCCTGAATATCCCCCTTCTGCCCTCTTCTCATTGACAGGCAGCCAAAGAATGAGAATTTGCCTTTCAATCTATTGTGAGCAAAGTGAAATGATTCTCTTTCAGCATAACAAAGCCTATAGGCAGCTGTAAAATATAATTTCCTTTCAGCTTCTTGACAGACTTGATATAAATTTCAGTGCACAGGGGGAAAAAAAAGCAGGGGCCGCTTTAAAAGATAAATTTCATCATGTATGTCTGACAATAGTGTATATGTTCAGAGGTCTCCTTTTTTTAAGAGAGGAAAAACAGACTATGCTTTTAAACAATCAAAGGTTAAAGGTAGCTCCGTCATTCATGTGGTTTCATTCTCTTATGCATATTGAAATACCTCAGAAAGATTTATAACCCTGGTTCATACAGTCAGACTTCCAGTAAATGAGTCTCTTTTTGAAGGTTAAATATTTATGTTCCTATTTTCCTGCTTGATACAGACAATAAGAGTAAACCCCCATTAATCAAGGAGCCAGGGTGACAGGCGGGGTTAGGACAAGAAATGGTGGCTGGTCCAGCAACTTGAGCATCTTCTGCTCTCCTACATTAGTTCTCTGGAAATGAATGAATGAATGAACGAAACCTCCCAGAAAACCAGTCTCAGGAAGCAGAAGTAAATCTCTTTGGAAAATATGAATCTAAGTTAGTTTAAAATTCCCCACATATCCAACCTAGTGAGACAGATCTTAGGAGATGATAATAATTGTCCTTTAGAAGAACAGCCAATTACAGTGAGTGAAATACTTTTATATATATACACTTGAGCTTTACAGAACTCTATGGAGTGGACAGGCAGACATTGTTATTTTGCCTCATAGTTAAATAAGTTGATGTTTTAAGAGCATGAGTGACTTGATCTGTGTCACACAGGTGGCTCATGCAGGACTAGGACAACAACTACGTTATCTTGGTTCCTATGAGGGTGATCTATCCATTGTGTGCTTCTAATTACGACAACAGTAATAGCAACTAATACTTATGTAGTGAATTACGGTTTAACAAGGTTATGCCACTTTATCACATTTGATCGTTAGAGCAATCCCTTGAGTATTTCTTTATCTTATTTTAGTTTTCACCTGATATTTATTTTCATAAAAGTTTTGTAAAGTTCAATAAGATGAAAAATAGCTGTTCCTTGACCCTTCACCCCCAAGACCTACACCCTGAGAATAAAGCATTTTCAGCTCTCTCATTGACTGCTTCTGGTATTTATCCCCATATTTATAAATGGTATTTTTGCATTGCTATTTCTCAAATGTTCAGCTGTAGACATTACATATTGACTCCTAGGATGGAAGACAAGAATCAAGTACTGAAGCCCCTCCCCCAACACACAGAAATACTTACAGGAGTTATAAAACAATTTTGGTTAAATCAATATCTAGTGCTTATATTACCGTGACCACTTAAATATTATTTACAGCTATGGCAGAAAGTACTAAATTTCCTTTATTTCTCTGTTTTCCTCAACTCCTTGCTTTTATTTATTTTCCCCCTTAAGTTAATAAAAGTGATAATTTTTCTTAGTTTCCTATGTACCTATCAAATAATTTTATTCTGAACTTCTCTCAATATAATGATATATATTATCAGGTAAATGTATCATCATTTTTAAAAACATATATTTCTTCTGAACCCTCAGGCCTCTTGTCCCAAACTGGACAGTTTTCCGGGCCACAGTACAGCTGTCATCTGGGTAATTGCTGTCCATCTCCATATACTGGATCCTTGTTCAATGTTTTTCTTCTCCTGATTTATGTCCTGATTTGTGTGGAGCAAATCCTCTGATAACTTCCTGAGAAAGAAGAATTAACAATTACACCTTGAGACGTTTTAAAGCTAAAATGTATTTTTTTTTTCTCTCACAATTCATTAATGGTTTATCCTTACCTAAGATTGAAAAACTTTCACCCAGAATCATGAAGACTTTTGTCCACTTTTTTCTCTTCAGTTTTTCTGTTGATAGAGACGAAGACATCCAAATTATTTATTTTCTGTAGGCAATCTGTTCTTTTTTATGAGAGCTTTAAAAAGTTTTATACTTAAAGTTCTGAAATATCACAATATGGGGCTTGGATGCTGGTCTTTTCTTATTCATTATTCTGGTTCTTAGTGGAGCCATTTCAATCTGGGAATTCTTATCCTTTGTTTCTTAAAAAAAAACCTAATTTATGATTTTATTCAGTTGCTTTTCTTTAGAAATTCTATTAGTTCAATTGAATATCCTAGATTTAATGTCTATTTCTTTTTATCAATTCTCTTCTACTTTTCTTTTTTCACATTTTAAAAAAAATTAAGGTAAAATATATAGAGTGAAATGCAAAACTTTAGCTATACAATTGTTGAGTTTTGATGAATATATGTGCCCATATGACCATTTGACCACCCACAATGAAGATACAAAACATTTCCATCACTCTCTTCCCGACATCCTCGCCCACACTCCATTTCCTCAATTGTCTTCTGATTCTTGGCTGTCCATTTCTATTTAATGTGAAATAAACTTTGATCAAAGACATACATGGGGAAAGAGAGTTGTTGACTGATAAGACTCAGTTGTGGAACAGCTGAGGATAAGAAATTATGTTGGAGACACCCTTCTTCATCCAAGTGGCAGTACCAAGTATTCCTGTGGGCATCCTGGAAGCTAATTTAGAAGGATACTTACGGTTTGTATAAGTCATGGTTTAACCAAAGAAGCAGAGCCAGTAGGAGATATAAATGTATAGATTAAGATAGGTATATAGATATGGATACAGATATAAATATAGGTCTATATCTATCTATATATGTACATATAAAGAGATTTATTACAAGGGATTGGCTTACACAGTTGTTGGGATTGGCTAAGCAAGTTCAAAGTTCGTAGGTGAGGCAATCAGGAAGAGAAGATCACAATCAGGCTGGAACCCTATGGGCACAGGTTGAATTTTTTGTCTATATGTTTCAGTCTAGAAGGAAGATCCAAGGGCAAAGAGAGCAATTAAAAAAACAGCAGATGTTTGGAGTCTCTGCATCCATAAAGTCCTAAGCCTCTTTGAAAGGGCTTACCTTAATTAGTTAGAGCTACCAAAATCTTTTTTGGTTAACTTAAAATCAATGGATTAGGGACTTTATTTACATCTTCAAAATATCTTCACTGCAGCACTTAGATTACAGTTTGATTTTATAACTGGGAGAAGGTGTGTACATGCTACATCATAACTGTCCTCCAGCTGTCCCTGTAGCCCAACCTAACAAGAAACACTAGAAAAAGAATTCAGTTTGTCAAGTTAAAACATCAAAACTCCATCACATTGTCTCATGATTACAATGAAGACATCTGCTTAATTCCTTTGTATTGAGCACACCACCTAGCCTGCACTCTCAGCTATGCCAAGGGTTGAGTCACAAGCCTCTAATTCAGTTCCTTTAGAGAGAAAAACTCCTATTTCCTATTAGGGGAGGTACCTGGGGTATTCAACTACCCCCATACAGACTTTCAACCATTCTTCCATCTCACATTTTAAGAAACTTCCAGTTCCTGAGATTTTCTGGCCCTCTACAGCTCAAAGGGTTTGCTTTTGTTGGGAAACAACTTGACTTTCATGTTGCATCAATCATATGAAGCAGTTTCTACTCATTCACTTTCCATCTTAATTTTCTAAGACAGTAGATTGCAGGTGCTCTCACCACAAAAACAAAACAAACAAAATAAAACAACAAAACAAACAAAATAAAACAGGTAATTATGTGAGAAGATAGATATGTTAATCTGCTTGACTGAAGTCATTATTTAACTATATACAAATAACTGTATACAAACTATGTATAGCAAAACATCATGTAGTATACCTTACATATACATAATTTTATAAAAATGTTTTTAAAATTAAAAACAAAAAAAAATCTTGACTTCTCCAAGTTGACCTCTTCTCCCATTTTCTTGTTCCAACTTTCTAGAAAGTTTCTTACTGGACTTTTAGCTGTGTTTTGGCACATAAATGCATGAGTTTAATCTGCAAAGGCCAAATAGGTTTGTTTCCATTTTGTGAGTAAGGGAATAGTATCCTTCTGAAAACTTAAGTGACATAAAGTCACACAACCAACACATGGTCAGGGCCTCAAACACAGCTTCTAGTGAATTACCTAATTCTGATGAAATGTTAAGGACATTACTGAAGGAAACTAAGCAGTTTTTTAAGTGTGTTGAAAATATTCTCTTACTACACTTGCCTAGGAAAGTTGAAATTGTATTTCCTGGTCACACCATGTATTTATCATCCATAAGCCATTGCCCTAATAAAATATTGGAACGCCTATAGATACAATTGTTGACTTGCAAGGTTGCCCTATAAGATTAGCATATAATCCAAATAAATAACCAATAGGTAGTAATGTTTCTCCCATAGTCAAAATAAAAAACATGAGAGCAAAGTTGCCACCATGCACAACTACACTCAAGATGTTGGCTCTTCTGATAAAGACACTAACTCTGCATATCTAAAAGTTTTAAATCTAAAAATGAGATGCCTCTGTCATGGTATCAAATAATAGTTCCTCTAAATTGAAAGCTGATACTGTCACATGGCCATTTTGGACTCCTTGGAGTTTCAGTACAACATGCGAGGAATGGGTCATATTACTGGCTAGAGTCAATGATCCTGCTATCAAGAGGATAACAAAGAAGGAAGGACCATAGGTTAAATGACAGGTAATTCTCTCAAATTAAGGCTACAAAATCCTTGCAAAGAGCCTCAGAATAGCCTTAAATCTCACATCACCCTTCATGAAAACTGTAGTAGACTGGATTATGAGTCCCAATACTTTGATGAACAGTAAACATATATTCACACTGTTTGCCATGTAACTTTCAGTACCCTCCCCCTTTGTGTGGAATCTTCTTTTCTACCCCACTGATAATGGGCTTTGTGAATTACTTTGGCCAGTGGACTATTAGCAGATGTAATGGTAGCAGAAGGCATAAACACGCTTATGTTGACCCATTGGCCTCTTATGCTGCAATGATCACCTTGAGATCTGGGCCCCAGAGTGAAATCTGTGAGAGGAACCTACCTTAGTCCTCTGGTAGCTTAGAGTCCAGACTGGCCCAGTGGAGTTACAGCTTACTGACAGACTTGGGTGCAAGGAATACATGCTGTTTTAAACCACAGCAACTGGGACTGTTTGTTACACAGCACTATTGCAGGAATCACTGAAAAAGGTAGAGGCTCAGTTCTGTAACACTGTTATAATTCTACTTCTTAGATTTTCACAAGATTCCACTCATCCTCCCTTGTCATAAACCTCTCCACCTGAGCAGGCTTTAGTGAAACTTCTTTCCAACAAAATCACCTTAAATTAAAAGAGGATGAGATAGTATTTCTTCCTTAAAAAGTTTATTGACCTACAAGAAACCAAATCATGAGTAATAACTAAGAAAACCAAATAAGTATCTAAATATACACAATGAAAAAATAATAAATATTGATTTCCATAAGATTAATTAACCCTATTTTGGTAGGAAAATAAGTTTAAAATTTAGAACAAGTTTATCTCTTTGAATGGTAGACTTGTCATAAAACATTTAAAAATATAAATTAGAGAGAAATTTTGTGAGCTATCCTTTTTATTATTACATCTTATCACCCTCTCTCTTCTCCCTTTCCAAATATGTGCTTTTTGCTGGCACTCTTATTTTGGTCAGTGATACTTGCAGCAAATGCCTCTATCTTTTGCTGGCAAAATAAAATTATCACATGGAGACATGCTGGAGGTAGGTTGTAGAGATGGCTACAAGTAAATAAATGATACAGATTGTTTTAAACTTATTAAATTGATTATTCTAATTTGTGTTTATAAATCTAAAAATGTTTTGCAATTATGGAGCAGAAAATATAGTTAATTCTCTTCAAGAAAATGATGAGCCTTCAAATTTTTCAAAAGTATTGATTTTGACAAAACAAGAAGAAGGAGCTGAAATAATAATAAGCTAGAATTTTAGAGATGTTTTGAAATTTGGAATTAGTATTTACAAGCTGGATGATTATTTACAGTGATGAACAGTTAGTTGCATTTGAAAATATTGCATGGTTAGGGTACAATATTTATGTTTATAAATATACTTTCATATATTTATATATTTTCAAAACCAGGAAAATCTGGAATAAAATTTTGTTTGCTATGTTAACTTCTTACTAAAATTTCTAATACGCTTCTTTTTCATTATCATTTTTCTTAAATTTGTAAATTATTTGTAAAATGACTAAAATATGGAGGCATACCCTGTTTTATTATGCTTCACTTTATTGTGCTTCACAGATATTGCATTTTTTACAAATGAAGGCTTGTGGCAACCCTGCATCAAGCACATTTATCAGTACCTTTTTCCCAGCAACATTTGCTCACTTTGCGGTTCTGCCACATTTTGGTAATGCTTGCAATATTTCAAACTTTTTTACAGTTATTATATTTATTATGGTGATCTGTGATCAGTGACTTTGATATTACTCTTGTCATTGTTTGGGGAAGCCAGGAATCATACCATAAAAGACAGTGGACTTCATCGATAAACATTGTGTGTGTTCTGACTGCTTCACCAACTGGCCATTCCCCCTTCTCTCTCTCCCTCTCCTCCATCCTCCCTATTCCCTGAGACAAAACAATATTGAAATTAGGCCAATTAATAACCCTACAATGGCCTGTCAGTGTCCAAATGAAATGAAGAGTTGTACGTCTCTCACTTTAAAGCAAAAGTTAGAAATTATTAAACTTAGTGAAGAAAGCATGTTGAAAGCTGAAATAGGCTGAAAGCTAGGCATGTCAAGTTGTGAATGCCAAGGAAAATTTCTTGAAGGAAATTGAAATACAGGAAGGATAAGAAAGTGAAACAGCCTTATTGCCAATATGGAGAAAGTTTTAATAGTCTGGATAGAAGATCAAGCCGAAGATCAAACAACATTCCCTTAAGTCAAAGCCTTATCCAGAGCAAGACCCTAACTCTCCTCAATTCTATGAAAGGTTAGAGAGGTGAGGAAGCTGCAGAAGAAAAGTTTGAAGCTCTCATAGGTTGGTTCATGAGGTTTTGGAAAGAAGCTGTCTCTATAACCTAAAAGAACATGGTGAAGCAAGAAGTGCTGATGTAGAAGCTGCAGCAAGTTATCCAGGAGATCTAGCTAAGATAATTAATGAATGTGGCTCCACTAAACAGTCGATTTTCTGTAAAGATTATTAGCCTTATATTGGAAGAAAATGCCATCTAGGACTTTGATAGCTAGAGAGGAGAAGTCAATACCTGGCTTCAAATCTTCAAAAGACAGACTGACTCTCTTGATAGGGGCTAATGCAGCTGGTAAATTTAATTTGAAGCCAGTGCTCATTTACCATTCTGAAAATCCTAGAGTTCTTTAGAATTATGCTGAATCTACTCTGCCCATGCTCTATAAATGCAACAACAAAGCCTGGATGACAGCACAGCTGTTGACAACATAGTTTACCTAATATTTTAAGTTCACTGTTGAGACCTGCTGCTCAGCAAAAATATTCCTTTCAAAATATTACTGCTCACTGACAACGCACCTGGTCATGCAAGAGATCTGATGGAGACGTACAAAAAGATTAATATTGCTTTCATGTCTGCTAACACAAAATCCATTCTGAGCCCATGTATTAAGGAGCAATTTTGACTTTTAAGTCTTATTTTAAAAATATATTTTGTAAGGCTATGGCTTTCATAGATAGTGATTCCTCTGATTAATCAGGGCAAAATAAATTGAAAACCTTCTGGAAAGGATTCACCATTCTAGATGCCATTAAGAACATCATGATGACCCAAAATCTATGGGATGCAGCAAAAGCAGTTCTAAGAGGGAAGTTTATAGCAATACAATCCTACCTTAAGAAACAGGAAACATCTCGAATAAACAACCTAACCTTGCACCTAAAGTAATTAGAGAAAGAACAAAAAAAAACCCAAAGTTAGCAGAAGCAAAGAAATCATAAAAATCAGATCAGAAATAAATGAAAAAGAAATGAAGGAAATGATAGCAAAGATCAATAAAACTAAAAGCTGATTCTTTGAGAAGATAAACAAAATTGATAAACCATTAGCCAGACTCATCAAGAAAAAAAGGGAGAAGAGTGAAATGAATAGAATTAGAAATGAAAAAGGAGAGGTAACAACTGACACTGCAGAAATACAAAAGATCATGAGTGCTTACTACAAGCAACTCTATGCCAATAAAATGGACAACCTGGAAGAAATGGACAAATTCTTAGAAAGGCACAACCTGCCAAGACTGAATCAGGAAGAAATAGAAAATATGAACAGACCAATCACATGCACTGAAATTGAAACTGTGATTTAAAATCTTCCAACAAACAAAAGCCCAGGACCAGATGGCTTCACAGGTGAATTCTATCAAACATTTAGAGAAGAGCTAACACCTATCCTTCTCAAACTCTTCCAAAATATAGCAGAGGGAGGAACACTCCCAAAATCATTCTGCGAGGCCACCATCACCCTGATACTAAAACCAGACAAGGATGTCACAAAGAAAGAAAACAACAGGCCAATATCACTGATGAACATAGATGCAAAAATCCTCAACAAAATACTAGCAAACAGAATCCAACAGCACATTAAACGGATCATACACCATGTTCAAGTGGGGTTTATTCCAGGAATGCAAGGATTCTTCAATATATGCAAATCAATCAACGTGATACACCATATTAACAAATTGAAGGAGAAAAACCATATGATCATCTCAATAGATGCAGAAAAGCTTTTGACAAAATTCAACACCCATTTATGATAAAAACCCTGCAGAAAGTAGGCATAGAGGGAACTTTCCTCAACATAATAAAGGCCATATATGACAAACCCACAACCAACATTGTCCTCAATGGTGAAAAACTGAGAGCATTTCCACAAAGATCAGGAACAAGACAAGGTTGCCCACGCTCACCACTGTTATTCAACATAGTTTTGGAAGTTTTAGCCACAGCAATCAGAGAAGAAAAAGAAATAAAAGGAATCCAAATAGGAAAAGAAGAAGTAAAGCTGTCACTATTTGCAGATGACATGATACTATACATAGAGAATCCTAAAGATGCTACCAGAAAACTACTAGAGCTAATCAATGAATTTGGTAAAGTAGCAGGATACAAAATTAATGCACAGAAATCTCTGGCATTCCTATACACTAAGGATGAAAAATCTGAAAGTGAAATGAAGAAAACACTCCCATTTACCATTGCAACAAAAAGAATAAAATATCTAGGAATAAACCTACCTAAGGAGACAAAAAACCTGTATGCAGAAAATTATAAGACACTGATGAAAGAAATTAAAGATGATACAAATAGATGGAGAGATATACCATGTCTTGGATTAGAAGAATCAACATTGTGAAAATGACTCTACTACCCAAAGCAATCTCCAGATTCAATGCAATCCCTATCAAACTACCAATGCCATTTTTCACAGAACTAGAACAAAAAATTTCACAATTTGTATGGAAACACAAAAGACCCCGAATAGCCAAAGCAATCTTGAGACCGAAAAACGGAGCTGGAGGAATCAGGCTTCCTGACTTCAGACTATACTACAAAGCTACAGTAATCAAGACAGTATGGTACTGGCACAAAAACAGAAAGATAGATCAATAGAACAGGATAGAAAGCCCAGAGATAAACCCACATACATATGGACACCTTATCTTTGATATAGGAGGCAGGAATGTACAGTGGAGAAAGGACAGCCTCTTCAATAAATGGTGCTGGGAAAACTGGACAGGTACATGTAAAAGTATGAAATTAGATCACTCCCTAACACCATACACAAAAATAAGCTCAAAATGGATTAAAGACCTAAATGTAAGGTCAGAAATTATCAAGCCCTTAGAGGAAAACATAGGCAGGACACTTTATGACATAAATCACAGCAAGATCCTTTTTGACCCACCTCCTAGAGAAATGGAAATAAAAACAAAAATAAAGAAATGAGACCTAATGAAACGTCAAAGCTTTTGCACAGCAAAGGAAACCATAAACAAGACCAAAAGACAACCTTCAGAATGGGAGAAAATATTTGCAAATGAAGCAACTGACAAAGGATTAATCTCCAAAATTTATAAGCAACTCATGCAGCTTAATAACAAAAAAACAAACAACCCAATCCAAAAATGGGCAGAAGACCTAAATAGACATTTCTCCAAAGAAGATATACAGACTGCCAACAAACACATTAAAGAATGCTCAACATCATTAATCATTAGAGAAATGCAAATCAAAACTACAATGAGATATCATCTCACACCTGTCAGAATGGCTATCATCAAAAAATCTAGAAACAATAAATGCTGGAGAGGGTGTGGAAAAAAGGGAACACTCTTGCACTGCTGGTGGGAATGTGAATTGGTACAGCCACTCTGGAGAACAGTATGGAGGTTCCTTAAAAAACTACAAATAGAACTACCATATGACCCAGCAATCCCACTACTGGGCATATACCCTGAGAAAACCATAATTCAAAAAGAATCATGTACCAAAATGTTCATTGCAGCTCTATTTACAATATCCCGGAGATGGAAACAACCTAAGTGTCCATCATCGGATAAATGGATAAAGAAGATGTGGCACATATATGCAATGGAATATTACTCAGCCATAAAAAGAAATGAAATTGAGCTATTTGTAATGAGGTGGATCGACCTAGAGTCTGTCATACAGAGTGAAGTAAGTCAGAAAGAGAGAGACAAATACCGTATGCTAACACATATATATGGAATTTAAGGAAAAAAAATGTCATGAAGAACCTAGGGGTAAAACAGGAATAAAGACACAGACTTACTAGAGAATGGACTTGAGGATATGGGGAGGGGGAAGGGTAAACTGTGACAAAGTGAGAGAGAGGCATGGACATATATACACTACCAAACGTAAGGTAGATAACTAGTGGGAAGCAGCCGCATAGCACAGGGAGATCAGCTCGGTGCTTTGTGACTGCCTGGAGGGGTGGGATAGGGAGGGTGGGAGGGAGGGAGACACTTCTGTTGTGAAGCAGAAACTAACACACCAGTGTAAAGCAATTATACTCCAATAAAGATGTTAAAAAAAAAAGAACATCATGATTCATGGGAAAAGGTTAAAATATCAACATTAACAGGAGTTTGGAAGAAATTGATTCCAAACATCATGGATGACTTTGAAGGGTTGAAGACTTCAGTGGAGGAAGAAACTGCAGATATGGTGGAAATAGCAAAGAACTAGTATTGGAAGTGGAGCTTGAAAATGTGACTGAATTGCTGCAATCTCATAATAACACTATAACAGAGGGGGTTGCTTATTAAGACGAGCAAAGACAGTGTTTTATTCAGATAGAATTTAATCCTGGAGAAGATGCTATGAAGATTGTTGACATGACAACAAAGGATTTAGAATATTAAATATACTTAATAGATAAAGCAGAGGCAGAGCATGAGAAGATTGACTACAATTTTGAAAGAAGTTCAACTCTGGGTAAAATACTATCAAACAGCCTTTCGTGTTACAGTGAAATCATTCATGAAAGCAAGAGTCAATCAATGAGGCAAACTTCATTGTTGTCTTATTTTAAGAAATTTCCACAGCCACCCCAACCTTAAGCAACCACCACCCTGATCAGTCAGCAGCCATCAACACTGAGGCAAGACACTCCACCAGCAAAAAAGATTACAGATCACCAAAGACTCAGATGATGGTTAACATTTTTTAACAATATTTTTTCATTATTGTGTGTACATTTTGTTGTTGTTGTTGTTTTAAGGTTAATAGCCTGTAATATAACGTTTAGATGCACTGGGACACCAAAAGAAAAATACTGTGTGACTTGCTTTACTGCAATATTCACTTCATTGTTGTGGTCTGGATATGAACCTGTAACATCTCTAAGGTAAGCCTATATAAAAATAAAATTAGGAGAAGGGGGAGAGCAGTTGGGGCAGCTTGCGTCCCTCTGCAAAGAGTAAGAAAATCAGCTCTTCCCTCGTGTGTGGCACTACATGTCACAGTCTCCTGCTTGTCTCCACGCCTCCAAGTGGCTCTCTGCAGGAGCCCAGTCTGTGCCGAACTTAGAGTGGGACTTCTCTTGCTGTTTCCTGCAGCTAGACACTGGATAAAACATTGTCATGTCTTCATTTTCAACTAACCCTCTGGTTCATTTCAGAGAAGACAAAAATCTCATCTCGTCATTGGTGACCTTTAAGCAGACAGAGCATCAGCTGGACCTTGCAGAGATGACTGCGTGACTGACAGGGTCTTGGAGCTCCAGTGGGGTATCAGGCCTCTGTCGCTCAGATGGGACAGCCGAGTACAGGACATTGGTCCACCAGAGACCTCTTGTCTCCATGCAATATCAAACGGTGAAAGCTCTCCCAGACATCTTCATCTCAATGCTAAGACCTGGCTCCACTTAACAACCAGCAAGCTACAGTGCTGGACACCCTATGCCAAACAACTAGCAAGACAGGAACATAACCCCACCCATTAGCAGAGAGGCTGGCTAAAATCATAATAAGGTCACAGACACTCAAAAACACACCACTGGACATGGTCCTGCTCACCAGAAAGACAAGATTCAGTCTCATGCACCAGAACACAGGCATAAGTCCCCTCCAACAGGAACCCTACTCAACCCACCAAACCAACCTTAGCAACTGGGGGCAGACACCATAAACAACAGGAACTACGAAACTGAAGCCTGTGGAAAGGAGACCCCAAACACAGTAAGTTAAGCAAAATGAGAAGATAGAGAAACAAACAGCAGTTGAAAGAGCAAGGTAAAAACCCACCAGAAAATGAAGAGGAAATAAGCAGTCTACCTGAAAAACAATTCAAAGTGATGATAGTAAAGATGATCTAAAATCTTGCAAATAGAATGAAGAAAATACAAAATAACATTTAACAGGGAACTAGAAGGACTAAATAGCAAACAAACAATGATGAACAACACAATAAATGAAATTAAAATTCTTTAGAATGAATCAATAGCAGAATAGCTGAGGCAGAAGAACGGATAAGTTACCCAGAAGATAAAATAGTGGAAATAATGGCTACAGAGCAGAATAAAGAAAAAAGAATGAAAAGAATTGAGGACAGTCTCAGAGACCTCTGGGACAACATTAAACACACCAACATTCGAATTGTAAGGGCCCCAGAAGAAGAAGAGAAAAAGAAAGGGACTGAGAAAATATTTGAAGAGATTATAGTTGAAAACTTCCCTAATATGGGATAGGAAATAGTCAATCAAGTCCAGGAGGCACAGAGAGTCCCATACAGGATAAATAAAAGGAGAAACATACCAAGACTCATGTTAATCAAACTATCAAAAATTAATAACAAAGAAAATATATTAAAAGCAGCAAGGGAAAAACAACAAATAACATACAAGGGAATCTCCAGAAGGTTAAGAGCTGATCTTTCAGCAGTAACTCTGCAAGCCAGAAGGCAGTGACAGGACAAATTTAAAATGATGAAAGGGAAAAACCTACAACCAAGATTACTCTACCTAGCAGGGATCTCATTGAGATTCGATGGAGAAATTACAACCTTTACAGGCAAGCAAAATCTAAGAGACTTCAGCACCACCAAACCAGTTTTACAACAAATGCTACAGGACCTTCTCTAGGCAGGAAACACAAGAGAAGGAAAAGACCTACAATAACAAACCCAAAACAATTAAGAAAATGGGAATAGGAACATGCATATAGATAATTACCTTAAATATAAATGTATTAAAAGTTCCAACCAAAAGACATAGACTGCCTGAATAGATAGAAAAACAAGACCCTTATATATCACGTCTACAAGAGACCCACTTCAGACCTGGGAAAAATACAGACAGAAAGTAAGGGGATAGAAAAGATATTCCATGCAAATGTAAATCAAAAGAAAGCTGGAGTAGCAATTCTCATATCAGACAAAATAGACTTTAAAATAAAGACTATTACAAGAGACAAGCAAGGACACTACATATTGATCAAGGGATCAATCCAAGAAGAAGATATAAAAATTGTAAATATTTATGCACCCAACATAGTAGCACCTCAATACATAAAGAAAATGCTAACAGCTATAAAAGGGGAAATCGACAGTAACACAATCATAGTAGGGGACTTTAACACCTCACTTTCAACAATGGACAGACCATACAAAATGAAAAAAAAAAAAAAAGAAACACAAGCTTTAAATGATACATTAAACAAGATGGACTTAATTGATATTTATAGGACATTCCATCCAAGAACAACAGAATACACTTTCTTCTAAAGTGCTCATGGAACATTCTCCAGGATATAACATATCTTGGGTCACAAATCAAGTCTTGGTGAATTTAAGAAAATTGAAATCATATCAAGTATCTTTTCTGACCAAAACACTATGAGACTAGATATAAATTACAGGAAAAAAAACTGTAAAAAGTACAAATACATGAAGGCTAAACAATACACTACTTAATAACCAAGAGATCATTGAAGAAACCAAAGAGTAAATCAAAAAATGCCTAGAAACAAATGACAATGAAAACACGATGACGCAAAACTTATGGGATGCAGCAAAAACAGCTCTAAGAGGGATATATTAGCAATACAATCCTGCCTAAAGAAACAAGAAACATCTCAATTAAACAAACTAACCTTACACCTAAAGCAATTAGAGAAAGAAGAACAAAAAATAACCAAAGATAGCAGAAGGAAAGAAATCATAAAGATCAGATCAGAAGTAAATGAAAAAGAAATGAAGGAAACAATAGCAAAGATCAATAAAACTAAAAGCTGGTTCTTTAAGAAGATAAACTAAATTGATAAACCATTAGCCAGCCTCTTCAAGAAAAAAAGGGAGAAGACTCAAATCAACAGAAGTAGAAATGAAAAAGGAGAAGTAACAACTGACACTATAGAAATACAAAGGATTATGAGTTATAACTACAAGTAATTATATACCAATAAAATGGAGAAACTGGAAGGAATGAACAAATTCTTGGAAAAACACAACATTCTGGGAATGAACCAAGAAGAAATAGAAAATATAAACAGACCAATCAGAAGCAATGAAATTGAGACTGTGATTAAAAATCTTTTAACAAACTAAAGCCCAGAACCAGATGGTTTCACAGGCAAATTCTACCAAACATTTAGAGAAGAGCTAATACACCTATCCTTCTCAAACTCTTCCAAAATATAGCAGAGGGAGGAAAACTCCCAAACTCATTCTACAAGGCCACCATCATCCTGATACCAAAACCAGAAAAAGATATCACAAAGAAAGAAAACTATAGGCCAATATCACTGATGAACATACATGCAAAAATCCTCAACAAAATACTAGCAAACAAAATCCAAAAGCACATTAAAAGGATCGTACTCCATGATCATGTGGTGTTTATCTCAAGAATGCAAGGATTCTTCAATATATGCAAATCAATCAATGTGATACAATATATTAACAAATTGAAGGAGAAAAACCATATAATCATCTCAGTAGATGCAGAAAAAGCTTTTGACAAAATTCAACACCCATTTATGATAAAAACCCTCCAGAAAGTAGGCATAGAGGGAACTTAGCTCAACATAATAAAGGCCATATATGACAAACACAGCCAACATTGTTCTCAATGGTGAAAATCTGAAACCCTTTCATCTAAGATCAGGAACTATACACTCTCACCACTATTATTCAACATAGTTTTGGAAGTTTTAGCCACAACAATCAGAGAAGAAAAAGAAATAAAATGAATCCAAATTGGAGAAGAAGTAAAGCTGTCACTGTTGGCAGATGACATGATACTATACATAGAGAATCCTAAAGATGCTACCAGAAAACTACTAGAGCTAATCAATGAATTTGGTAAAGTAGCAGGCTACAAAGTTAATGCACAGAAATCTCTTGCATTCCTATACACTAATGATGAAGTATCTGAAAGAGAAATTAAGGAAACACTCCTATTTATCATTGCAAAAAAAAGAATAAATACCTAGGAATAAACCTACCTAAGGAGACAAAAGATTTGTATGCACAAAACTATATGATACTGATGAAAGAAATTAAAGATGATACCAAAAGATGGAGAGATATACTATGTTCCTGGATGGAAGAATCAACATTGTCATAATGACTATAGTACCCAAAGCAATCTACAGATTCAATGCATTCCCTATCAAACTACCAATGGCATTTCTCAGAGAACTAGAACAAAAAATTTCACAATTTGAATGGAAACACAAAAGACCCCAAATAGACAGAGCAATCTTGAGAAAGAAAAATGGAGCTAGAGGAATCAAGCTCCTGGCCTTCAGACTATACTACAAAGCCACAGTAATCAAGAGAGTATGGTACTGGCACAAAAACAGAAAGATAGATCAATGGAAAAGGGTAAATACCCCAGAGATAAACCCACACACACAGTCACCTAACTTTTGATAAAGGAGGCAAGAATATACAATGGAGAAAAGAGAGCCTCTTCAATAAGTGGTGCTAGGAAGACTGGACAGCTACACATAAAAGAATGAAATTAGAACACTACCTAACATCATACACAAAAATAAACTCAAAATGGATTAAAGACCTAAATGTAAAGCAAAACACTGTAAAACTCTTAGAGGAAAACATAGGCAGAACACTCTATGACATAAATCACAGCAAGGTCCTTTTGGACCCACTTCCTAGAGAAATGGAAATTAAAACAAAAATAAACAAATGGGACCTAATGAATCCTAAAAGGTTTTGCACAGCAAAGGAAACCATAAACAAGTTGAAAAACAACCCTCAGAATGGGAGAAAATATTTGCAAATGAAGCAACTGACAAAGGATTAATCTCCAAAATTTACAAGCATATCATGCAGCTCAATATGAAAAAGACAAACTACCCAATCCAATAATGGGCAGAAGACCTAAATAGACGTTTCTCCAAAAAGATATACAGATAGCCTACAAACACATGAAAGAATGCTCAACATCACTAATCATTAGAGAAATGCAAATCAAAACTACAGTGAGGTATCACCTCACACCAGTCAGAATGGCCATCATCAAAAAATCTACAAATAATAAATGCTGGAGAGGGTGTGGAGAAAAGGGAACCCTCTTGCACTGTTGGTCAGAATGTAAATTGATACAGCCTCTATGGAGAACAGTATGGATGTTCCTAAAGAAACTAAAAACAGAACTACCATACGACCCAACAAACCTACTACTAGGCATATACCCTAAGAAAACTATAATTCAAAAAGAATCATGTATCACAATGTTCATTGCAGCTCTATTTACAATAGCCAGGACATGGAAGCAACCTAAGTGTCCATTGACAGGTCAATGGATAAAGAAGATGTGGCACATATATACAATGGAATATTACTCAGCCATAAAAAGAAATGAAATGAGTTATTTTTAGTGAGGTGCATGGACCTAGAGTCTGTCATACAGAACAAATTAAGTCAGAAAGACAAAAACTAATACCATATGCTAACACATATATTTGGAATCTAAAAGAAAAAAAAAATGGTTATGAAGTACCTAGGCGCAGGACAATAATAAAGATGCAGAGAATGGACTTGAGGACACAGGGAGGGGGAAAGGTAAGCTGAGATGAAGTGAGAGAGTGGCATGGACTTATATATACAACCAAATGTAAAATAGATAGCTAGTGGGAAGCAGTCACACTGAATAGGGAGATCAGCTCAGTGCGTTGTGACCACCTAGAGAGGCGGGATAGGGAGGGTGGGAGGGGGATGCAAGAGGGAGGAGATATGGGGATGTATGTATATGTATAGCTGATTCATGGTGTTACAAATCAGAAACTAACACACCATTGTAAAGCAATTATCCTCCAATAAAGATGTTAAAAATAAATAAATAAATAAAATTAAAATGATCAGTGTAACCTACATGATAAATGATAATACCTATTTTTTTTAATACTTTTTTTTTTTTTTTACTGCACTGGAAGTCCTCTTGTTTGCATTGTTGAATACAAATGAAGATAGACAAAAAAAAAAACACTAACTGAAAAAGATATATGCACCTCCTTGTTCATTGTAACACTATTTACAATAATCAAGATATGGAAACAACCTATGTATCCATCTGTGGATGAATAGATAAGGAAAATATGATATAAATAATGGAATACTCTTCTGCCATAAAAAGGAATGGAGTCTTGCCATTTGCAACAACATGAATGGAACTTGAGGGCATTATGCTAAGTGAAATGAGTCGGACTGAAAAAGACAAATATGGTATGATCTCATTTTCATGTGGAATCTAAAACACCAAAGCAAAACAAGTGATTTCATAGGTTCAGAGAACAGATCGGTGTTTGCCAGGGGCAGGGTGGGAGGTGGGGCAAAATGGGTGAAGGGAGTCAAAAGGTACAAACTTCCAATTATAAAATAAATAAATCATGGGGATGTAATGTACAGATGGTGACTACAGTTAATAATAGTGTATTGCATATCTGAAAGTTGCTAAAAGAATAGGTGTTAAAAACTCTTATCACAAGAAGAAATTTGTGTATCTATGTATGGTGACAGATGTTAACTAGACTTATTGTGATCATTTTGCAATATATACAAATATAGAATTTTTATGTTGTACAAGTGAAACAGGGTTATTTGTCAATTATACCTCAATATAGAAAAAGAAAAAAATAAAGGAAACAACATTTTTAAGTGCCAGTTAAGGGATGAAACTGTCAAATGATCATGGAAAATCTTTTCACATTAAGAAGAAAACATATGTTTAAATATAAATGTTTAAAGCAAACCAAAATTCAGACAAACAGGATAATCTCCTGTTTAAAAATTGAGATAGAAAAAAATAACAAATTAGGAAACTACAACATAGCAGAGAGGATAAACAAGCCAAAAGTTGTTTATTTGAAGAAAGAAAAAGTAAAGTTCATGGCTCCAAGGGACATGTATAAGAATGTCCATGACATTAATGTCATAATAGCAAAAAAATAATAATAATCATTAATATATAGCCATTAAATAATAATAACAATCAAATAATAATAACCATTATAACCTTTTATAAGAAAATATATTGATGCATTGTAATATACATACATAACGAAATGCTTTTATAGCAATGGTGGAAAAAATTGATTTACAGCTATAAGCCTTGACAGCGATTAATTTTACAAATATGTTGTCATTATTGATTTACTATAATCAGGATCTAGCACTGAGTTTGTGGGAGGGAAGATGAGTATACATCCAAACAAAGTCAGATCTCTGCTACAGAGGAAGGATGGGAATGGCTACTGAATAAGCAATACACAACGTCTACCTAAAATAGTCACTTGAAAAAAGCAATCACTCAAAGAATCACTAAATGTGCGTATAATAAATCTTACTTGCATAGTGTGATGATTTACAGATTTAGAAGCTGCTGTAAAATAAACATGGCCCTTTGGATTCCTTTATTCATTATGTATTTACAGAATCTTCTCTATGGGTATATGTGGAAGAGAGAAAAGTCATTTAATTTTCAAATTTTCTTCTTTCAAATTTTGTTCTTTCATCACTATAAAGTATTAAATAAGGTTATATATCACAGGGAAAAATCCTTTTCCTTCCAAATGCCAACTGTGTAATCATTAAAAAAATCATTTAAACTGCTAGATATAAAACTTTGATATCATGGACTACATCATAGATGTGGTGGTCAAATGAAATCTTTGACAATAAAATAGTTTTTAAACAGGGAAGCTGAAGCTGTATACCAATGTGTTTCATTGCACTGTCTAACCTTTCACATGGGAATTAAAGCCTTCTGTAATTTCTTTTATTTTTATTGAAAAACTCTAAATGATCATTGAATCAATTTATATTTGCATAAAGCTTTACATTTTACAAAGAATTTAAAAATACAGAATTTTCCTCTGACTTGATAACATTTTACCTTCTTATTATCCTCATTCTACAGATGAGGAATCCGAGTCTCAGGATGTTAATGACTTAATTAAGGAACTTGGGTCATATGAAGTGAAGGTGAGTTTTCAAACCGGGTGTTCTGGCACTAATCAGCTTTCTTTCCTTAATACCATGCTAGGTGGTTCTCTGTAAAAGAGAAAAAAAAGAATGGAATGAGCCCTATGATGTGCCTAGTTTACAGCCTTGAGACACCTTCCAGGCAGCAACGTAGAAAAATGGAACCCAGTTAGAGCCTAATGGTCTCCTTGAGATGAGCAGACAACACTAGATTTCCAGGGAGGTCAAGATAGATGGAGGTCACATGTCGGAGTTCCAGAAAAGAAAGAACTGCACAGAGAGAGAACTCCAGAGAACAGCAAATGGTTACCCTTAAGTCTTCAGCTAAGTAATTCTGAGCACATGTGTGTGAACAAAGAAACAAAGATCAGGAAAAGAACCAACTGAAATCAGCCAAAGGAAGAACCCCTGGAACTTACACAAATCGTACTCTCATTGCCAGTATTGAAAACTTCACAATCCAAATGGAATCAGGCAGACAACTCAAAACAGTATTGCATCAGTAGTGGAGCAATATAGCCCTAAATTAAGTGGTGCTCTGGACCCATCTAATAAATCTTAAAAGCAAGCCTCAAAAGCATTAAAATTTTTCCAAGTGACTAAGATGAGCAGCAATCACAGTTTGCCCTGAATGAAAAGATCCCTGGGATGAAGAATGTTTAATTTTAAAACTAGGAGAATCCCAGATATATTGAATGAGTCATTTACTCTATAAAGATCAAGGGTATTTATAGAAATAAAAAATATCTAGAACAAAATGAAGAAAATTTCACAGAATCTAGCATTGAATTAAAAAATTACCAAGTATTCATAGAAGCAGGAAAATATGACCCATATGAGGAGATAAATAAATCAATAGAAAAATATCCAGGAATGACAGATTATAGAATCAGTAGTCAAGGACACATTACAAGTTATTATAACTATACTCTGTATATTCAAGAAGGTAAAGGGAAACTTTATCACACTGAGAGATGGAGATATAAAAAACATTTTGAAGTTCTAGAAAGGAAAAATACAGGGTGAAGGTGATAAAACCAATGGGTTAATTTAACCACAAACTAGATACTGAAGGAGAAAAGACTAGTGAACTAAGATAAAACACAAAAACAAAAATACTGCATATAGTAACCAGAACTTCAGTGAGATATAGGACAACTATAAACAGCTTGGATTTAGTGTACATGTAATTGCAATCCCTGAATGAGTGGAAGAAAAGTGGGACAGGAAATTATTTGTGGAAACAATAGATGAAAAATTTCCAAATTTGATGAAACTATATCCCCATGGATCCAAGTTCAAAGAAGTCCAAGTTCAAGAAATAGGACTAAAATCATACCAAAATACATCATGAACAAATTTCTTTAAGAAATAAAAAAGAGAAAATCTTAAAAGCAGCCAGAGGATAAAAGATATATTACTTACAGAGAAACAAAGATATAAATGACATGGATTTGTCCGAAAAAATTCAAGCCAAAGAACAGTGAAGAAATATCTTTAAAATTTTGAAGGGGAAAAAAAAGTCAACCTGGAATTATATACCCAGCAAAACAATCTTTCATAAATGAAGACAAAATAAAGGATTTTCTCAGACATATAGAAGCTGAAAAATTTAGCAAAAGCAGATTTGTGTTAAGATAAATATTAAAAGAAATTGTTCAGGCAGAAGAAAAAATGATACCAGAGAAAAATGTGGACCCACACAAACTAATGAAAAGCACTGGAAATAGCAACTACTTGGGAAAATATAAAAGACTTTTTCTATTTTATTTAAATAAGAACTTGATTGTATTATCACTTTTATATATAGGAAGAAAATAACTGTTTAAAAAATAATGCTCTGGGGGTGGGTAACAAATGTAGAAGTAAAATATACAACAATATCAGAAAGGCAAATGGGAAATGGGACTATAATATAGCAAAGCCCCTGTGATGCATACTAACTGGTATGATATTATTTGAAGGTAGATAAGTCTAAAATGCATGTTTATAATGCTGTAGCAACCACAAACAAAAACTGATGATGGAGATAAAAAGAAATCATAAAAACACTTCAACCCCAAAGAATACAGAAAAAGAGGGGAAGAGAACAAAAAATAGATGTGACATATTAAAAAGTAGAAATATACATAAGTCCAATCATATCAATAAATGTTCAATGTAAATAATTTAAAAAGCCAATGAAAAGCTTTAAATTATCATTTTGGATAAAATAGCAAGATCCAACAAGAAATAAATTTAAAATATAATGACACAAATAGGTTAAAATAAAAAGAATGGGGAAACACATTCTCTACATCAATAATCAAAAGAAAGCTGGAGTGACTATTTTCATATTAGATAAAGTAGATTTCACAGCAAAACTACTATTACAGAGAGAGACAATTTCTGATAATAAATAGGTCAATGTATCAGCATAATAATCCTAAGTATTTATGTATCCAACAACAGGACTTCAAAATACAAAAATCAAAAATTGATAGAACTGCAAGGAGAAATATTCAAAACCCCAATTATAGTTGTAGACTTAATTAACCTTCTTTAATAAGTGATAAAATAATTAGACAGAAAATCAGTAAGGATATAGAAGATATACAACAGTGTCAAAACACTTGACCTAATTGACACTTATAAAAACTCTACCCAGCAACAGTAGAATACACATTCATTTCAAGTACACACAGAATAATTACCAATATTTACTTATGTTCTAGGCCATAAAACAAGTGTAGATAAAATTTTAAGGATCAAATCAACAAGGTATAGTCTCTGACCACGATAGATAGATAGATAGATAAAATAAATAAAGTGATAGAAATTGCTTGCAAGAAGACATTTGGGTAATCCCCAAAGATTTGTAAATGAAATAGCATATATAAAAATAACCCATCAAAAGCCAAAGAGGTGGTGTTTTGAACTGGATTAAAACAAAGACACAACATACCAAAACTTGTTGGATGTTTCTAAAGCAATAATTACAGGAAAATTTATAGCAATTAGCAGCTCATATTAGAAAAAGAAGAAAGGTATCAAAATAATGATCTCAGCTTTCACCTTAAAACGAAGTAGAAAAATAACAAATTAACACAAAATTAGGAAGAAATAAATAATAAAGATCAAAGTGAAAATTAATAAAACAGATAGCATAAAATAATAGAGACAATCAACAAACCAAACCTAGGTCTTATAGAGATCTATAAAATTGATAAAATTCTAGCTAGCCTTACCATCAGAGAAAAAGAGAGAACACATAAATTGTAAATATTAGGAATGTGAGAGTTGGCATCATTTCAGATTCTGCAGGTATTATAGAGATAATATGGAAAATTTATGAACAACATTACATCAATAAATTCAACAATCTAGATGTAATTGGTCAAGTCCTTGAAAGACACAAACTACCAAAGCTTATTTAAGAAGAAATAGGTACTCAGAATGGCCTTATATCAGTTGAAGAAATTAAATTTATAGTTGAAAACTTTTCTGCAAAGAAAATTCCTGGAGTAAATGGCTTCATGGATGAATATCACCAAATTTAAGAAAGATAAAATACTAATACTTCACAAGCTCTTCCATAAAATTGAAGAGGAGATAATTATTTCCAGTGTGTTTTATGAGGCCAGCATTACATACTGATCAAATTCTGACAAATAAATTACAAGAAAAGAATAAATATACTTCTTGAATAAAGTAGCAAAAATTGTAGATAATGTTTTCACAAATTGTATACAATTTATACAAATGATAACACATCATGATAAATTGGGATTAATTATAGGAAAGCAAGGTTAGTTTTACATCCGAAGATCAATGTGATCCACTATGTGATCACAATGTGATAAAGTATTAATATTATGATTATTTAAATACATGTAAAAATATGCATTTAGAAAAGTCTATTTCAGATCAAAAATTTTCAGCAAACTAGAAATAGAAGGGAAATTCCTCAACCTGATAATGGACATTTACAAAAACTTATAGCTAACATATTTATTGGTGAAAGACTAAATGTTTTTCCCCAAAGATCAGGAGTAAGACAAGCATGTCTACGCTCACAATCTTTATTCTACATTACATGAGGGATCTATCCAATTGAATAAGACAAGAAAAAGAAATAAAAGGCATCCAGTTTGGAAAGGAGAAAACAAAACTTGATTTGTTCATGGTTCATGTAATTGTCTGTGTAGAAATCCAATGTAAACTAGAAAAAAAAAATACAAGACCTAATGAGTGAGTTTGTAAAGGTTGCAGGGTACAAGATTAACACAGAAAATTCGTATCTATAAATACATTAGCAACGAATAAGCACAAACTTAAATTTACCAAACAATATCATTACAATTATATGTGAAAGACCTTACACTGAAAACAGCATTTACATGTGCATACATATGTCAAAATTGATCAACTAATTAAACATTTCATATGTTGAGCTTATTGTCTGCCATATAGGCCTCATTAAACTGTTAAAAACTGTATGATAAAACCATCTTTTTTATACTATTTCATCATATCATTTAGCCTTCACATGTTATAAATATATGATTTGTTTCTGTGTTAAATCCATTCTCGTTATGTGTTTTATTACCCCATAAAAATTAAAGAAGCATAAAATTTCAAAAAATAAGGGCACTTTATTTCTAGAGAAAATCTAATCATTCAACAAAATCAGGATTCTAGCACTTCAGAGTGTTGGCATTTGTACTGGGGCTTCTTCCTTTGTGGTTATGAGAAACTAGAGAAGGTCCAAGCATCATATTCTCATACAACAATGGCCAGAGGCAGAAAAGGGTAGCTTCTCCCAGTGTGACTTTCTTTAAGAGTAAGAGAACTGCTCTAATCATCATCTTCTCACAAAACAAAGACCAGAGATTGCCTTCTTCTTTTGAATCATTGTTTAAGCAAATAAAATTTAACAAATTGTTACTTAGGAAAGAGACTTTCCTGATCAGAATTGTTTCATGTGCCTATTCCCAAAACATCGTCAGGGGAATAGATCCCCATCACTGACATATATTAAGCAAGAGGAATTATCTTCCCTGCAAAAACTGGGGCAAATACTGATTTCCCCCTTAACAGGTAAATTCAAGGAAGACAAGACTACAGTGTCTGCTACACTAATGCTCCAAAAGAAAGATGACTTATTATCAATTACAACACAAAATAGTTGTAAAATATATCCCTCTAGTATCCAGGATCTCAAGGAATGAAAGGATTCTTTAGATAATTCAGTGCAGGAATAGCAAAATCTAGCATGCACACCTCTATCCCAGATGACACCCAATTAGAGGCACACAAAAATGCACACACAGAGCAGATATCAATAATCTATCACAACATGAGACCAGACATGACCTCAGAAGTCCATTCAACCTTGTACTCTGCATAGCACTACCAATCAATCAGTGGTCACATGTCAGATGAAATATTTTTGCATTTCTCCTGCCTTCAAGAAAGAAGACATCTGAACTGTTGGGGATCAATGATGTAGGACTGTCCCTAGATTTAGATCTCCAGGGAAGATGTTCTCCAAGCTTGGCATCCTTATTCAGTTCTCATTCTTACCTGTACACAACAGACTACCACAGGTCTACACGCTTAAATCCCCCTGTTGTCTTCCTAAAGCTGCAGCTTTGTGTAGTATTCAAACACATTCCTAAGACCCCGGAGTACTCAACTTAAGAAATGCTTCTAAGAATTTAGGAGAAAATGCCAGTAGGAGAATAATCAAAAGGACTGTCTAAAATGAGACTAGACATACTCTAAGACCAACATCTGGGTTAATCTTATCTCTCCCTAAAATATATTTTATCTCCAAAATGCAAAAGAGATGTTCTTTCATAACAGAGTTCTACCTCACCTAATTTAAGAAAGACTCAGACATTTTACAAAGACAGCTCTCTCCCTACCATGCAGTCTTATCTGTCTTACATTTCTTCCCCTCCTTCATTTTTGAGAAATCAATAAACCTTCCAAATGGATATTTGTGGAATTATTCAACAATAAAACATAGCCATCCTTTATCTTTTCCATGAAGCTCCTGATCTCTGGTGGCCTCGGCCTGCAGCAGCTTGAAGCAAGATTTTGGTCCCCTAACCGGGAATCAAACCCAGGCCACAACAGTGACAGCACCAAATCCTAACCACCAGACCACCACCAGGGACCACCAGTGGCCAGTGACAAGGCCCTGGCACTTCAGCTATGAAGAAATGAATTTCCACATAGAAACAGAAAGTAGTGAAGCAAGTAAAGTATTTATTAGGAGGAAAAAGAGTACAGTATGTGTGGATAGACACATGGGTGGGCTCAGAGAGAGAGAGTTGTACCCTCGTGGCAGTTTGAGTCACTTTTTTGGGGCATTTCTTACAGGTTTCCTTTGACCTTGCTTTGCCTGGTTCTGAGTCTGTTTTTGGTTTGTCTCAGGGTCTTCTCCTGTATGTGTGTGCATCTCTTAGCTGAGATGGATTCCAGTGAAGAGGCCTATGGGTAGTTTACATCATTTACTACGAGGTGGCTCCCCCTCCATTTTTGACCTCCAAGGGGCCTTTCTGCACATGTGTAGTCTGGGAAGTCTCCTTGACTTCGAGAATAAGGAATATGTAGTCTCTTATCTTCTATCTGGGCAGGGCCCAGCCTCCTCCATCATCCTGCTTTTATGGAGTTTCTGCTGTTACAGAGTTTCTGTCAATGGGGGAGAAACTGTTCAGCCTAGGACCCATCCATCTCCTGCCTCACACCCATCCCTGTTCTTCTGATGCATTTGAGCTGATCACTTGAAAACCTGATGACAGCAGCCCTGGCCTGCACTGCAGCCAGTCAGGACCCAGGGACTTGGCACCTGTGATGGTTTTGCTAACCCAGAAGATTTCAAGAAACTCTCTGGAGTGTTCTATCCATCAGTGACCCTAATTGCATCCCCTCGTATTGCCATAATACATAATTAAGAAAAAGGAGACATTTGATCACATATTACAGGGATCTGCTGCATTGCTTGGGAAGAAGCTGGTTAGAGAGAGTGACAAGGAGATCTACTGAATATTTTCATACAGTGAGTGCTCAAAACTATCAATCCTTCATTTATTTATTTTTTTCAGTCTGAAAATTAAAGATGAATAATGATGTCCCAATTGCCCTTCACAATCATGATTCAGCCTGAGAGCTAATAAGCCACCTTCAATACCCACCCCACCTTCTCTGAACAGATATTTTTTCCACATGGATGAACACAAAGAAATAATCAGATAGGAGATTTTTCTTCTAAATTAGGCCTCTTGTTTGTAAACTGAAAGAGTGCTAATGCAGTTCAAACTCGGCTATGCCCCACACAGGCCCATTTTGCCTCGGCTTATTACAAAGAGGGAGAAAATGGAAGGTTTTGTTCTATTCTTTGAGCTCCTTCTGTGTGAGAGGCCATTCAAACGATTGGTACTTCTCTCTCACCCGCTCTCTCTCTTGCCCGCGCCCCCGCCCCCCGCCCCCCTTGCTCACACACTCTCTCTGTTTCTCCCTGTTATGCCAGCATTAGAGGCGAGCCGCTGGCTGAGAACGTGCTTTGATGTCGACCCCTCGCTGCCACGGCCAGACCTGCCTTGGTGGGTGAGTAACGCAGGAGTGAGGGCATGTGTGGGAGAGAGGAGGATGAAAGGAGGGCGACTGGGGCCGAGGATGAGGACAGATTCCTGCCTGTTCACTTAGATGCTTCAGGAAGGCAAATGCGGAGCCTTGTGATTACAGAGGTTATGAACCAGCTAAACTTCAGAAATGACCATTTAAAGTACTGCCTAACCTAAAGAATCAAATTATTGTTCAGGCTTTTGGCTTCAAAAAAAGAAAAAGAAAGAGACAAGCCATGAGCATTGCCAAAGAGAAAAAGACATTCAGATGACCTTCTAAGGAGGCTGGTTAGTCAAGGATGCAGGAACCCCAGCACACAGATAGGGTCTGAGTGACAGCTTAGCACCACTTGCTGCCTTTCAAGTTTTGTTCTGATGACTTGCGCCAGATGTCAGAAATAAATCTCTGGCCCCAGTGGTAAGGTTACATTTGTGACACAGGCAGGCAACACATGAAATCGTCACATGGGCAGTCTACTCTGATCTCCATGGACCAGCATGGCAAGGGACACCCTGAGAGGCTGAGCCCACAAAGGAGCTTATGCCTTTTGTAAATTCTTGTCATTCAAGGGTTACCTTCGGTTAGACTGTGGAGTTTCTGTGCCTCTGTCTAGATTAAGAGGCTTTTCATTGCCAGGTTGTCAGAACAGATCGGACCTTGTTCTCCTGCAACCAACACTTGTTTCCTCCTCCCTCAACCACCTGTTTTGTTCATCCCACTGCATAAAGGAATGAGAGTCTGTCCTCATCATTGATTTCCCAGCACATTCTGTCAGCTCTTTCCACCAGGTTTGGGACAGTGGAAAGAAATAGAGAAATTTAATACAAAATCCTTTCTCTTTTTTTTTCATATTTTATTGACTCCCAGAGTATATTATGTCAAAAAAATATTTTATCATCAAGCAAGAATTTATTGAAGACTACTACGTATAAGATCCATAGGAAAGAAATTTACAATTCAGAAGTTGAAAGCAAAATCATTTCACTCTATATTCAACCTGAAACCGCCCTTCAGTGCTAAAATGTCTCCTACTATTAAAATACGATCTTTTTTAAAAAAATCTCAATTTTTTAGGAGAATAAAATGATAAGAAGTTCTATGTTTTTCCCACTGCATCTTTTCCTTGACTCTTGGTTTGCATGAGTGTACCTTACCTGAGACAAGATGGTCAGTGAGTGTTCACATACTGGTCAGAATATTCATGGGAGCTATTTGCTGGTGAACAATTCTGGATGTCATCAGGAGCTAAATAAGCTGTCTGCTGCCCGTCAAAATGCCATTCAGACAAGGCCTCATTTTCCATTGAGATGGACTGACACATATCTTACTTCTAAGGTGCCTTCCAAGCTAAGCCTGCCTCCCACCATTCACAGTCTAGAAGAAAAATTCGCAGAGTCCTCTCAGCTCTACCCTTGGTCCCAAAGAAGAGGCAAGCTGATGCTCTTTTTAGGGAAGCCTCAGCTCAAAGGAAAACCTCCTTATGGAATGGGGGAGTGTCTCATTATTATCATACTCACCGCAACCCAAGAGCATCTGGGCTATACACTGGGTTCATGGTTGTAGAAATTGTTTGCCCTCCATTGCTTTTAAATGATGAAACACAAAAAGATCTAGGTTAAATGGAACCATTTGTGTTAAAGGATATATACATCTCCAGTGACAGAGAATGTGTTCAGATAAACTATGCAGACTTTGCATGAGGGTTTTTGTTTTTTAAACCACACCCTGATGAGGATTCTTACTCTTGTGAAAATCTTCGCCAAAAACATAAATAAAATCAAGCAGGAAAATTGCATGGGTGACGGAGAGCCCCCCTCCCACAGCCCGAGCAGATACTATGCCTGTCCTTCACACAGCAGGTCATCTTTGGTGACTTCCCCGGTCTTCACTCCACCCCTCAATTATGAAATCAGCAAAACTCTCAGGGGAAGAAGACCCAGAAAGAACAAATGTGGCAGCAAGAGACAGAGGGATCAATACCTTCAGAGTCTGAGACTGTAATGGGCCCTGTAGGTCTGTAAATTATCAAACAAAAATTCCTTTTCAAGAAGGGGAAAAAATGCATTTTAATAGCAGCTCTATAATTAGCCATTTCTGTTCAAGGTTTCTTAGTAGTTTTTATGTTTGTCTGCTTTACCTTTATTTCCTTTAACAGTGTTCACATAAAATGGCTCAGAATTGCTCTCCCTCTAATTATTTACTGTAACAACAAACAAGCTGAGAGAAAGATGACAGAGTAGTGAAGAAAGATCTTGTACAGGATGTATTGACTCACCACTGCTTCCTTCTTACTCCTTGATTTTCTTTTTTATTCTTTCCTAGCATATAATTTGTACGTTTGCATAAAACACTCGCCTGAGTTGTTTGATTTTGTGATGATGTTAGACACTTGGTCTGTGAGTTTTTTTTTAATATAGATACACAGTTTGTTCAGCCTTTGGTAAAAAGCAGATTCATTCTAGCCCCAAAGTCACGATTGGCCAAGATGGAGCTGGTGTGATTTGTGTGTGATAGGGGGTGGGGGGCAGTTCGGAAATGTAAAGGTGACAACCCAGAGAAGGTAGGAGTTTAGATGCCAAGACTGAATTGTAAGGCAGGGAACAATTTTGGGGGAAAAAAAATCAATGTTCAATTCTGAGAAAACAAATGAGAAATGAAATCCTCACTGGGACAAAAACAAGAGGCAAAAATCCCAAGGATGAATCAGGGTCAAAGTCACTATAGTCTGAAGAAGGCAGGAGATTCACAGTGATGGAAGTAGTCACCCAGGTATCATGCCCTCAAAATTGAAATTGTTTGCATCCATCTTTCTGAAAGCCCATCTTAAAAAGGTGAGACTCTGAGCTCAGCACCAGAAACCATGAACACTGTGCTGTGAATAACAATGGTTCTATACGCAGCCAATACCTGATATACAGAAGAAGAATAAGTTCAGGGGTCAGAACATGGGCCTGGGAGGCAGCAGGTTCAACCACCATTCACCATTTTACTGTGAGTAACATGAAGTGATCATTATCAACAAGTTGTCGTTACTAAGCGATCAAAATATTGTGAGAGAGATGGTAACGTGGAACTTAAAGAAATAGGAAGAGGCTAAAATTAAGCCTCTGAGGGGTGACCATTGCACCCCTTGTAAGGTAATACATCCATGTCACTTCCAGGATGAAGGCCAGGAGACCACTGACACTATAAAATATAATGTGTATATTAACCATCTCTCAAGTGGTTCTCTTTAAAACCAATCATAGATATGACCCATGGCCTTTTCTGTATCGTCCTAATGTGAGTTTCCTTCAGAGATGAGTCCATTCCCACTTTGATGTGACACACATGAGATATTACAGGAAGAGTTCCCCCTCTCTAGGAGTCCAGGGCTTTCCTCTGCAATAAGCTTCCCTTCAACACGAAGCCAGGTTTAAAATCGCCTGTGTTATGTTAGAGCTCTCTAGCAAGATTCAGAACAAAATAAATTTTGCTCTGTTCTCTGAGTAGTAATGGATCTTGGTAATAGGCTCTTTCTGTAGTTTATTGGTCCATCTTGTAGTTTATTAGAGCCCAGCCTGTGTCAGGACTTCCACTGTAAACCCTTATTTTCTGGTTTGAGAGATCAATGATAAAATTGGGCTAGTACTGAAACTTAATCTTGATATTCAGTTCCTGCTTGAGAACATTAAGAGGAGAAATTAAAGAGAGAAGGATAGAGATAGAGAGATGGAAAGAAACACCCATGAATGTGGTGTCATAATTCTGATATGTGTTTTAACTTAGTAGTTAATTGTAAGGCACACTTTTTTTCACTATGTTTCCATTTATCATGGGGCATATATGACAGAGGAGAAGTTATTTGATAGAAAGAAAATTAAATGAAAAGTAAAATCAGTTTTCCCTCTGCACAGTTATCATACCTATATGTCCACAAAATAACCATGTCTTCACATTTTAATTTGCTACTCAAGTTACCTAAATAACGTGGGGTTTAACAGTGTGCAAAAGCCAAGAGGGGAAAATGTAGTTGTGTTCTTAATTGTTGAATTTTTCATAGTTTTTTCTTTCCTTTGGGTGATTATGAGCCATTGGCAGATTTCTGTTAAGATGAGCTTTTATGCCTTTCTTCATTTAAACAAAAACCGAATAATACCAATGTTTTTTGTTTTACTCATGCCCTACTGAAGAAAATTATTTAAACATGTTTAAAGTGCTTCCGATGGCAATGATGGCTAAGAAAAGATCATTTGTAAAGGATCCATTTCAAAATGCACTGTCTTGCTGTAATGTCCACTATAGAGAAAGACCTTAGCTTAAATTATACCACAGCTATTTTAAATGGATTTTTAAATTATCTACCTTTGCATTTCATCATGACTGTTTCAGGGAAATTATCCTGAGATAATGCCAACAAATGGCTGCAGACTTTAGGTTTATAATTGCTCTTGTTCATTTAAGGTTCCCAGCAGACCATATCAGGAAATTCAATGCCTGGCAAATCGGGGTTGATAATATACCGTAACTGGCATTTTCTTATTAGACGAGCACCCAAATCAGCCTTCATTGTAGCGATCACCCTAATTAAAAGAACCATGATTTAAAGCAAAGTCTGTGCATTTTAAGGATCGGATCTGGTTATGGTAGTGTTAGCCAAAGGGTTTTTTTTTTTAACTTGGAAAATTGGCATTATCTAACCTTAATTTTAATTTTTCAAATGTATATCATAGTTTTTCAATTCCTCTCTCAAATGAGAGTCTTCCTTCTAGCTACTTAATATGTAAAAATGTCACATACATACAATCCCATATACATAAGTACTCATCTCTTTCTCCAGTAGATGATTCAGTTTTAGAGCTATAAGAGATCTTAGAAAAATGATCACTTAATACAGGCCTCACCAGCCTTACTATCTTAAGTGGAAGAAATGAGGGCTTTGAAGCTAATGCAGTTTGCTTTGGATCATCAGTTGGTGAGAGGTAAAGCCTGAATTGCATGAGCCTCTTGAAGACTGCACAGAAAAGAAGCTCCTCCCCCCACCCTCCGCCAAAAAAAAAAAAAAAAAAAAACCTGTTAAAGATGTTACCTGTGGCATATGTTGATGTACGTGGCTTTTTAAAAAAAAAAACTCATCCTGTCAACAGAAAGTATTAATTGCTATGGACTCTAACACTATTTTATAGACTGAAATTTGATCCTAACATTTCTCTGAGAGACCATGACCATAAAGTTATCTTGGACCATATTGGAAGGATCTTTGAGTACTACATTTAAATGTGTGTATAAAATTTGAAAACTTATTGGGTGGGATTCAAAGTAAATCCACCCTATATATATGTCAAGGATAATGAGAGGCAGTAAGAATGATAACCAATATTTGGAGATCATGTTACAATTCATAAAGAACCTTTACCTATATTATTTCCTTAACTAAAGTTATCTTCACCCCAACACTGTGAAGATGCAGGGTAAGAACAGAACTTGAGATTTTCGAGTGCTATTATACCCATTTCCTCGTTTAGAAATAGGACCGGTCTTCCCTGGTGACGCAGTGGTTGAGAGTCCGCCTGCCGATGCAGGGGACACGGGTTCGTGCCCCGGTCCGGGAAGATCCCACATGTCGCGGAGCGGCTGGGCCCGTGAGCCATGGCCGCTGAGCCTGCACGTCCGGAGCCTGTGCTCTGCAGCGGGAGAGGCCACGGCAGTGAGAGGCCAGCACACTGCAAAAAAAAAAAAAAAAAAGAAATAAGAACATTTCCATAAGTGAAAAAATTCCAGGTTTCCAAACCATAGATCCATGTACTCTCCACTATGCTATCCTTTCTTCCTGATAGCAATAATTATTATTGATAATATAAATAGAAAAAGTTAATGTGATTTATCAATTACAGTTATAATTATAGTGGTAATTACAATAGCTATTATTATTGAGCTTCAGGTGCTCTTCTCTGCAGCATCTTGCACATAAACACAGATGCAAAAATCTATACAGTAGGTATTATCATACCAAATTCAGAGTCTGAGCCAACAGAGGCTCAGGAAAGTCAGATGATTTATCTAAATTCATGGAGCCTATAAAAGCAGCACCAGGATTTGAACCAGGTTAGCTGGACCCCCAACGAAATGTTCTTTAACTCTTTGCTGTACTTCCTTCATGATAACACACATGCTTGACAAAATAGTGGTGTACTGGCAATAGGAACACAAAAAGAAATCAATGCTAAGAAATCCTCAAGGTTCAGTTAGTATAGGAGAAAAAATTGACAGAAAAAAAAAAGTTTATAAGAGGAAAGACTGTGTGTGTGAGGGGGTGGGGAGGATAGGTGTGTGTGGGAGGGGTAGGTGTGGGTGTGTGTGTGAAAGAGAGAGGTGTATATATACATACATATATATAAATCACATCTATAAATGATACATGCATGTTTATAACTATACTTTCATTTATAGATGTACATATATGTAAATACATGAAAAGTAAAAAAAATAATTTTAAATAAAACCAACAGAAACAGAACAAAATATTATTAAGATCTTTCACAAAATCCTACACAATTCAAAGTTATTAAGTAGAATTTTTTTATAAATTTGGTACAGGAGAAAGGATTCTTACCAGTGTTACAGGCAACTTTTTATCAAGATTTCATTGTTAGAGTTGTTTCATTTCAAAGAAAATGATTTAGCCCCCAGGATATGCAGACCACTATTGTAATAAGCCACATATTTTTAAAGAGGGGAGGGCCTTCAGCTATTCTTGCAAGAGCAAAAATTTCCAGGAATTTTCCTTACTGCTATTATAAATTAATAAATTTTAGTAGTGCCGCACCACAAATCTTTGGCACTGACCTATATAGAAACATTAATATCTTATGATATTGATTTCAAAGACAAAGTCCAGAACCTTATGGTAAATCTAGAGGAAGTTTGTCTCTTATGATAGATGGTGCTATAAGATTCACCTAATAATATCCAAGTAAATCATAATCTTCCCTGGAGCTCAAGATGGGATCAGTAAGCACATACATCCTCTTCAGGGGTCTCTGGGCCCTCAGGCACCCTTGACATACTTCCTATAAGCGGCCACCTAAAGCATTGCTGGTTCCTGTGCTCTCTGTAACTGTCACTGATGAATTGAGTGATAACCTAGCTCAGGTTTGTGAGATTTGTATTGTCAGTACCACATTGATGGGGTTTCAGATGTGTCCCTCCCCAAGGCAAGGACATTTGCAATAGGACAAAATGAGTACTTCAGACCAATTAGAAAGAGATTGGAAGAGACCCAGGTAGGATCATGGAACTAGCATGCTTTGGGCTTTGATAGCTCATCCGTCTGGGCGCTATTCTTTCCAGACACACTGTTCTTGTGTGATTGTGAAGTAATGCTCAGCCCTTTAAAAACAATAGCTGTGCAGCACACCAGGAGTTAGAAAAAGCAATGCCTTTTCTACCCTCTCCTCCCACCTTCCCCACCCCCAGTTCACCACCTTGAATTAGTACTATAATTCACCATCTGCTAAATATGTTTTCCAAGCATAGTCTAGTCTATGTGTTAACACCAGACAGCAGCACATACAAATAAGCAGAAGCATAAATAGGAACAGCCACTAAGTAATCCAGCCTCTACAAGTCCCCATAACATCTGGGGTAGGGAGGAGAGGGCAGGAACACTGCCTTCTAGCGTCTTAGCAATTAGTCCCATAGGCCATTCTTCCAAAATGGCCTGCCTGGGTAAACATTTGAGACAGATGTTTTCCAGTTTGTTTATCTTCTTCCTGTCAGTTTCACTGATATTCTCTGCTCTTCTTGGCGGCTGACCTTTCACAAATGTTGGTTTTGTTTTAGAAATGTCCTATTGTAAATAAGAGGGCAGCGTTCACAGAGCAAAGGCCAATGTAGCTAGGAGGCTCTGTGGGGGCCAGGGAGCCCTGTTTCACCTGCCAGAGGCGAGTGTTAACCTGCCCCCAGCCCCAAGGAGGAACAGGGAGTCAGCCCCCACTTTTCAATGCTTCATCCAAGCTTAGTTCTTAATATTCTCCAGGAGAACATTAACAGTATGGAGCAACACGTTGGTTGACTCATCTGTTTGCTGTAGGGTGTTTTTGGAAATAAGGATCAGGAAATATCTGGGTAACTTTTATAGGGAGATGTTAGGAAACAAATCAAAATTTAACGGTACGAGTGTTGATGATTGAAAAACATTCTATTCAAGATTCATATTTCCTATGTTGGTTAATTCTTTCAGCTCAGAATCCCTACAGGACAAGGACTGATTTGACATGTAATGGAGTTTGTTTGAATGGAAATTATTGTCAGATTTGCCCCAACTCCATTCCTATTAGACATGGAATTCTGGTTGAGTGAATCAAATAACTTCTCTGAGCCACTGTTTCTTCAGCAATAAAATAAGCATAATATTCCCTCCCCCCCTGCCTCAAAATGTGTTGAAACTCAAGTAGGACCATGTATATGAAAGCTCACTATAAAGAGCAAAACACTTTCCAAGGGTACTTGGTACTTGGGCTAATATTATTCAATAATTGTTTTTTATAAAGTTTCAGATGACAAAAATATGGGGCATTCCAAAATTAAGACAGCTCAAATAATGATATGATTCTGGGGTCTGATGCAATGGGGATCATATAGTAAGTTAACCAATACTTGCTGATTAGGAGATGGAGAACACAGTGTTTGAGGTATATTGAGTGAACTTAAAGTTACAGGACAGAAATTTCTTCTTCCTCCTATCTGAGAAAGGCAAATGGTCCTCAGGGGTAATGAGTTCAACACTCAACAGTGGCAGCCCTGATGATTTCCAAGGGTTTCCCTCTCAGGCATTGCTCAACAGACAAGATACAGGGGTGCTGATGCTCACAGGATAGGAATTCAAGTTCAATTGTGTTTCTTGGCAGCATCTCTGGATAAGAGCAAACAGCCAGCAAGTTCCTTCTATGTCATCAAAGACTGGACCAGAGAAAAGAATTTCTCACTACATTGTGAAAACATCCATCTCATGCTTTGAGTTGGGTGTAGTTCAGAATGCTTCCTTCAGAGTAGGTAAGTAGGTCTGACTATTGCTTCTTAGAAGAGTCTCTGGCACAGGAAGCTTTCTAAAAGCTCCCTCCGATGGCCCTTCCGTGCCTCCTGATTATTTTTCTTAACCACCTCTCATTGCTTTTCAATTACGGTTGTTGGGTTTGAGATCTTTGCCATCTCAGTCACATTTTAGCATGTGTTGCATTGTAATTTTTGCTTTGTAGTGCTTTTCATTTATAAAAGAACCTCTTTAAAGAACAGAATGGAAACAAACAGCTCTTCACACTGATTGAAATGAGACATTTTTGAGTATGTGTGAGTGCAGCACTGTGGGAAAGCTTGGCAGTGGCTGTGGGGAGCTTATTCAGTCCATCAGTTACTCCCCTTGGATTTGCAGACCTCCATACTAGGTGCTGGCAATGTTGAGATAAATAAGATAACATTGGCTTCCTCCTAGAAGGATGTGGCCCAAGGAAAATGAGACTCTTTGCCATCCCATCAACAGCATGGGCTCCATCAACATGTGTGACATTTTTATTCAGAGCTAACCCATTTAATATGAATTCTTCAGGTCATAGTCCATTTCTAACCCAGCTCTAAAACTTCTCTTTCACATTCAACTGCCTTAAACACCTAGAACATAGTAGGTATTTAATAAGTACTTATGGAAAGGCAGCCTTGAGGGAAAAAAAAAAAAAAGGAATAGCTAAAATGGTTTGATATCCCTTCAACTAGAAGAGTGAGGGTGGGTGCATTGTTTGAAGGGCACTGAGAACAACTGAAGATTATGAAGTAATTAATTGTACATGACCCCAGGCTCTTTGCACTCACCAGATATTGGCTTCCTCCTGCTTCCTTAGTTGTTAGGCAGATTTAGGTTTAACTGCTCTCCACTAAGCACCTACAGTGAACCACGGACTATGTAGGTGTTCCTGTGTGGAATGAGAAAATCTCAAAAAGCAACACCTTGAGTGAAGTACCATTAAGTGGCTCAAAGATTTTAAGTTGTCTACAGTCCCTATCAGATGGGCAGAACCCACAACATAATCTGACTGAGATTGCATTAACCTTAGGAATCAGAAATGAACCTGGAAACATGGAATAATCAATGGCAAAGACCCACTTGGTTAAAACGCTTGTAATTTTTTAATCCATTTGGGTGATTGGAACTTAAAAGCATCCTTTGAAAGGTCAGACCAAAAATAAAAAATAAAAAAAAAAAAATTAAGGACACAAGATTGTCAATAAGCACTAAAGTTAATGGTGAAAAAAAAAAAAAAAAAAATCAAACCAGCCAGTCACCTCTCCTTTGCAAGGAAGAGGTAGTATAGTGTTGACTTATCCTTTTTACCAATGGAGATCCTGTGAGTTTAGTTCATAACTAGTTCATCTTAATGTGGCCCCTCTCTGTGGCCTCAATGCTAATGACTGCCTCAACCCAGGGTGACCTATAGATTTTTTTAATTCAGTAGTTATTTAAAGCCAGTGAAAAACTTAGCAAAGAAGATAAATTTCACTGGATAAAATGTGCAGGCATGAAAGCGTAAGCTATTTCCATGTGGCACACCATAGTCCAACATTGTGTGTTCTAAAATTCTCCAAAGTGCTACACATACCTTCACACTTTTCTATATTCCAAGATAGGATTGTGGAGATCTGATTTCCCTAAATTAAGTTCTCATGGCTGATGAATCCTGAATTGAATGTGTAATGGTTTGAGATGAAGCGGCTCTCCTTCACCGCAGGTTGGCTTATCTGGGAGATTGGGAGAATTCTCCATATCCTTACCAAAGAAGATGGATGCTTGTGGAGTAGAAGAGGATGATCAATAAAATTCTGACTGACATTAACTGATGCAAAAAAAAAAAAAAGTCACTCGGGAATTTGCACAATTCCAGGGGATGTCGTTGGCATTGCAGCCTGTGTAAATAGCCCCTCCTGGACTTGGTAAACATGGTGGCCCTAGAGATCACTTGTCTTTCCTATCCTTTATATAGTGTCCCCTATTTTAAGATCTGAGATGGTGGGGCAGGAAGGGGAAGAGAAGCCACCATACATTGTCTTGGCCCCAAATCATGGCGACATTTCAACATTTCCACTCATCCTATGAGTGCCCACAAGAAAGAGGATGAGGAAGTGAGAAGTACGATGTGCTTTCCTCTCTCAATGTCTGTGTTTTATTGCTGTGTCAACCGTCCCTCCCCAGAGGCGAGGATCACTGAGCCCTGTCTGCACAGCCCGTGCCTTCTCTGCATAAAAGCCCCAGCAGAACAATTCCTCTTTACCATTCTAACTTTGCTTTTGTCAATAAGCACTGAAGACATAAAAAGAGAAGATGGGCTTTGCTCCTGAATGAGAGCTATTTGACTTCCAATATCAAGAGAGTGGCAAATACCTTCAGATGTTGTGTCCCGCTGAGCCTTTTCAGAAGCAGGTTTTGTCTGCAGAAGGCTGTTTTCTCTTCACACTAGACCCAGAGAGGCGATCCTCTCTTAATTTGACCTCGTGGATGGCTCTTGGCATGCCAAACTGTGCCCCGGTAATTTGGTGGGAATGACAGGCACACTGTCTCTTTTTCATGAGATGTTTTTGGCCGTGCCATAGTGAGCAAGAGCTTGGCTGCGTAAAGCTCACCTGTCCCGTGTGTTTGGGCTGCTGCCCTGTCTCTCTCCACACAGCCCCAGAGTGGCAACATCTTAAGGCAAAGCCTTAAAGTAGGCATCAAATTGCCACTTTTTTCAAGCTTTGAGGCACAAATAGAGAATTAAAATGCATCTCCAAATAGCACTTGGTATCAAGAATGATACATTTAAGGTAGTCTGTGCTGAAAGTTGGAAGAAAGAACAGGACCACAAACACACGTATTGATGTATACAACTCCCAGGCTCCTCCCAAATCAGGATTAAAAACAGCAGTGGGGAGTAAAAGCACATACTCTTTTGACAATCTTCAGTGCAGTAAAAGGCATTTTATATTTATGCATAATGAGCTACTTCTGTGCTTTACAGACCATTTTCCACATGGTTTGTAACTTGTATTAATTTTGATGATGTATATGAAAGTATTTTATAAACAGAAAGTTGTTATGCAGTTTTAGCTATTATGAAAATAATGATGAGTAAATAACCTCAGTTAGTGAGGTTGTCATTGGGCCAGTTTGGAAGTCTCTCTCCCCCTCCTCCTGACCCTACCACTGAATGCAGAAAAAAAGTTAATAAGAGACATTAGGAGATGTTTTTTTGAAGTTGTTGACATTCACTCTTAGTAACAGAACTGTACATTAAACAATAAAATTCCATTTCTACAATAAACGACTGGCAAAAAATAAAGAGATCAAAAACAATCAGCTGAAAACACTAGGGTGAAACAGGGAGTATGAATGGTTAAAATACTTTAAGAAGGTGTTCTGCCAAGGTCCATTCAAATTTTGAAAACCCTACTATTTGGTACAATAATTCCATTCTTGTGAATCCAACCATCAGTCATTATATCCTTATATCAATAGGTGGACATGTAGGTAGGCAAGTAGGTAGATGAATGACAGATCGATCGATAGATAGATAGATAGATAGATGACAGATAGATGTTCAGAGTACCTTTTTCTGTGGTTGCAAAAAACTGAAAACAGTAAGTCAACCATTCTTGAACAACACAATGTTAATGTCTTTGTACAAATGCTTTGTCCTCAAGATGTACTATAATTTACTGAGCCTTACGCTTATCTCCAAATGTTTAAATTGATTCTTATTTTTTTGTCACTATAAAATAACACTGACATAAGCAACCCTGCACATAAATCTTTTCCCACAACTCTGACTATTCCTATAGTATTTATTCCCAGAAGAGGAAATGAAGAGTATTTCACATTGTGATCAGAACAAATTGATATGGGAGAAATGTAATAGAGCACAGGGGTGGGGTGAGAGTGGGGTTTGACAGTATACTAAGATAGGAAGATCCTGGAAGGAAGCCTTCTCTGGAAAATTGGTGCTTGATAAGAATGAGTGGGGCATGCAGAAGGCTGAGAGAACAGAAGGCATGGCATGTGCAGAGGCCCTGATGCATACAAAAGTTTCCAAGGTTTTCAGAGTTTGGGAGAGGAAGAAGAGGGCTACATCATGGGCCTTGAAAGTCATAATAAAGGGCTTTGATTTTACTGCAAGGGTTATGGCAAACTCTTGAGAAGTTTCTGACTGGGAGAATGGACTGGTATGGTATACAATTTTGGACTTCTCACTCTGGGGTGTACATGATTTGTAGAAGGATGAGGGGAGATGAGTTAGGTTAATTCATCAAGGAGACAGTGATGGACAGAAGTGGACAGTTGACAAAAAGGAAAAACTGTAGGACAACCGTTAAGTTTTCTGTGCAAGTAAAAGGGTACATGCTTGCTTCTTACTGAGATAGGATGGACTAGGTAGAAAAAACTCAGGAGAAGGACTGCATTGAGTATAGGGAGGATTGTAACTCTCATTTGGTCATGTTGTGGCAGAGAGTCTTATCAGAATCCTGTCAATAAGTAGTTGAATACCTTAGTTGGGTGTTCAGAGGGGTAGTCAGAGCCGGAGGTGTGAACTTGGGAGTCATTAGCATAAAGTACTGTAAGGGAGGAAAAAACATCTTTTCCTTTTACCCTTTTAGGTTCTTGGTTGGGTCTCTATAACAAAAGACAGATTAACAAGAGAAAAGCATATGAATACATTTGACAGAAGTTTTATGTGACAAGGAGCCTTCATAAGGAAAAGAAGACCAGAAAAAGCAGTTAAGCCTAAGTGTCCTTATGCTCAGTTTGATGAAGAGTGGAAACTCATGGGAACTGTGATAGGACAGAGTAAGAGCTAAGAGTAGTAAACTGGGGGGAACTTAGCAATGCCTGTTCCTTCAGATTCCTCTCCAAACCTCCTTTCTTCAGAGTTAAGGATGCTACTTTCCTCTGAGTATAGGGAAGGCACCTCTCACATGAGGGTCTAAAGACCTGCTTCAGGGGAAAGTCAAAAAGTCCTTCCTGAACCTGCCATTTCTCAAATTCTGTCAGCTTAAAACATTCAATATGCAAGATGCCATATTTTGGAACGTCATGTCTTGAATCCCATCAGCAGTTAAAGTCATGGGACTGGATGTGAGGGAACAAGGAGAAAGTGAAGATGGAGGAGAAAAGAAAGTCAAAGACTGAGCCCTGAGTTAGAAGAGGAGAAGTTTCAGGGGCAAAGTAGTTAATTAGGAATGGCCAGTGAGACAGAAGAAAAATCAGGAATAAAGGAGAGTAGAACATTTTAAATGATGCTCTAAAGTAAAGATGGAGAAATCCACTGGATTTGGCAGTGTGGGGCACACTTGGGTTTCTGAAAACCACTTCAATGAGGCAGGGGGACAGATCCTGCCCTCTTTTGTGTGTGGAAGTGTGTATGAAGGAGAGGAGCAGAGCTGGTGACTGGAGAGCCTTCTGTAGAGAATTTGCACTGTAAATGGGTGCAGAGGAAAGAGGGGTGTCTGACACTAGAGAAGCTTAGGTTTTACCTTTTCTTAATGATAGAAACCACAATATGTTCACATGCCAATAGATATGGTTCAGTAACCAGGAGGAAATCGATGATAAAGGAAAGGATATAAATGAAGAAATAAAGACCTTGAGAAGGCAAGAGGAGGTGGAATCCAAAGCACAATAAAATATATCTCTTTCCAATAAAATAAAGGGGGAAGAGGAGGGAAGAAAATGTAGCTAGAATTGTAGATAAGATGGGACAAAGACAGAGGTTTGAGGAGAAAAGAAATGGTATGAATAAAATTTTCTCCAATAGAGGATAAATGAACTTACCAGGGAACATACCAACAGGACTTCCAGAAAGCTCTGGCTGCTCTTTGGAGGTGACTAATTTAAAGTGAAATCTGTCAGCTCAGCTGTGTTACTTTCTCTGGTGACTTTCAACTGTTGGCTGTAGGTAACAGGATGGCAAAATGAAAGAAGAGAAGTCATGAAAGGGGCTGAAGGATAGAGAGAAAATACTTCTCAGTATGATCAGGAATTACAGTGACTGGGGTCCAAGTAAGTGAGCTGAGAAGATGAGGTGTGGTCAGAGTACTGTACGAAGAAGACTAAGATTTCAGAAGCAGAAAAGGTCTACGGTGAGAACCCAGGAGTGTGAGGTTGAAGTGGAGCAAAAGTAAAATTCACCTGCTAAGAGGAGGTCAAGAAAACAAGTGACCATATGTTGGATGAGTCATCCATGAAGATGGTACATCACCAAAAACAGTAATAGAATCAAAGATGAAAAGTAAAACTAAGAGCTAGATTCTGCAGTGGATGAATGCCTAGCACATGGGAGTGAGAGCTGATACCCTGCAGAATGGTACAGCTTTTAAAGGCTGTGGTTTTTAACCAAGAACACGGGAATGGGCAATGAAAATACTCCATCTCCAGACCCTGAAATATGAGACTATGAGCAAAAAATGGCCTTCATTGAAGACCTGCAGTGTTAGAGGTGTAGAGGTGTCTTCTGGTAATAGCCAGGGTTCTAGTAGTTCCACACCCTAGAGAATGTGAAGGTGTAGGGGAGTTCTTGTTGATCACAGATCTGGAAATCAAGAGGACAAGATGAGAAAAATTTTGGAGGGAGGAAAAGTGGAGTGGTAGACTAGGTCCGTATAGGTGATACACAAAACAGTGTGGGGGTGATGGGAACGCAGAATGCATCAGTGACCGGGAGCCAGGACTCCTGGCAACGTCTGAGGCAATTACTGATATGAAGTGTTCAGCCATGAATTCAAGTGTGGCAGTCCTGTGTTCTTACCTTGATGCCACTTCATGGGGACCTCTCCCTCCTCTGGAGTTGTTGCTATGATATGCTGATGTGATCTTTTACAACATTAACTGTTTCAATCCCATCATTTGAAAAGTATTATTCCTGCCCTAATTTGTGATGCTACCTTAAACATTTGCTAAATGAATACATCTGCATTAGGACCTATGCTGAGATACTTTCATCTTTTCCATTGATCTACTCTATCGATTCTCATGCCAATGCCCCTTTTCAAATCACTGTCAACTCTAAAAAATTAATATTTACTAGGGCAAGTACTTCTTAATTATTCTTTTCTCAGTGTGTTGGGTTACTTAAGGTCTTCATTCATTCAATGAACTTTATAGTTACACAAAGAAGTGCGAAAACAATACCACTGGGAATTTGATGACTTTGTTAAAACTATAAATAAATCAGCATGGAACTGCAATAGCATGTCTCTCTTTTGGAAATGGCATTTACTAAGGGCTCTGTGTGCCCTGCAATTAATTCTCTCCTCTGAATTAGACGTTTCCATTATATTTCCAAATGTTTATTTCTTATATGTAGGAAACATATAGGGGTTTCACATCTATTTCCTTGGTATTCATATACCTTAATGAACAATCTTTTTTTTTTTTTGAACAATCTTAATATTATTTCTAAATAATTACTTCTGGTTTTGTAGGTTAAAAGTTATTATCTGCAAAAATTAAAACTGCATTTCTCATTTCTGAGTTGCTTTATTTTAACACATTTTGTATAATACATAAAGCATCATTAATATCCTCGTCTTATTTTTGATTCTCATGCAACTACATGAGATGTGGTGTCTATAAGAATAGGCTTATCAGACATTTAAAATGTGTAGTCCCAGTTTTATAATATAATTGTAGTTGAAATTGATTGTATGTATCCCTTTTGCATTCCTGGAGTAAGCCCTATATTGTATTCTATAAATATTGTTTGATTCCATTTGTCTGTCTTCTAGCCTTTTTTTTCTTAATGTGTAAGTATTTGTTTCTGCTTTTTTATATTAGCACACCCAGGTTATTTATCCATCTAAAATTAATAGCAGTATTTTATATTTTCTGGAAAAGAAAATTTTTTATTGTACTGAGTGCTTCAATTTGTTTAACATAGATTTTTAGAGAAAGACCTTATAATTTTTATCTTCATATTTGTTGTTAGACCATTTAGCAATTCTAATTTTGTTTATTTATACTATTTTATTATCTTGTGGAGAATTCTAGAGGTATGTCAGTAATTGCTTTCCTCATGAAAACAGTCTCTTAGATTTAGTCACATATTTATTTATGGATTCTACTCTTTACTAATATTGTTTCCTTATAATTATAGTTTTGTCTACTTTCTTGATTTGAATTATTGTCTAATTTCCTTTCATTTTGTCTTAATAATGCTATGAATTTACTTTTTACTACAGTTTTGGAAGCATCCAATACTTTTATAAACAGTATTGAATTTTGGCTTTTTAAATGATGATATTTATAATTGTTTCCTGATTTAATTTTCTAAATAGATTGATTTAAAATTTTTCCACCCATGTAAGGTTTTTGGAATTTGGTGGGGATGGTGGATCTTTTTTACCGGAATATGATTCTTTTATCCCCCTTAATTTCTCAACAGATGCCTAAAAAGGGAGTATTTTTATTAGCAGGGTAAAAATATTTGTGCTTGAGTATCTTTATAGTGTTACCCCTAATGGTACTGTAAGCTTGGCAGGGCTAAATGATTAGAAACTAAGACACCTTAAGTGGTTTGACTGGGCACTTTACATAACAAGAGGGCTTTATTTCATTTTGTCCTTCTCAAATTGTATTCCTCTTTAATTCCATGTACAAACACTAGTAATTAGTGGTTAATGGTATATTTGTATTGTTGCTTTCATACACAGCTCTGTTTTGTACGTGGAAGCCATATTCGCACATGGAAGTCACAAAATCTCTAGACTCCCCTTAGTTTCATCTGATACCTCAACGACGACCCTCGTTAGCACTACTCCCACCTAGTGGCCATTCTCAAAATTACAGAGTGTCAGCATGAAAATCAACCTCTGTAGGTTTCAGGTCTTTCAAAGGCAACCTGATTCATAAATGGAAAGAATCACAATAACACATTAGGAAAATAATTCTCTACAATAGAAGGATTGAAGTTACTTAAGCCTATCACATTATGTTAGACTAAAGTACATTCTAACATTTAAATTCCAGACCACAGTTTATTATATTTTTTCCCTGTAAGGTTGAGAGAAGTAAAATCATCTACCTGAGACTAGGTGTGCCAGATATTCTACATAGACAATAAAAACCCAGAAGTAACAAAAATTTGCATTAGAAATCCTTAGGAATAACCTCTTTTGTTTTTGTTTGTTTGTGTTATTGTTGTTTTTAGATCCATCTAAATTTCAGTAAACTTTCCCATCCAGTTTCTCCTGATCACCAGGCTATGTTTGATAACATGACACAGCCAGTGAGGCATATGACAGCTGAAGTGGTTCCAATACGTGGATATCATGTAAAAAATCACGAAGGGAAATGGCAGTTTTTATAACATTGCAGCAGCTATCAAAACAAAATAATAAATCCCATTTACAATACTGATGTTGATGATATGATGACATCAGTCAGAGACAATTGGAAAGGGATATTTTGATTTAAAAAAAGTGCTTTGGACACCACTGCAATGGATGTCCAATAGAAGTAGCTCAAGCATTTCCTCCTAGTTTGTTTGTATAATCAGGTTGACAATGTGCAAAGTCAATTTCATCCTTTCCCTCAGCTTCCTAACATCTGTCTACCAATAAATTAACTTTTTGATTAACATCATTCCTATACCTTAAAGCTTATAGAATAAAATCATCTAATGTTATAAATTCTCTTATGGATTCCTAAATAACCAGGTTTGTATTATAAGGCCCTCCAATGTATGAAAAGTTTTTGCCAAGCTAATGCTTTACTTATTCTTCAAAAGAGCATATTCTCATCTGGCCTGTGGCCTGCCTTCAGGATTCTCCTCAAAAGAAGTGCAATAGTCTGCCCCAATTGTACCTTAAATACCTAAATAAAGACAAGAATTTGAGGTTCCACTCATGGCAAAGTTATGGTCTTAAAATGGAAAGATTGAAACATAAACAATTTTTAAATTGTTTTGCATGTTATGTAAGAAAATATGGCGGAACTTTTAGTGTTTTTGTTGTTGTTTGTTTTTTGTTTGTTTAGGTTTTTTCCTGTAGTAGGGGAAATCTAGGTTGGAGCTGAACAAAGAAAAAATTAAATAAGACACATTCCCAAGGGATCAGTTTTAAAATGGGAATCAACAGACAACAACAGAAATAAGAGAAAAAAGTACTGAGATGGTACATCAAGCAGATAAATGGTCAGAGCTGGTCCCATGGAAGAGGCTGCCCTCACCCAGCCACCCCTCACCACCAAATTCTAAGACATTCTCACAACTATCCAGATCCCAACTATAACAAATTGTTCTAAATAAAGATCTTCACTTAGCCATATAACACTAGCAAATGAGAACCATCATATTAACTGTCTTTATAGAAGCATTTCGTAGCATAAAACGATGATAAAGGTTTTGATGCATGCAGATATACGCACACAATATACAAATTAATAAAGCGTTAACTAAATCTAAGAAGCTGCTGTTGACATTTTTGGCTCAAAGCATCCCTCCTTAGACGCCTTGGGAGGTGTTCACTTCCAGGCCACAGGCCCAGCAATTAGAGAGAGGACAGGTCCTCTTCCCACACAGCAGGAGCCCAGGTGACCTCACTAGGATTGTGACAGGGCCTCTGATCTGTGGACACAGAGCAGTCTTGGCCTGGCAAAGTGCATGCAGGGGAAACAAACTGTACACCCAACTTTAAATGCATTCAAGGCTCTTGTGGAATAAACACAGAACTCCCTGGTGTGTTGTGACTATTTCATTGGGAAGGCAGGAAGGGAGCATCTTAATGGCCTGAGCCAGACCCAGGAGGCACACCTACCCACCCTCACCTAAACTCCCAATGAGAAATTGTTCTGGAGTCCTCTGCATCTTTTTTATTATTATTGTTACTATGATTATTACGATTTCTCTATTACCCCAAAGTATCACATTTCAAAAGTATGAACATTGCAAATAAATCAACATATGGAGAGAGGGTTTTGTGGAATCTTCAACCCCTCTGAAGGAAAACACAGCAACAATTTCTTAAGGAGCCTGCCCCTTCTATCTTCCAGTTGAAGTAGTGAAGTCTTTCAAATAATTTAGTATGAGTGTTAGGTAATAGAATGGGACCAGGACAACAAACCAGGCATAATTTCCCCTTAGAATATTAAAGTTTTCAAGGAAAAAAAGGCCTTAAAGATGTGAGGCAGGATCCGACTGCAAAAGGAGGAGGCCCTCTGTCCCTCCCCCTGCGGCTCTGCACACCCACAGCACTGTCCTGAAGAGCCCTCTCAGTGTCCTCGGGCCCCCCACCCTGCTGCATCCCTCCCCCTCCTCCCATGAATGAAAACAAATTGTTTTCAGCTACAATACCATAGGGCTTCGCTCTGACCTGCGTGGTACAGTGACACTGTGCGGCTTGAATTTTTACATACAGCTGCATAAAGCAATTTTCATGTAAATTTCTAGGTAAATCAGCCTGCAGTTGGTCTATTACATGGACACATACACAGAAACCATTAAGTTTGACAGAAGATTAGAAGTTGCCCTTGTTTCTTCGGATGCCTTTCCCTGTGCCTTCAACAGTGTCTGAATTAGAAAAACAGGAATGAGAAAAATCCCTTAGCTCGACAAATGAACAGGGAGCTCATCAGTGCCCATACATCCTAAGGCTTGGAGGCACTGAAGTCAGAAAGGGCTTCTCCAGGAAAGAAACTTGTATGAAAATCAACCCTCAAATGAGCAGAGAGAGTCAGGTAATTCTATCACCGTGCCAAGGAACTACTAGGCCACCTCCAGTACCCTGACTTTTTCTCCAGAAATGCACGGGATGCAACTAAACAGCTCCCATGGCCCCCAGCAGCCCTGACACTCCCATCAGTGCAGGCAGGCTGGCTCAATTAGCTAACAGCAGGTGGAGAAGTTTCCAGGGTCAGAGGAGAAAATCAGTTCTTCAGAGGCATCTTTCCCTGGGAGCTGGGAGCCAGGGCCCTCCCCGACCAGCCTGCAACAGGAGTTAGGCAGCCGACCCAGCCATCTGGCAGCAGTCTATCTGGGCCTTCCATCTAAATGCATTCCTGCCCAAAGGAGGCATTTCTTGAACACTTTCTTTTAAGGCCACAGCATCCACAGAGCACAAAGGGAAAGATGTCACCAAAACCTTGCCCAGGATGTTTGTTTATGCAATCTTTAAATAATTCATCTTTATCCCTATTGAGCCCATCACAGCATGTCAAAAATAAATGTGTCGCCTTGGCCTATTGTTTGCAGCTCAGGATTGTCAAGCGAGAAGAAAATATTACAGAGACGGACGGAGATACACGCAGGAGTGTGACCTTTAACTGCACTACCTATAACCAATCTCATCAAATTAAAGCACTGTATATTTTCCTTAATAATCTCTGATTAGGCTGGAGCTATGAGTGGACACGAACACCCGCCATTGCTATGCAGCGGGATGTCTGCTTAGCACCAGCAAAGCGTTTGGGAATAAGTGAGCAAAATGCTTTAATTTGATAGGGTTAGAATCCTGCAGGCTCTAGGGTGAAAGGTCCCCAACAGCTCCGCTCACACTGAATATGCAGAAATAAAAAAGTAAATTGCTTACATCTGCTGCAGGCGGCAGGGAAAATGATCTGATTGGACAGTCCGAGGGCCCTCCATCTCTTTTGGGTTAGAGAGAGGGTTTCAGAGCATCAAAAGCTTGTAATTGGAGTAATTCTGAATTAATGGACACACACACACACACATACACACACACACAACATTTTGAGGCAGCTGTTTGAAGAAGCCTGCCTGTTTAGGAATGCTTACAGATTACAAACAAGCAACTTTCAAAATAATCTTGCCCTACCCGAATGAATCCTAACTACAGGTTTGAATTTGACAACAGGTAACAAGTATAACATTCTTATCTGGCTCGTCCTTCTGCCACGAAGCCTGGGAGCTATCAGACCTACATATCTCCTCTCCCACTTTGCACATCTTCCTGAAATATGTGTGCACTCCAGTTCCCCTTCATGCATAAAAAGATGATTTGGAAAGGGCTTCACTGGGATTCCTAGAAGCTGACATAGAAAATTCAGGTTTTGCCTTGCTCTGTGACGTGGGATTTCATCTGCGCATTTGATCAATAAGAATCAAAGGCAGGACTCAAGGGCTTTGGGGCACAAGCCAGTTCAGTTTCATGCATGGTGTCAGGAGGCAGCCTGCCACGTCACCCTGATGTGTTCACAGGACCCTATCTGGGGCCCCGCTTCACCGATCCCGTTAAACCTGACTCGATATGCAGTTTCATCTAGTGTTTTATGCTGAGTAGGCCGAGGTTGCATTTGAACTTTGTTTTCTTATTTTATTTTATTTTATTAGCTCCCATCAGCTTGCAGATCTAAATAACCTCTCTTAGTCCCATTGTCTGAGGGCTCCTGTCACGCACTGAAAGGAATTGTGGCCTCTCCTAGTAGAGAGTAAGCCCCCCAAGGAGGGGAATTACTGAAACTGAACGGACTGAGGGAATGCAACCTGTGAGGCCAAATTTCAAGAGCTATTTCTCAGCCAGGCATTGATCTGGGAAGGCAGACAAGCACTGAAGCTGAGATGGAGGTTCCCGAATGCTCCTGGATGCCCTCGCGTTATAGGAACAGCTCCAGGCTCCTCTGGTATTCTAGTAGTAAATGGGGCTGACGTGCAAATGCAAAATTTTTTCCATATTCCTATCACTGCCCAAGTCTCTTTGAAATCAACGATAGCCTATTTTTTCCTGAGAACATCAGGTTGATAGGTTTTATAATGCCATTAAACAAGCTAAAAATATTCTAGATATCAAAATTTATATATGTGTATATATATATTTTATATACATATATATGTACACACACACACATAATTTTTTAATGTAGGAAAATCAACAGATTTGTCACCAAGCTGCACAAAAAGTCTGGGTTTATCCCTCTCCAGCAAACTCCGTGATACACAGAGACAGTGAGTCTTTTTAATTTCTCGATTGAGGCAGGATTGCTCAGGGTCTGCGATGGGTATGCAGTGACCTGCTTTCTCTTAGAAGGATTCTCTATAAAGCTGAAGTCCTTTCCTCTGTGAGGCTCTGCCTCTACCAATGGCTGGCTCTGGTCTCTATCATCCTGAAATCTCCTTTGTCTGCTGGGCGCTGCCACAGTCTATTGGAAGGTATTTGTCAACAATTATATGTCTATTAAGGAGTAGTCAATCAGTGTGGGCCCAAACAGCCAGGCCTCCAGGGCCCAGCTATTGATAGGAAACTGTCAATATCCCATCCATCCTTTTCTCAACAAAACACACCAGTCAACTCACCCAAATCATTGTCCACGAAACATCACAGGCCTGGATTTCCTTGCCTGTGTCTGATTTCTCTACTTTCTAAACTAATATTCAGTCTGAATGAATAAAAACCTTTTAAAAAATCCGAATAAAGGATACTTATTAAAATGCTATTTCAACTGCGTGTGGGTAGATATTTAATATAATTAAGAATAACATGGAAGGATTGTGCACGTAGGTGGCTGCAATTACTCCTGAAAATTGTAAAACCGGAAGAAAATTAATAAGGAATAGTTTAAATTAGTTTGACAGTAACTAATATCTATAAATACTTTCCATTCCAGCAACAACAAGTTTAGAGTTATTTACTTAATTTAGGACAAAAGGTTGCGAATCGGCCAATATATTTTCATGTATATTCAATTTACAAATCTTACTGAGGATTTTGTAATTATTATCATGAAGGATTTGTCTTTTTTGAAAGAAGAAAGACTGGGAGTTCCATGTGAATGTTTTAGACTGAAGCCCACCCCATGAAAAACCACAAAGTGGGGGTGGGGGAGGGGAGAAGAAAAGAAAGAAAGAAAAGAAACCCTAAGTAAGGCTGTATCCTTTGAACAGGCAACCCTCCTGCATCACAGAATACACTAGTCATCCTGCAACAAAAGCCGGCATCAAACCCTCTCCACAAAGACCTCAGACACCCAACAACATTTAAAGCAGATGTAATATTTAGAGCGGCTGCACTATAGAAGATGCACTTTTAAGATATGTTACAGCCAAGTTTTGTTAAATTTACAAAAACAAATATTTTCTACCTTCATTCCAATGTGTCCCTGCGATTCTTTGATTCCTCAATCAGATGCAGAAATTAACATGAGGCAGGCATGATAGCTCAGGTTTCAGGTAACAGGCAAATGAGTTCGGGGATAACACATGATTAGACTCGCCCCTCTAAATTAAGCCTTCTTTCATTCTATCCCACCTATTTTCACCAAAACCAAATAATTCAGATAGAGCAAAGAAAAGTCAAAAAGAAACACAAATGTCAAGTGAAAGTTTTTTTGGGGGGTTGGCGTAAAAATACTAATAAAAATTCAAAGTACTGAAATGAGCCGAGATGTTTCAGGTCTCAGGTAGAGAGGAGTTTCTGCCTATTCCATTTCTTCTTTTCAGAGTCAAAACAGAGTGGATTAGAGGTACACTAATCAAATTACCTATCTTGGTCTAAAGAGTGTTCCCCATAACAGAGGAACCTTGGAAGCTTTTTGCATTTTATGGCTACAAACTAATGGCTTTTAATACATATTTAGTTTTACAGGTGCTTTTGATGTTCAAATCCACTTACAGATATTCAAATCTCATTTGCCATATAGATTTAAAGGAGACCTGCAGTTCATTTTAGATGCTAGCTCCGGGAAATTATAGATGGCCTTAACAAAATGTTCCAAGAGCATAAATAGTGAAATGGACCAGGTCAGGAACCCACGTACTCAAAGGTCCCTGAGTCGTTACTTCCACAGCAGACAGTCATAGTTGCAAGGGGCAGCTGATCCCTCTTTTGAAAGCTCCATTATGTGTATTTACAAAATAAACAATGCATGCGAGTTCATGATTGTCATCATTAATAATATGCATTATAGCATGCCGTTAAATAAATATATGTGCCATAGATGTCTACCACACCCATCATGCTTTCTTTCCTATATCAGATCCAAAGCTTTGTCTCTGTTGTGTTTTTAAAAAATCACTCTTCATAAGGCTGCAGCAACAACAAGAAGAAAGTATTATGTTAAATAACTCACCAATGTTCAGATGCTCCGATTTTAAATCAAAGAAGCGAGCAAGTGCAGAGTTAGGTCAAGAACTTAGTCTCACTAGACTCAGGTTTGCAAAGCACAACCACAAACCAGGATACAAAATGTTCTCCATGCTTCAATAATTAACTGCCTCTCACAGGAAAAGACAAACAAACAAACAAATAACATTAGCTCTCATGAGTTCAAACTGAACAAATTGTTTTGGTGTGAAAAGTTTCTATCATGATACTCTCCTAAGAATTTTATTTTGTGAGCATGAAAATATTTGCTTACTGACAAATTCTTTCACATCAAGATATGGTTAAAAAATGATGGGACTTGCCTTTTTGAATTTCAACTCCACAACCTAGAAATTAGTGTACAAGTGCCCAGAGGTCTTAGTTGAAGCAAATCTCTAAAATTACTTTAGTTGAAGCAAATCTCTAAAATTTTTAAATTACATACTTTTTAAAGTATGTATTACTCCACCCTCTCATTAAGTAATATTCAGTTCAAAAACCTGAAAGCAAAAATAAAAGTATTACCTTCAAGCAACACTCTAATTATTGAAGAATTATATAATAAAAAATGAATGCTTGTAAGAAAGAGCTTAAATTTCACTTAGCTAAAATTTTTAACATGCAGAAACACTGAAGCAGAAAAAATGTGGGGCATATTATTTATATATTGTATCTACACATGTAGGAGGAATGTATATATTTCATAGAAAAAGAACATTAGCACTATTTGCTAAAATAAAGAACGTTTAGTCCCCTCTGATTTTTCTCCTTTAAAAGGGTGACACAAAGGCTTAATAGGGAAAATACATAGATGGCATTAATTATGCTTGTTTTATGGGCCAAAAAGAAACACTTCAGCAGTTGTAGATTAATTGCATATTACTTTCTTTTTACGTAGAGCCTTAGAGCCTTTTGTTGAGAGAGCCATAACAAAACTTTTCAGACATTTATTTCATAAATCTTTGTCAAATTTCAATCAGCAGGAGAGCATCTATGTTGATAGGTAGGCTGGCTCAGAAAGTCGAGGGTCCTGGCAAAGGTCACACAGCCTTTCTGTGATGGGCGCCGATCTCGCAATCTCCCAGCTCCCACTCAGAGGACTACAACTTTGTCCGTGATTCCCATCAATTAAAATAAAAATAAGAAGCAGAAGAAAGAGAAAGAGAGAGAGAGAGAGGAAACAGAATGAATGAGAAAGTGCATGTGTAAGTGGATCAGACGGGAAGACTGTGCAGACATTCATTTTTTGCTTGGTTTTTGTCTAGAAGAGTCATCTTAGAAAACGTCTGGCTAAGACTCTATCAGGGGCCTCTCTGTACTTAGGAATTATCTCCCACAGTCCTGGAGAGTCCCAAAATGTTAGCAAATTAAAACAATTTGTCTCCCTGGGAGTCCAGGTATGTTTCACTGCTTTGAACTGGAGAGGAATAAGGGAAACAAAGTGTGCTTTAGGACTAACCGTTCACCAACTTTTTTTGACATGGAACCAGCCTAGAATATATAAAACTGACACATAGTGTAAATATGCTGCTCAAAGGCAGATGGTTATTAGGTGTTGCTATGTTACATACATGTGAACCTGACAGGCATGAAGGCTGTGCTTTTTGAACAACCAAAAATAAAAAAACAAAAAAGGAGGTAGTGAAATGATGTTATCTTCCTCTTTCCAAATTAAAGACTAATATACTTTATTTTCCACATGCTTTGGACACATATCCATTTCTAAAGAATATTTCTCTAGGCTTGCAGGCCTAAAAATTCAGGCCCTTCTCTTTATTACAAAGCTCCTAAAGGTGTCCAGAGGGGGAGCAAATCTCTTATAGATGAAAATCTCCCAAGCTGAGCAATCCATAACAAAATGTATTTTTAAAAATACTAGGAAAACTTCTTTGTTCGGTGTATTTATGAAGAACACATACTTTTATTTTAAAATGTACAGATACCTAAGTACACAAATAGACTTGTAGAAGGAAGAGAATATTTTTCAATAAATGGCTTTGTAGAAACATTTTCTGTTCAATTCAGTAACGTGTTTTTTAAGTTTTACAAAACTTTACATCAAATTTTGGAATTATTTAAAAACAAACCAGAACTTTCATCCTTTCATCCTTGCATTCACACACACACACACACACACACACACACACACACACACACACACACATGCACACTACCATGAATTTTTAGAGGCCAATAAAGAAATATTGGGCTATCACTAGTGTAAAATGAAAGTATTTCTAATTATTCTTGTCCATTTAATTAGAAACTATTATTTCCTGTTTTTCAAACCAGCGATTTTTCTCTGAACAATGGATTAGGACACACCTTCAAACAATAATTAGAAAAAAAATCATCTACTTCCAGAATATTTAAGGGTGAAATTCCAGATGCTACTGGAAAAATCCATGGTATCCTACCGCCATCTACCGACCATAGTTTAAATGCACCGATTTAAAGGTACAGGTTTAAATTTATAGAATTAAAAGAATTTTAGAACCAAAACACTTTGAAAGCTCTACTGGAACCACTCATTATTTTGAAGGTTGCTCCAAATGCTTGAAAATACTTTCTTAATCTGAGCTGAATTCTATCTACTTATAACTACCACCTCCTGGGCTTGGCTTTACCTTCTGTAGCTCTAATGAAATTGTCTATTTGATTCCTTCCTTAACCCTTCAGAATTCTGACGGCAGGACCCAAGTCCTTTCTCCCCAAGACCATCCCAACACACACACCCAATCTCTTCTCCATGCTAAACAGTCTCTTCTTCTCCAAGCTTTTTTCCGTTACCAGCTCCACATCTGAATGGTTTCAAGTCCCCTTGCATGCCATATAACTGTCCTCTAAACATACTTCTCTTCATTTTAACTCTTCTTTTTAAATGTTGCATCTGAAAGAAAACACTTAGCAGAATAGGTTGGTCACCTCCCTTGCTCTGCATGTTCTACTTGTGCAAATGCCACCAAAGGTCATGGTAAGATATTTTGGCGGCCACAAACACCACTCAAGGATAACCACTCAAGAAATCTCCCAGATTTTTTCTATCTGTGCGGCTTGCTGCTAAGCCATGCCTTCCGAATAGACTTTGCAATTGTTTTTTTAACTAAGAAAACATCCTTACATTCAGTCATGACATATATTCATCTAAAAATGTCCCATGGTTCCAGCCTACCATTTTTGTGTACTAATTCTACTATCGTTTCCAATGTTGTGGTGGTCATGCATTTGTTATTTAGCAATATTGTTATTTAATTAGCATAACATCAACTGCTCCCCCTCAATCACTTTTCTATATTTCTATAGACATCTTCCAGTTTGATCAGGTACATGGAAAAGTTTCAAAGGATGTCATCCATGTGCTTAGCACAGTGCCTAGCACATCATAAAACCACAACAGGTGATAGCTATTCTTATCATGATCATGAATAAAAGTAATTAGTACAGACATATGATATAAATGTAACCCTTGACATAAATAGCCATTATGTTAATAGCTATTACAATGATAAAGCCATTCAATCAGTTACAATTCCTAACTCGAAGCACATCATTTTCCTTTTCTGTTCTTCACAGTTCCTCACAAACAGGCAAACGATCAGACCATCGTCTTCAGCAGGAGACTCAGCTCCTAGAGGATAATTCTTCTTAGCCAGGAGCCTCAGCACCTTGGGACGATTGGGAATTCACTCTCAGAGCCCCCTTCCTACTGCACCCCAGCCTGGCGTTCCATTCTCTCCTAACATATATTCTTCCTACTGAGGAAAAAAAAAAAAAAAAGCATTCTGAATCAAAGAGAAGGTGAAGCAAAAAGCAAGGGGATGGCCTTATCCCTTGGTTCTGTGCCAGTGTCTGGAGCCAGCTGCACTGGGCCAGGACGCTGCCTCCCCATGGTTCCTGCTCTTTCTCTAACAGTAACCAGAGTGTGAGAGTGAAACTCAGGTCCCTGAGCCTTGTGGTTTCAGGTCATTCCAGGACCTGGGTCAGGTCATGGACTGACACAGTTCCCTTATCCATTCCCTGCTTTCTACTCTTTAGAATGACCCAGAATGGATCTATTTAGGCCAGGATTATTCCATTTTAACAGACACCTGTATGTATTGGGGTCTAATAACCCACTTTTTAAATCCTGAAAATTGGGCCAAAATAGATAGTATTCATTTAATCCACAACATCTCTAAAGGTTTTATTGGGGAGGATGCTAAAAAATGTAAAAAATATAAAGGCAAACCATTCACCAAAATTTCAATCTTGTATATTCTATAAATAAACAAACCTAGTTTTTAAATATTGAAAACAAAACAAGAAAACCAAAACAAAACAAAAAAATATTGAAAACAATTCAATTTTAAAAATTCATTAAGAACTGAAAACCTGAAAAATGACCCAGTGAGTAAAACAACCCTCTTATCCTGATAAGTGTGACACAGGGAGCATCTAAATCTTTCAACTGCTTGCCAAAAAAATGTTAGGTTCTGGAATGCCAAAATTTTATGGCAGTTACAAATATGGTGGGGACAGAAATTAGCTAAACAGTCACCAATAAACGTTGATCTAAAGACCTTTCTTGCCTGTGGTTTGGAGTTCTGTTAGAACAATCATCCCTTCTCCTGATTACCAGGCTTTTAAACCATTGAAACTGGGAGTCTACACGGAGCTTCGGACTTGGACCAATCAGACAGCAGGACCCTGCAGAGACACAGGAACTTGCTAACAGCGATGATGGCGCTGAAATTCGAATGAAAAGAGCAGTAGAGGCATCTTCACAGTTCCACTGTGTGCCCTTTCCTGCTCTGGTCTCCTACTACAAGTGCACACACTTAAATATAATCGTTATGCAGTGTTCTCCTCGACCGCTACTTTTCCTTTCTTCCTCTCGAAACTTCTCAAAACCACAGCCTCATCCACCGTCTCCAGTCTCTCTCTCTTTTTTTCTGTCTCCGCCCCACTCTGTACCACATTTCATTAAAGTTTTGTTTTTAAACAAATGTTTAATGCTATCAAATTACAAATTAAAATACATTTTAAGAAAGCAACTAGGATAAAGGGCTTACAATGTAATAAAGACCTGAGTGCCCTGGCTCATCCCAGCTCTGTTCCCCAGAACTCTTCTCACTCCTTTCTTTTTTTCTTTTTGCGATTACTTCTATAACTTCTAAAAAGCTGCTTATACTGCTATTTTTTGATTTATCTACTTAATATATTATCTATTGAATTGTGTATTTTTTTTTTTTTTAATCTCCTGTCGTCATTAAAACAGGAGCTTGGTGAGAGCAAGTGCTTTGTCTATTGTGTTCCTGGCTCTATCTGTGCATACATTTGGAACAACTGGAATTTCATTGTATCTCTTTTCCATTTTTTTCCCCAAAGAAGTAGCAGAATGAAAACTTTACAGGCTTGTTGGCACTTCCTCATTAGAACATCTAATGAACTATGAATTTTTTGCTTATTAAACTAACCGTCTCCACTTCATCAGCCACCAGGATGGCCATACTTATTCTAGGGGAGAAAAACTGAGCACATGCCATTTTTTTGTAGCATTACTTCAATCATAACTGAGATAACTCATTTTTTCTGGCTTCAAAATTCATTTTCTATGTCTTAATTTGTAAAAGAAAAAATATATTACTCTGTCACCATATTTAAAGTTTCAAAAACATTAACTTGGATTAATGGAAATTAGCTAAACAGGCACCAATAAAGGCTGATGCAAAGACCTTCCTTGCTCAAGGAGGACCTTCCTCGTACAGAAAATATTTTTTAACAACTCTTTTTGAAACCAAAACCAAAAGGAGATTCCAGTCAACTCTGAATTGGGAGCCACCGGCTTGCTCTCTCACCCTCCTGTTTGTGGCGGACTTACTCCTGCACATCCCAAAGATGAAGGACTCAGAAAAGGGACCAGAGCACTGTTTACCCTGAATGTCTCCCTAATCTTCTTCCCTCCAGGACATGCAGCATGCAGACCACACACCTGCACTCAGGTGCGACACACACACACACACACACACACACACACACCCCTATGTACAGATTATGACTCAGCAGAAATTGTGGCTTTAATGGGAAAAACCGCAATTTGAGGGATGTATTGTAAAAAATAAAGCACTTGAATTGTAATGGGTTTGTTTCCCTTATGAACATGCCTGACCCAGTGACTGGCACATGACTGGCCTCCCGTGTATACTTGTCTTCCCTATATTTCTTTCCATAAAGGCCAATTTCTTTAGTTCATGCATGCATTCATCATACTTCTTGTTTAGGGTAAGAGATTAACCTATAGGGGGCCCAATACATTAAAATAAATCATGGCTTTAGGAATAACTATCTAAGGTTGAGAAGTTTCCAAAATACAATCTCCCTGACATGGATCTCAGCCTATCCAGCAAGTGTCTTCAGTCCCTTGCAGAAGAGGAAGGAAGCACACACAGCAAGTGTAGGAGCCCTGAGCACGTGGCAACGTGCTGGTGACCTGCCTCGGAGCACAGGTGGGAGGCAGCAAGGCCGGAGTTCAAGTTGTCCCTTTGCACAGTGTCTGTGTGTCCCAGGGTGCCCTCTCTCTCTAAGCCTTACTTGTGGCACCTCTGATAAGATGGTGAGGATTAAATGAAATGTTGTGCATGAAGCACCTAACACAAAGCCTGGCACTTGGTAAGTTCACCAACAATATTATCAATTATTGTCTTTTTAAGTCAACACCTCATTTCCAGATGTTGTCACTGATTGATGCTCTTATTTGTTGTGTCAATATGAAGCTTGACATACTTGAATCTAGGGAACTGGCAAGAGGGGGAAAATTAAATACCACAAGATGTGCAAAGGTGTTATTTCCTCAGGTAGCAATGAGCAAATGTAAGATCAAGCTGTTTGGGATTATAGGTAGATATTGTAAAGCAGATGTTGCCTGGTGTCCTTTATTTTCAAAACTACTTTGGGTCTGTGTTTTTACAGGGAAGGAAGCTAGAGGACAGATTGCTGCTGGCTCATTGTGACTCAGACGCTAAGTCAGAGGAGGCCAGTAAGATGAGAAAGACGGAGATGATCTTGTTCAATCTCCTAATTTTCAATAACAAAGAAACGAAGCCCAAAGCTCTAAACATCCCTCCATTTGGCTTATGTGTTGAATGTTTGAAAAATTTTACATGCTAAATAAACTTCGATATCATTTTTCATTTTCAAAAACGGTGACATCCAATGTTAATGAGGGTTCAGGAACTTTTCTAGAAAACCATTCATTCTCATGGAACCTTAGCAGAAGGGCAATTCCATAGTTTCTCCTAAAAGTAGTTTGGCAGTATGTTTCAAGGGTTCCAAAGTGTACTTCCCCTTGAATCATATAATTCTATTAATCTAAATGTATAGGAAAAGAATAATCAGACGTACACAAGGATTTGTATTCAAAGATGTTTTCTATGGAATTAGTTACAATAATATAAAAAATAGGAAAGGCAACATACCTATCCAACACAACACAGAGGGTATTTGTAGCACAATCCTTATGATGAAATACTCTACAGCGAAAATATAACATACAATATTTTTTTAAATAAGAGAATTCTATGGCATATTGTTAACACAGGAAAGGAAATTACAAAATAGTATATCCCATATGGTTTCTGTTTTGTCAAATAATAATATGTATAATATTTTTATAATCACCAAAATGTAATCCTTCATGGTAGGTTTTAAGGACTCGTTTCCTCTCGTTTTGTATAAGTTCCAGATCTTCTCTGATAAACTTATATAATTTTTAATCTGAAAAATATTACTAAAGATAAATATACATAATAAAGGATAAGAAGTCAGCTGGGAACCAGCGTTAAGTGCTACATAAGGAAATATCAGAGTGATGGGGAAAAATTGGGTGGAGGCTTCTCTGTAGATTTTTGGAATAAAGCCAGCAGAGTCCTCTACTTAAAATTATGGCCAAATTTTAAAAGCACTCTATTCTTTTCTATCTCTCTTCCTTCCTAGACTGCAGCTGTCTTCAAGCAACCTATGAGTAATTAAAAAGTGGCCTATGGACAAGTTTCCACATTTTGATAAATACATGTTGATAAAAGGCAGACAGAGAAATGAATGTGTTTCTTGTGAAAATAATCCTCTTCAAATATGCTGTATCATTTCCCTGTAACTACACATTTATGGTGGATTGCTAATATACTTTTGATTAAGAACAATATTTGTACCATATATCATCCACTTAAAAGAAAAAAAAAAAAAAAAGATCTGGCCCAGAAGGCAAACCCACGTAGAAACTTTGGCCTTAGTTCATTGTGAGTTACAGGCCCTGGCCTCCAATGCTGGGTGGGAGCCAGCAGTGCTCCAAAAGTTGAAGCAAGCACAGCAATTTCTAATACATCAGGAGTCCCAACACCTCCAAATGAGTCACTATTTTAGCCTAAGCCATCCCTGTGAAATCTCTGTCTCTAAATTATAAAAGTAAAGAAGTCTTTGATGAAATAGCTAAGTCAAACTTAGCCAAACATGTCTTAAAAGTATAGAGTTCCTGAGGCTTGGTGATGGTAGTGTGCTGAAAATGGTAAAAAAAAAAAAGAGCATTTTTTTCTAAAGGTAACAGGATATTTCAATGAAATTTCAGCTGAAGCACTGAGATAATAAGTCTACCAAAGTGATGTCCAAAGTCATCTTCCAAAGTGATGACTCAGACTTGGGTGAAACATTTTCAAAAAGGTGGTTAAAAACTGGTTATAAGAGTATTGAACACCTCACCTACAGGGAGTATATAAAAGGACCTGGAGCATTTCTGAATCTGACCAGCCCAGGGCTGGTGGATTAAATGCAGAATACCCAATTAACTTTGAATTTCAGATAAATAGAGAATATTTCTAGCATAAGTATGTCCCAAATATTGCATAGGATATACTTAAACTAATTTTTCCTTGTTTATCTAATAAACATTCTAATAAAATTCAATGTGAATGGGCTTCTTTTTTTTTTTTTTCTTTTTCCCTCCAAATTTGGCAACTCTTTGTCAACACCTCATGCAGAAAGGGATTCCAACAGCTCAACTCAGATTTCTTACGTATGTCCAGATAGCTCAGATGCATGCCTTTTGTCATTTGAGGGTACATAAGCTGCTTCTCTGGTGACAAAACGTGGGGGAGGCTGATGCTGCACTGGCCCAGGCTCACACTCCCAGAGTTCATCCGGAGAATGAGGGTTTGAGTGTTTCCTGTGGTCCAGATGTGAACCTCACAGGACAAAGAGCTGGGCTTGCCTTAGAGCCATCCTAGAGGATGGCCTGAGAAGACAGAACTTCAGCAGAAGGGAGCTGGAGGCTTTGAAGGAGTCACAAGTGACCAGCGGAACTGGGAGGCATTTGCCCATCAAGAGAACTGCAGGTAAGAGATGCCCAGGATCCATGTGTGTGCACGCACACCCAAATGCACGCACAGGCAAGAAAGAGAGAAAGAAGGCGGAGGAGAGGGAATGAAAGAGAAAGGGAGCAATCTCAGAATAGAAAAGGTTAGTTTTAAATAAATGTCAAGATAGAAATTACAGAGCTCAACCTTGAGGACAACTCCAGTCTAGGAAGAGGTTTCCTGCTCTGCTGCTTTCCTTCAATCTTTCCTTGCCTGGACTTCAATCTTGTCGGCTCTAAAACCATTCTGAGGAAGATGGGGGAGGAAGTGTGGAAGCATTGGGTGGGATGAAGAAGTCAGGCAGGCCCCCCATTCATCTGACCAGCAGCCAAACGGAGCTAAAAGACGGAAGCAATGCTGAAGGAAGGATATTTTCTTCTTACGAATAGGACTAGACATTTAAATTGTTCAATTGAAGCAGTGTTTTGTGACTCCAGTGACTGGAGAATCTAACGGTGATGAGAAAAGTCAGGGATGAGCCATGGATCAACTATTCAGAGTGGATTTAAAGGTAAATGAAAGACAAAAACATAGCTGCTTTACAATTGCACCCATGAGTCCTGCTGGTCAATGTGAGGGTTTCATTTATTTTTTAATCAAGATTTACATGTATCATTAGAAAAGCCTAATTATTTGTGTGTTACTTTCTGTTATTATTTTAAATTTCAAGCTCTAAGTAAGGTAACCAGTGATGTTTTGAAATGTCCTGGGTTTGGATGATGCACGTAATATACAGTGGGAAAAAAATGGTTGCCTAAATCTCCACCTGGTGAACACTGAGCTCTTTGCTGTTAGTGTAACTATTTGCAGAATAAATTGCATTTCACTTCAGGAAGGGTTTGCACTCTAATCTGAACGCAGGAATTTGAGGGGAAAAGAACCAAATGCTCTCTGGCCCCACACTATGTGTGCTATATGTATCAACTATCCCCACAGCAACCCATTGAGCTGGCCATGATTCCCAATTTACAGAGGCAAAAACTGAGTCTCAGAGAAGCTTACCCAGCTAGTAGAGCATGAAGCCAAGATTCAAGGCCAGGTGCAACTCTTTGAATGCTTTGTCCAACAGTCCTGCTAAGCTCATCTTTGGCCACAAGAATGAACCCCTATGGCCTGAGCACAAGTTCCCATGGACCAGCTGGAGAGGTTTCACCTGCACAACTTTCCATCAGTCTCTGGCTTAGCGAGACTAACCCTCAGAAGTACTACTGCATGAACCTTCTCTCCAGATCACCCAGTCCATGAATTTGCTGCACCCCACCCCACCCCACAAGGGGAGCCCTAAGATGCCATAGCACATGGCAGAGTGGGGTGCAGAATCTGTCCTGAGCTCTGGCCCCTGAATCTTGGAGAGGCGGAGTGAAGACAAAGCAGTGGCCAAAGGCCAACTAGCTTTATCCCACTCACCTGCTAACCAAATGGTGAATGGTAGTGGCCAAGGTCCAAGCGCTTACCAATCACTAATTTGGTGGTAAGGTTTTACCATTATTTTGGTGGTAAGGTCTTTTGGTAGCCAAAGAAACTAATCTGTCACAGTACATGTCAACCAATTTTTAAGCCATCGATCTGAAAAGGAGAATGATTGGCACCCAAGTTGCTGAGAGGGATCAAGCAAAATCACAATCCTTTTCTAAGCATAGTACTGAGAACGTAAAGAGCATTCTTCATTCTAACTGAGGAAATAAAACAAATCATAAAATCCTTATCAGTCCTTCAGGAAATGATTCAGAACAAAGAAAGCAGACTAGGAATAAAGCAGATCTCTGAAAATAATTTTCTATAACATCAGGACAATATAGTTCAAGCAACTTGTCGGCAATCCCAAATACAATTTAAAAACAAGATGGCCTTTATAAAATGGAGCAGAAATCAAGGCAGAGATAGGAAATCATGGGAGACAGATAAAATAAGAAAGGATTACAGGGAAAGCAAGCATGCAAACGCATTAATAACAGTTACATCACAGCAGTAAAGAGAAAAACAAATCCTTTCATTTAGCACATATTTATTGAGTATCTTCTATATAGTAGGTGCTAGGAAAACACAGAGAATAAAACTGAGAAGGTCCCTGTCTGTATTCGTGGAGCTCACTTTCTAAAGTGGGAGATAGACAGTGAGCAGCTAAGTCAATAGATGAAATAATGACATTTGTGATTATAATGAAAAATATACTTCTGCAATAGAGAAAGACGAGGAGGAGCTACTTTCCGTAGGATATTTGGAGAGGAGTTATTTAAATATGAAAGGAGTCAATCATGCAAAGGGCCTGGGAAAGAACATTATAGGCAGAAAGGAGAAATACACAATAAAACAAAAATAGTTGGATCTTCAATATACCACTATCAATAATTAATATAGGGTCTTACCTGGTGGCACAGTGGTTGAGAGTCTGCCTGCCGATGCAGGGGACACAGGTTTGTGCCCCGGTCTGGGGGGATCCCACATGCCACGTAGTGGCTGTGTCCGTGAGTCATGGCTGCTGAGCCTGCACGTCCGGAGACTGTGCTCCGCAACGGGAGAGGCCACAACAGTGAGAAGATTGCGTACTGCAAAACAATAATTAATTAATTAATTAATTAATAGAACATCTAGGAGAACAACAAGGAAATAGAAGCTTTGAACAACAAAATAAACCAACTAGATCTAACAGACATCAATTAAACTTTTCACCCAACCATAATAAAATAAACGTTCTTCTGAAGTACACAAGAAACATTCTCCAGAATGAACCAAATGTTAGGTCATAAGCAGGCCTCAATCAATTCAAAGGAATTGAAATTGTACAAAGTATGTCCCCAACCACAATGAATGATATTAGAAATCAATAGCAGAAAGAAATTTTTTTAATTCCCAAATAAGTGGGAAGTAAGCAGCACATTCTTTTTTTTTTTTAACATCTTTATTGGAGTATAATTGCTTTACAATGGTGTGTTAGTTTCTGCTTTATAACAAAGTTAATCAGTTATACATATACATATGTTCCCATAACTCTTCCCACTTGCGTCTCCCTCCCTCCCACCCTCCCTATCCCACCCCTCTAGGTGGTCACAAAGCACCGAGCTGATCTCCCTGTGCCATGTGGCTGCTTCCCACTAGCTATCTATTTTACGTTTGGTAGTGTATATACATCCATGCCACTTTCTCACAGCTTACCCTCCTTCCCCCTCCCCATATCCTCAAGTCCATTTTCTAGCAGGTCTGTGTCTTTATTACTGTCTTAACCCTAGGTTCTTCATGACCTTTTTTTTTCTTTTTTTTCCTTAGATTCCATATATATGTGTTAGCATATGGTATTTGTTTTTCTCTTTCTGATTACCTCACTCTGTATGAAAGACTCTAGGTCCATCCACCTCACTACAAATAACTCAATTTCATTTCTTTTTATGGCTGAGTAATATTCCATTGTACATATGTGCCACATCTTCTTCATCCGTTCATCCAATGATGGACACTTAGGTTGCTTCCATCTCCTGGCTATTGTAAATAGAGCTGCAATGAACATTTTGGTACATGACTCTTTCTGAATTATGGTTTTCTCAGGGTATATGCCCAATACTGGGATTGCTGGGTCATATGGTAGTTCTATTTGTAGTTTTTTAAGGAACCTCCATACTGTTTTCCATAGTGGCTGTATCAATTTACATTCCCACCAGCACGGCAAGAGTGTTCCCTTTTCTCCACACCCTCTCCAGCATTTATTGTTTCTAGATTTTTTGATGATGGCCATTCTGACAGGTGTGAGATGATATCTCATTGTAGTTTTGATTTGCATTTCTCTAATGATTAATGATGTTGAGCATCCTTTCATGTGTTTGTTGGCAATCTGTATATCTTCTTGGGAGAAATGTCTATTTAGGTCTTCTGACCATTTTTGGATTGGGTTGTTTGTCTTTTTGTTATTGAGCTGCATGAGCTGCTTGTAAATTTTGGAGATTAATCCTTTGTCAGTTGTTTCATTTGCAAATATTTTCTCCCATTCTGAGGGTTGTCTTTTGGTCTTGTTTATGGTTTCCTTTTCTGTGCAAAAGCTTTGAAGTTTCATTAGGTCCCATTTGTTTATTTTTGTTTTTATTTCTATTTCTCTAGGAGGTGGGTCAAAAAGGATATTGCTGTGATTTATGTCATAAATTGTCCTGCCTATGTTTTCCTCTAAGGGTTTGATAGTTTCTGGCCTTACATTTAGGTCTTTAATCCATTTTGAGCTTATTTTTGTGTATGGTGTTAGGGAGTGATCTAATCTCATACTTTTACATGTACCTGTCCAGTTTTTCCAGCACCACTTATTGAGGAGGCTGTCTTTTCTCCACTGTATATTCTTGCCTCCTTTATCAAAGTTAAGGTTTATCTCTGGGCTTTCTATCCTCTTCCATTGATCTATCTTTCTGTTTTTGTTCCAGTACCATATTGTCTTGATTACTGTAGCTTTGTAGTATAGTCCGAAGTCAGGGAACCTAATTCCTCCAGCTCCATTTTTTGTTCTTACAATTGCTTTGGCTATTTGGGGTCTTTTGTGTTTCCATACAAATTGTGAATTTTTTCTAGTTCTGTGAAAAATGCCAGTGGAAGTTTGATAGGGATTGCATTGAATCTGTAGATTGCTTTGGGTAGTAGAGTCATTTTCACAATGTTGATTCTTTCAATCCAAGAACATGGTATATCTCTCCATCTCTTTGTATCATCTTTAATTTCTTTCATTAGTGTCTTATAATTTTCTAAGCAGCACATTCTTAAATAACCAGTGGATCAATGAGAAACTCTCAAGGGAAATTAGAAATTAATTTGAGATGAATTAAAATGAAAACAAAACATGTAAAAACTTATAGGATATAGCTAAAGCAATGTTTACAGGAAAATTTATAATTGTAAATACATATAATAAAAAACAAGAAAGATCTCAAATGAATAACCTAATTTTCCACCTTAAGAGACTAAAAAAAAGAGAGCAAGCTAAACCAAAGCAAACATGAGAAAAGAAATATTGTCATAGAATGGACATAAATGAAGTAGGTAATAGAAAAACCATAGGGAAAATTAATAATATCAAAAGATGGTTCTTTGTAAAGATCAACAACACTGATAAGCCTTAGCTACATTGAACAGGAAAAAGGGAGAAGATTTAAACTACTAAAATTAGGAATTAAAGAGGGGGCATAAATTCCAGCTTTACAGAAATAAAAGGAATTATGAGGAACTACTATGAATACTATATACTAACACATTAGATAACCTAATGAAGTAGACAAATTCCCAGAAAGACACAATGACCAGAAATGACTCAACAACAACAGCAAAAATATCTGAATAGAGCAAAGTGATTAAATTAGTATAACTTTTTAAAGATTAAATTAGTATAACTTTTTAACATCTTTATTGGAGTTTAATTGCTTTACAATGGTGTGTTAGTTTCTGCTTTATAACAAAGGGAATCAGCTATACATATACATATATCCCCATATCTCCTCCCTCTTGCGTCTCTCTCCCACCCTCCCTATCCCACCCCACTAGGTGGTCAAAAAACACCAAGCTGATCTCCCTGCACTATGTGGCTGCTTCCCACTGGCTAAATATTTTGCATTTGGTAGTGTATATATAAGTCCATGCCACTCTCTCACTTCGTCCCAGCTTACCCTTGCCCCTCCCCATATCCTCAAGTCCATTCTCAAAGTCTGTGTCTTTATTCCTGTCCTGCCCCTAGGTTCTTCAGAACCGTTTTGTTTTGTTTTGTTTTGTTTTGTTTTTCAGATTACATACATATGTGTTAGCACATTGTGATTTATGTCATAGAGTATTCTGCTTATGTTTTCCTCTAAGAGTTTTATAGTGTCTGGTCTAACATTTAGGTCTCTAATCCATTTTGAGCTTATTTTTGTGTATGGTGTTAGGGAGTATTCTAATTTCATTCTTTTACATGTAGCTGTCCAGTTTTCCCAGCACCACTTATTGAAGAGGCTGTCATTTCTCCATTGTATATTCTTGCCTCCTTTATCAAAAATAAGGTGACTATATGTGTGTGGGTTTATCTCTGGGCTTTCTATCCTGTTCCATTGATCTATATATCTGTTTTTGTGCCAGTACCATACTGTCTTGATTACTGTAGCTTTGTAGTATAGTCTGAAGTCTGGGAAACTGATTCCTCCAGCTCCATTTTTCCTTCTCAAGATTGCTTTGTCTATTCTGGGTCTTTTGTGTTTCCATATAAATTGTGAAATTTTTTGTTCTAGTTCTGTGAAAAATGCCATTGATAGTTTGATAAGGATTGCATTGAATCTGTAGATTACTTTGGTTAGTAGAGTCATTTTCACAATGTTGATTCTTCCAATCCAAGAACATGGTATATCTCTCCATCTGTTTGTATCGTCTTTAATTTCTTTCATCAGTGTCTTATAATTTTCTCCATAAAGGTCATTTGTCTCCTTAGGTAGGTTTATTCCTAGGTATTTTATTCCTTTTGTTGCAATGGTAAATGGGAGTGTTTCCTTAATTTCTCTTTCAGATTTTTCATCATTAGTGTATAGGAATGCAAGAGATTTCTATGCATTAATTTTGTATCCTGCTACTTTACCAAATTCATTGATTAGCTCTAGTAGTTTTCTGATAGCATCTTTAGGATTCTCTATGAATAGTATCATGTCATCTGCAAACAGTGACAGCTTTACTCCTTTTGTTCTGATTTGGATTCCTTTTATTTCTTTGTCTTCTCTGATTGTTGTGGCTAAAACTTCCAAAATTATGTAGAATAATAGTAGTGAGAGTGCACAACCTTGTCTTATTCCTGATCTTAGAGGAAATGGTTTCAGATTTTCACCATTGAGAACGATATTGGCTTTGTGTTTGTCATATATGGCCTTTAATATGTTGAGGTTAGTTTCCTTTATGCCTACTTTCTGGAGGTTTTTTATCATAAATGGGTGTTGAATTCTGTCAAAAGCTTTTTCTGCATCTACTGAGAGGATCATATGTTTTTTTCTCCTTCTGTTTGTTAATATGCTTTATCACATTTTTTAACTTGCATATATTGAAGAATCCTTCCATTCCTGAGATAAATCCCACTTGATCATGGTGTATGATCCTTTTAATGTGCTTTTGGATTCTGTTTGCTAGTATTTTATTGAGGATTTTTGCATCTGTTTTCATCGGTGATATTGGACTGTAGTTTTCATTCTTTGTGACATCTTTTTCTGGTTTTGGTATCAGGGTGATGGTGGCCTCATAGAATGAGTTTGGGAGTATTCCTCCCTCTGCAATATTTTGGAAGAGTTTGAGAAGGATAGGTGTCAGCTCTTCTCTAAATGTTTGATAGAATTCACCTGTGAAGCCATCTGGTCTTGGGCTTTTGTTTGTTGGAAGATTTTTAACCACAGTTTCAATTTCAGTGCTTGTGATTGGTCTGTTCATATTTTTTATTTCTTCCTGATTCAGTCTTGGCAAGTTGTGCATTTCTAAGAATTTGTCCATTTCTTCCATGTTGTCCATTTTATTGGCATAGAGTTGCTTGTAGTAAGCACTCATGATCCTTTGTATTTCTACAGCGTCAGTTGTTACTTCTTCTTTTTCATTTCTAATTCTATTGATTTTTCTTTTTTTTCTTAATGTGTCTGGCTAATGGTTTATCAATTTTGTTTATCTTCTCAAAGAACCAGCTTTTAGTTTTATTGATCTTTGCTATCATTTCCTTCATTTCTTTTTTATTTATTTCTGATCTGATATTTATGATTTCTTTCCCTGTTAACTTGGGGTTTTTTTGTCCTTCTTTCTCTAATTGCTGTAGGTATAAAGTTAGTTTTTTTTTATTTGAGATGTTAATTGTTTCTTAAGGTAGGATTGTATTGCTATAAACTTCCCTCTTAGAACTGCTTTGATGCATCCCATAGTTTGTGGATTGTCGTGTTTTGATTGTCATTTTTTTCTAGGTATTTTTTAATTTCCTCTCTGATTTCCTCAGTGATCTCTTGGTTATTAAGTAGTGTATTGTTTAGACTCCATGTGTTTGTATTTTTTACAGATTTTTTCCTGTAATTGATATCTAGTCTCATAGTGTTGTGGTCGGAAAAGTTACTTGATACAATTTCAATTTTCTTAAATTTACCAAGGCTTGATTAGTGACCCAAGATATGATCTGTCCTGGAGAATGTTCTATGAGCACTTGAGAAGAATGTGTATTCTGTTGTTTTTGGATGGAATGCCCTACAAATATCAATTAAGGCCATTTTGTTTAATGTATCATTTAAAGCTTGTGTTTCCTTGTTTATTTTCATTTTGGATGATCTGTCCATTGGTGAAAGTGGGGTGTTAAAGTCCCCTACTATGATTGTGTTACTGTCGATTTCCCCTTTTATGGCTCTTAGCATTTCCCTTATGTATTGAGGTGCTCCTATGTTGGGTGCATAAATATTTATAATTGTTATATATTCTTCTTGGATTGATCCTTTGATCATTATGTTGTGTCCTTGTTTGTCTCTTGTAATAGTCTTTATTTTAAAGTCTATTTTGTCTGATATGAGAATTGCTATGCCAGCTTTTTTTGATTTCCATTTGCATGGAATATCTTTTTCCATCCTCTCACTGTTAGTCTATATGTACCCCTAGGTCTGAAATGCGTCTCTTGTAGATAGCATATACAGGTCTTGTTTTTGTATCCATTCAGCCAGTCTATATCTTTGGTTGAAGCATTTAATCCATTTACATTTAAGGTAATTATCCATATGTATGTTCCTATTACCATTTTCTTAATAGTTTTGGGTTTGTTATTGTAGGTCTTTTCCTTCTCTTGTGTTTCCTGCCTAGAGAATTTCCTTTAGCATTTCTTGTAAAGCTGGTGTGGTGGTGCTGAATTCTCTTAGCTTTTGCTTGTCTGTAAAGGTTTTAATTTCTCCATTTAATCTAAATGAGATCCTTGCTGTGTAGAGTAATCTTGGTTGTAGATTTTTCTCTTTCATCACTTTAAATATGTCTTGCCACTCCCATCTGGTTTGTAGAGTTTCTGCTGAAAGATCAGCTGATAACCTTCTGGGGATTCCCTTGTATGTTATTTGTTGGTTTTCCCTTGTTGCATTTAATATTTTTTCTTTGTTTTTAATTTTTGATAATTTGATTAATATGTGTCTTGGAATGTTTCTCCTTGGATTTATCCTGTATGTGGCTCTCTGTACTTTCTGGACTTGCTAGACTATTTCCTTTCCCAAAATAGGGAAGTTTTCAACTATAATCTCTTCAAATATTTTCTCAGTCCCTTTCTTTTTCTCTTGTTCTTCTGGGAACCCTATAATTAGAATGTTGGTGCATTTAATTTTGTCCCAGAGGTGTCTAAGACTATCCCCAGTTCTTTCCATTCCTTTTTGTTTATTCTGCTCTGCAGTAGTTATTTCCATTATTTTATCTTCCAGGTCACTTATCCATTCTTCTGCCTCAGTTATTCTGCTATTGATTCCTTCTAGAGAATTTAATTTCATTTATTGTGTTGTTCATCGTTGTTTGTTTGCTTTTTAGGTCTTCTAGGTCCTTGTTAAACATTTCTTGTATTTTCTCCATTCTATTTCCAAGATTTTAGATCATCTTTACTATCATTACTCTGAATTCCTTTTCAGGTAGACTGCCTATTTCCCCTTCATTTGTTTGGTCTGGTGAGTTTTTACCTTGCTCTTTCATCTGTTTTGTGTTTTTCTGTCTTCTTGTTTTGCTTAAGTTACTGTGTTTGGGGTCTCATTTTCACAGGCTGCAGGTGTGTAATTCCCATTGTTTTTGGTGTCTGCCCTTAGTGGCTAAGGTTGGTTCAGTGTGTTGTGTGTTCAGTGTGTTGTGTAGGCTTTTTGGTGGAGGGGACTAGTGTCTGTGCTCTGATGGATGAGTCTGTATATTGTCTTTCTGGTGGGCAGGACTGTGTCCGCTGGTGTGTTTTGGGGTGGCTGTGAATTTATTATGATTTTAGGCACCCTCTCTGCTAATGGTTGGGGTTGTGTTCCTGTCTTGCTAGTTGTTTGGCATAGGGTGTCAAGCACTGTAGCTTGCTGTTTGTTGAGTGACACTGGGTCTTAGTGTTGAGATGGAGATCTCTGTGAGAGCTTTCACCATTTGATATTACGTGGAACTGGGAGGTCTCTGGTGGACCAATATCCTGAACTTGGCTTTCCAACCTCAGAGGCACAGGGCTGACATCCAGTGGGGTTCCAAGACCCTGTCATCCACATGGCTCAGAAGAAAAGGGAGTAAAAAAGAAAGAAAGATAAAAATAAAATAAAAAGAAATAATGTTATTAAAATAAAAAATATTAACAATTTAAAAATTTAAAAAAAGAAAAAAGAAAGAAAGAATTCAGAGAGCAACCAAACCAAATATCAAATCCACCAATGATAACAAGCACTGACAACTATATTAAAAAAAAAAATGGACTGACAGAACCCTAGGACAAATGGTAAAAGCAAAGCTATACAGACAAAATCACACAAAGAAGCATACACATACACACTCACAAAAAGAGAAAAAGGAAAATATATATATATATATATATATATATATATTTTAAAAAAGGAAGAGAGCAACCAAATCAATAAACAAATCTAACAATGATAATAAACTCTGAATACTAAACTAAGATAAACATAAAACCAGAAACCAGTTAGTTGCATACAGCAAACCCCAAGTCTATAGTTACTCCCAAAGTTCGTTGCCTCAATTTTGGGATTATTCATTGTCTGTTCAGGTATTCCACAATCTCAGGGTACTTCAAGTTAATTTTGGAGATTTAATCCAATGCTCCTGAGGCTGCTGGGAGAGATTTCCCTTTCTCTTATTTTTTTGCACAGCTCCTGGAGTTCAGCTTTTGATTGGCCCCACCTCTGCATATAGGTCACCTGAAGGTGTCTGTTCCTGCCCAGACAGGACGGGGTTAAAGAAGCAGCTGATTAGGGGACTCTGGCTCACTCAGGCTGGCAGGGAGGGAGGGGTATGGAATGCGGGGGATCCTGAGGCAGCAGAGGTCAGCGTGACATTGCAACAGCCTGAGGCGTGTTGTGTGTTCTCCCCAGGAAGTTGTCCGTGGATCAGGTGACCCTGGCAGTGGTGGGCTGCACAGGCTCCCGGGAGGATAGTGACCTGTGCTTGCACAGCTTCTTGGTGGCTGCGGCAGCAGCCTTAGTGTTTCATGCCCGTCTCTGGTGTCCACGTTGATAGCCGTGGCTCGCTCCCGTCTCTGGAGCTCATTTAGCCAGTGTTCTCAATCCTCTCTCCTTGCGCACCCCAAAGCAATGGTCTCTTGCTTCTTAGGCAGGTCCAGACTTTTTCCCGTACTCCCTCCTGGCTAGCTGTGTTGCACTAGCCCCCTTCAGGCTGTGTTCCGGCAGCCAAACCCAGACTTCTCCCTGGGATCTGACCCCCAAAGCCAGAGCCTCAGCTCCCAGCCCCCACCCGTCCCAGTGGGGGAGCAGACAAGCCTCTCAGGCTGGTGAGTGCTGGTCGGCACTGATCCGCTGTGCGGGAATCTCTCCACTTTTCCCTTCTGCACCCCTGTTGCTGCGCTCTCCTCCATGGCTCCCAACCTTCCCCCCACCCCTGCTACATCCCATCTCCACCAGTGAAGAGGCTTCCTAGTGTGTGGAAACCTTTCCTCCTTCACAGCTCCCTCCCACTGGTGCAGGTCCCGTCCCTATTCTTTTGTCTCTGTTTTTTTTTTTCTTTTTTCTTTTTGCCCTACCCAGGTACATGGGGAGTTTCTTGCCTTTTTGGAAGTCTGATGTCTTCTGCCAGCATTCAGTAGGTGTTCTGTAGGAGTTGTTCCACGTGTAGATGTATTTCTGATGTATTTGTGGGGAGGAAGGTGATCTCCATGTCTTACTCCTCCGTCATCTTGAAGGTCTCCTCTCTAAATTAGTATAATTTTGAAAGTCTCCAGAGAGAAACCCTAGGACCATGTCTTGCCTTGACACTAAAACTAGGGAAAGACATCACAAGATCAATGTCCCTTATGAATATAGACACAAAAATCCTCAACAAAATCTCTACCATCCAAATCCAGCAACATATAAAGGATTATACATCATGACCAAGCAGGATTATCCAAGGAATGCAAAACTGGTTTAACATCAAAAAAACAAATCAGTGTAATACAACATATTAATAAAAAAAAACAAAACATGATCATCTCAATAGATAATATGAAAGTATTTGAAAAAATCCACATACATTGGTGATAAAAAGAAACAAAAAACTAGGGATAGAAGAAAATTTACTAAACCTTATACAGAGCATACACAAAAGCCTTCAGGCAATAGGTTTGATTGAATTATTTTCCCTTAAGATCAAGGAGGGAAACAGCAAGATAAGAATATCTGCTCTTCTCACTTCTATTCAACATTGTACTGCAGAATCTAGCCAGAGCAATTAGGAAAGAAAAGGAAAAGAAATGGCATCCAGATGATAAATGAAGACATAAAAATATATCTATTCTCATATGACATATTCTTGTATACAACAAATTCTAAGGAATCCAAATACATACATACATGCATGCATATGTGCACATGCACACACACACACTATTAGAACTAATAAAAATTTCAGCAAAGCCATGGGACACAAGGTCAATATTCAAAAAAAAAATCAATTGTATTTCTAAATGCTATCAGTAAACATTTAAATTAAATAAATAAAACAATTCCTCAGATTATCATAAAAACATTTGAATAGTTAAGAATAAATTTAATCATATAAGTTTGACTTATACACTGAAAACTACTAAATATTGCTAAAAGACATAAAAGAAAAACCTAAATGAATGGAAAGATACACAGATGCATTGGAAAACGTTATGCTAAATGAAAATAGCCAGTCACAAGAATACATACTCCATGATTCCAGATTCCATCTAGACTAAATATAAAATATCCAGAATAGGCAAATCATAGAAACAAAAAGTTTACTATTGTTGCCAGAGGCTAGAGAGAGGGGTGATAATGAGTAATTGCTAATAGATATAGAGTTTCTTTGGGAGGTAATGAAAGCATTCTAAAATTAAATGATGTCATAGTTCCACAACTATATGAATATACTAAAAAAAACTGAATTGTACACTTTAGAACAGGTGAATTTTATGATAATTGAATAATATCTCAATACAGTTGTTACTTTTAAAATGTGCTATGGAGTTTGTTTGTTTTTTTAAGCCAAAGAGGCTGTATTATATCAAAGTTTATTTCAATAAAGAGAATATTGCCAGGCATAAAAATGTGATTTCATTGTGTAAATCTGTCAGTTCATCAAGAGGACCTAACTTGCCTAAATGATTATGTACTTTATGTACTGTCTTAATTTGTTAGCCTGCTATAACAAAGTACCATAGACTAGGTAGTTTACAAACAATAGAAATTTATTTCTTACTGTTCTGAGGGCTAGAAGTCCAAGATCAAGGCATCAGCAGATTCATTGCCTGGTGAGAACCTGCTTCCTTGTTCATAGACATCTAACATTTTTGTGTGTCTTTATATGGTGGAAGGGTCAGGAGACCTCTTTGGGGTCTCCTTTATAAGGGCACTAATTCCAGTCATAAGGGCTCTGCCTGCATGACCTAATCATCTCCCAAAGGCACCACCTCCAAATACCTTCACATTGGGGATTAGGCTTCAACATATTAATTTTGGGGAGACACAAACATTCAGACCATAACATATACTTAATATGAGATCTTCAAGATACATGAAGAAAAACTGATAGCATGCCAAAGAAAAATAGACATTTACAGCTGTTGTCAGAGATTACAGTACTGCTCTCTCAATAATTTATAGAACAAGTAAATAAAATATCAGTAACATTATATGTTTGAATAACACAATCAACCAACTAGACGTCATTGATATTTATAGAACACTCCACCCCAGAGCACAGAATATACATTCTTTTCAAGCACACAGTGGAACAGTTACCAAGATATACCATACTCTGCAACATAAAACAAGTTTCAATAAATTATAAAGGATTTAAATCACAGAGTATGTTCTCTGGCCAAAATGGAATCAACTTGGAAATCAATAAGATAAAGATCTCTGGAATATCCCCACATATTTAATAATAAATAACATACTTCTAAATAACATGTGGTTCAAAAAATTCAAAGAGAAGTTAGAGAATATTTTTGAACTGAATGAAAATTAAAACACAACATATATTAATCTGTAAGTCATCTTAAAGCATTACTTGAAGTTAAACTTATCACACTAAAGCCCTGTTTTAGAAAAGATGAAAGGTCTCAGTTAGTGGCCTCAGCCTCCACCTTAAGGAACCAGACAAAAAAAGAGCAAAGAAACCATAAAACAAATAGAAAAAAATGAAATAATACTGATTAGGTTAGAAATCAATGAAAATGAAAATACAAACAAAGGAGAATCTATGAAGTCAATAATTGGTTATTTAAGAAAATCAATAGAATTGATAAACCTCTAACCATACTAATCAGGAAAAAAAATTTACTAAAATCAGGATTGAGAGAAGTGACATCTCTATAGATTATACAGTTATCAAAAGGATAATAAATGTTTTTTAAAAAGTTTTATGGCTAAAAATTTGACAAGTTAGATGAAGTGGAAAATTTCCTTTAAAGACACAAATGATCAAAGTTCACTCAAGAAAAAACTGATTAATTGGAATAACTTAGTATGTATTAAAGAATTAACTATTGTAATTATAAATACTATAGATATCTTTACTTTGTGAATTCTATCAAACATTCAAGAAAGAAAGAATACCAATTCTAGAAGAGTTCTTCTGGAAAAACTGAAGAAGAGGAAATTAATCCCAAGTCATTCTATGAAGCCAGAATGGCCTGCTATCAAAATATAACAGAAACATTACAAGAAAACTATAGTATATCCCTCATTAACGTAGATGCAAATTTTTAAACAAATTTTTAGCAAAATTACTAACAATATGTTAAAAATATGATATATCAAGAACAATTGAGATTTGTCCTCGGAATGCTAGGTTGATTTACATTAGAAAATCAATTTATGTAACTTACTATATTATCAAGTAAAAATGGAAAATCATGTAATCACCTCAATAGGTGCAGAAAAACATTTGACAAAATTGAACATGTAGCCCTGTCAAAAGATATTAATATATTAGGAATACAAGGGAACTTTCTCTACATGATAGAAAACATCTACCAAAACCTACAGTTAACATCATATTCAATGTGAAAAACTGAAGGTTTTCCCCCAGGATCAGGAAGAAGACAAGGATATCCACTCACACCACTTCTACCCAACATTGCACTGAAGGTTCTAGGCAGTGCAATAGGCAAGAAAAATAAATTTAAAATACTAATATTGGAAAGAAACAATTAAGAGTATCTTTATTTGTAGACAACATAATCCTTTCCATTGGAAATCCCATGGAATCTACCAAAAAGCTAATAGAACTATTTCATGACTTTAGTAAATTTCTAGGATGTAAGCATAATAACAAAATCAGTTACAAGTCTATATTCCAATGACGAAAAATTAATTTGAAGTTTAAAATCAATAACATTTATAATATTTTAAAATATGAAATAGTATGAGATAAATCTGACAAAAGATATGCAAGATCTGTGCACTAAAGTTTACAAAATAGTGCTGGGAGAAGGAGCACTGGGAGAAGGTCTTAAAGAAGACCTAAATAAATGGAGGGATGCACCATATTCATGGTTCACTAGACTGAATATTATCAAGCAGTCAGTTCTTCACAAATTGTTCTGTAGAATAAATACGAGCCCAATCAAAAGTCCAAGATAATTTATTTTACAAGTTGGCAAACTGATTCTAAAATCCATGCAGAAATAAAATAGATACAGAATAGACAAAACAGCTTTATAAAAGAACAAATTTGGAGGACTGACACTATCTGATTCTAAATTTTATTATGAGGCTACAGTAATGAAGATAGTGCAATTTTGGTGTCAGGACAAGCAAATAGGTCATGATGTAAACAGAGTCCAGAAATATACAGACATATATGTAGACAACTATTTTTGACAAATACACAAAAGCAATTCATTTGGAGATACAATAGTCTTTTCAAGATATGGGGCTAGACAACAGGCACATGAAAAGATGCTCAACATTGCTAATTATTAGAGAAATGCAAATCAAAACTGCAATGAGGTATCACCTCACACCAGTCAGAATGTCAATCATTAAAAAACTTATAAATAATAACTGCTGGAGAGGATGTGGAGAAAAATAAACTTCCTGCACTGTTGGTGGGAATGTAAATTGGTGCAGCCACTATGGAAAAAAGTATATAGGTTCCTTAAACAACTAAAAATAGAGTTATCATATGATCCAGGAATCTCATTCCTGGACATATATCCAGAAAAGATGAAAACTCTAATTTAAAAAGATATATGCACCCTAATGTTCGTTGCAGCACTATTTACAATAGCCAAGACATGGAAGCAACCTAAATGTCCATCAACAGATGAATGGATAAAGATGTGGTATATATGCACAATGGAATATTAGTCATAAAAAAGAATGAAATAATGCCATTTGTAGCAATATGGATGGACCTAAAGATTATCATACTAAGTGAAGTAAGTCAGAGAAAGACAAATAACAAATATCTTACGATTCCAATTATATGTGGAATCTAAAAAAATGATACAAATGAATTTATTTACAAAACAGAAATAGATTCACAGACATAGAAAACAAACTTATGGTTACCAAAAGGAAAAGGGGGGAGGCATAAATTAGGAGTTTGGGATTAACAGATACATACTACTATATATAAAACAGATAAACAGCAAGGACCTACAGTAACAATCTATAATGGAAAAGAAGCTGAAAAAGAATATATATATATGTATGTTGAATCAGTTTGTTGTGCAACTGAAACTAATACAACATTGTAAATCAACTATACTTCAATAAAAAAAAAGTTGCAAGGCTGGAATAATTTGATGTCCATGTATAAATAAATTTTGATCTATACCTTACACCATGTACAACAATTAACTTAGAATGGATCATAGAACTAAGTTTTTTTTTTTTTTTTACATCTTTATTGGAGTAAAACTGCTTTACGGTGGTGTGTTAGTTTCTGCTTTATAATAAAGTGAATCAGCTATACATAAACATATATACCCATATCTCCTCCTTCTTGCATCTCCCTCCCACCCTCCCTATCCCACCCCTCTAGGTGGTCAGAAAGTACCGAGCTGATCTCCCTGTGCTATATGTCTGCTTCCCATTACCTATCTATTTTACACTTGGTAGTGTATATATGTCCATGCCACTCTCTCACTTCATCCCAGCTTAGCTTTCCCCCTCCCCGTGTCTTCAAGTCCATTCTCTACATCTGTGTCTTTATTCCTGTCCTGCCCCTAGGATCTTCAGAACCATTTTTTTTTAATTTTAGATTCCATATATATGTGTTAGCATATGGTATTTGTTTTTCTCTTTCTGACTTACTTAACTCTGTATGACAGACTCTATGTCCATCCATCTCACTACATACAACTCAATTTTGTTTCTTTTTATGGCTGAGTAATATTCCATTGTGTATATGTGCCACATTTTCTTTATCCATTCATCTGTCAATGGACACTAAGGTCACTTCCATGTCCTAGCTATTGTAAATAGAGCTGCAATGAACATTGTAGTACATGACTCTTTTTGAATTATGGTTTTCTCAGAGTATATGCCCAGTAGTGGGATTGCTGGGTCGTATGGTAGTTCTATTTTTAGTTTTTTAAGGAATCTCCATACTGTTCTCCATAGTGGCTGTATCAATTTACATTCTCACCAACAGTGTAAGAGGGTTCCCTTTTCTCCACACCCTCTCCAGCATTTATTGTTTGTAGATTTTTTCATGATGGTCATTCTGACTGGTGTGAGGTGATACCTCATGGTAGTTTTGATTTGCATTTCTTTAATGATTAGTGATGTTGAGCATCCTTTTATGTGTTTGTTGGCAATCTGTATACCTTCTTTGGAGAAATGTCTATTTAGGTCTTCTGACCATTTTTGGATTGGATTGTTTGTTTTTGTGATATTGAGCTTCATGAGCTGCTTGTAAAATTTGGGGATTAATCCTTTGTCAGTTGCTTCATTTGCAAATATTTTCTCCCATTCTGTGAGTTGTCTTTTCATCTTGTTTATGGTTTACTTTGCTGTGCAAAAGATTTTAAGTTTCATTAGGTCCCATTTGTTTATTTTTGTTTTATTTCCATTTCTGTAGGAGGTGGGTCAAAAAGTATCTTGCTGAGATTTATGTCATAGAGTGTTCTGCCTATGTTTTCCTCTAAGAGTTTTATAGAGTCTGGCCTTACATTTAGGTTTTTAATCCATTTTGAGTTTATTATTGTGTATGGTGTTAGGGAGTGTTCTAATTTCATTCTTTTACATATAGCTGTCCAGTTTTCCCAGCACCACTTATTGAAGAGGCTGTCTTTTCTCCATTGTATATTCTTGCCTCCTTTATCAAAAATAAGGTGACCATATGTGCATGGGTTTATCTCTGGGCTTTCTATCCTGTTCCATTGATCTATATTTCTGTTTTTGTGCCCGTACTATACTGTCTTGATTACCTTAGCTTTGTAGAATAGTCTGAAGCATAGGACTAAATTTAACTATAAAATGTCTAGGAAGAAACAAGGGAGAAAATATTTGTTAAATTTAGTTTAAGCAAAGATTTCTTTGATGTGTTGCCAAAAGAATGTTAGTTTATCTCCTTATAAAATAAAAATTTGATAATTTTAACTTCATCAAAATTAATAACTTATGCTCTTTTGAAAGACACAGGGGAATAAAACTTTAGTCACAGAATGGGGAGAAATTTTTCAAACCACATACTACTAAAGACTTGTATCCAGAATATATAAAGACTTTTCAAAACTTGATAAATAGGAAATAACCACATTTTAAAAATAGACGTAACATTTGAAAAGACATGTGGATGACAAGACAAGAAAATTTGCGCAACACCAGTAGTTGTTAGGTAAATAAAAATTGAAACTACATTTAGAAATCACTTTTATACCTATTAGATTGGCTAAAATTAAGACTGGCCATTTCAAGTTTTGGCAATGATGTGGAGGATTGGAACTGTCCTACAACACTGGAGAGAATGCAGAATGGTGGAATCACTTTGGAAAAACAGTTTGGCAAGTTCTTAAATTGTTAAACATTGATATACCACATGATTCAGCAATTTCACTTCCTTGATACTTTCCTGAGATAAATTATGTATTCATACAACGGCCTGTATTGATAGTCAAAAACTGGAAACAACTCAAATATTCAACAGAAGAATATATAAACAAATGTGGTATATCCATAAAATGAATGAAATAAACATTTGGTATACACAACATGGATGAATCAAAAAAATTATGCTGAGTGAATGAAGTGAGACCAAAAAATAGTTCCTACTACAGGATTTCATTTATATAAAATTCTAGAAAATATGAACAAATCTATAGTAAGAAAATAACTTGATGTTTACATGGGGGATGGAAGGTGGGAGAGGCAAGAAGAGAGGGATTTCAAAGGGGCATGAGGAAATTCTGGAAGTGATGGATGTGGTCATTCTCTTTACAGTGCAATGGTTCCACAAACGTATTTGTGGGTCAAAAATTAACAAATGGTACACTTTAAATAGGTGCAATTTATTTTTTGTCAATTATTTCTCAGTAAAGCTGCTTATATATCACAAAAAGTAGACATAAATATATAAAATCATTCTTCCCTATTAGAGAGGATTTCTACTATATGGGATTTCTTAACATGATATAGAAAATATGAATAGGATATAAACATCAAGTAATGATTTAAAGTGAATAAGATAAATGTGAAATTGCAGGTGAACTATTTGCTTGTTTTTATTGTTAGAGTATATAGATTGCCTACAATGAAAATCATTTACTTTCCTAATATAAAAAATGATATTATGCTACTCCCCTGACCTTAGACAATAAACTCACAGGAATTTTGCTTTCAATCATGGAAGATTTTCACTACTAAAAGGCCATGGATGGTGAAGATACAGTTTTAGGAAGATGAGTGATGGGTTCAGCCCAAAACTGAGAGATATTTTGCTACCTTATTCCTGATTCTCTGAACTTGAAGCCTTGTCTTGTCTATGCCGTACTTAAATATGGTAGAGAGGCAGCATAACTTGACTCAGCCAGTGGGCAGCAGGGGCTATATTATAAATCCTAATTTCCCCAAATTGGATATGATAAAAGATTCAAGAACAGCCAGATGGTGACAAAGTGGTGCAGCTGGTGGGGGGTGAGGGGAGACATTCTCTTTCCACTTTCCTCTGTATCTTAGAAAGAACTTGGATTGGAGATAAAGATCTGGCTTCCATGGGAATGGCTACAGTCCAGGTGCATGACTATAGGCACTTCACTTCACCTGTCAGAGCTCTAATTCTCTTGTAAGATGCAGACACCAACTGTCTATTGTAAAGAGTAGATGTGGTTGCATCCAGGAGAGCACGGTGCATCCTGTAAGAGAAAGTATAAATTAGTTTACCAAGTCCCTGCTGTTCGCTAGCAAGCTAGATCTGAGCCTTTCACCATGATGGGGGCAATAGATTGTAAGAGCAGAGAAAGCAAGCTCCTACTAGGAACCCATAGGTCTGAATTCCTGGCGCACTTTACTCCCCGTATCACCATCCACACCTGTATCCCTCTTGCCTCTTGACCACAAGTTTGGTTTGCTCTCCTTATGTGTTCCAATGATCCCAGCTATTTTAAAAAGACACTTCAGCATTGCAGTTTTCATTGCCAACAGAAGCACTGATTTTTGACCATGAAGCAGAGCTTGATAGGGAAATATTATATAAAGAGAGAATGGTGTGATGAGATCTTCTTCTAATGTTTATTAATCCTATTTCTCTCCACTTTGATTTCAAGGTGATATGGAAGAGAGATGGGAGTTAATGAATGACCCAAGTGCTTTTAATCCTTCTACTGCTGATAAAAAGGGAACTGTGATCTTATGGAACCATCACATGTTGTCTGCGGGGCTTAACCCACCAGTGACAGAGAAAGCTCCATTAATTAGTATATCCTTTTTGTTAGAGACGAAATCCTTAAAACTGAAAATAAAATCAATTGCTCATAGTTAAAGAATACTCTCCCTGATCTTCCAGAGTGTGGGTCATTCTGTTTCTCTATTACCAAAGCCCCCACCTCTCTTTCTCCAAGTCTGTAACTTGCTCATAAAAATTAATAAGCGGCTGAAGGCTGACCTGCATGTGGGATGGAGGCTGAGAGAAAATGGGCTTGTTTCTGCAACACCTGAAATATGTTCTTTAGGCAAATCCCCCATTGTAAAAGAAGCAAACTGCCTCTACTGTGAATATTTCCTTTGGCTTTTTCTCAAACAATTGCTATTCAAAAAAAATTCATATCGAGCTATTTTGGGGGGTATGTATAAACATCACAACAGTTTCTAAACAGGAAAAACAACAACAAAACAATAAGAGTTGGGAAGTGTGCTGGTTTTCTCTGTGAGTATAAAAATACTGCCACACTCTAAAGAGTGAACATGTATTTTGTGCATATACTATACATAGAGAAAGAAGTTCTAAATTTCTTATTTTTCCTCCCAATCTTCAGGCAATGTTTCCAAGTGCAGTCAGCATTATGGATCTATGAGAGGAAATAACTGCATCACACATGTGCATCCTGATTCCTCACAAGAGGCAAAGGGGCTATTTGTTTCAGATCTATCCTAAAACCATCCTCAGAAGAAAGGCAATCCAACTTAGCACACAATTAACAAAGTCCTCTCTCATTGTCTGTCTCATTGGCTCAGGTGTGACAACTGCACATCAAGGCTACACCCAACACTCAGTTCATCATTCCTTATCGTTCTTCTCTATGGATGAAACTTTATGTTTTATGTGGCAAAAGAAAGGCTGGAAATTTGTTTTTAACAGAAACATAAACAAATCAATGCAGTCTTTAATTGACTTCCTCTAAGGAGACTTAGCTAAGAAGGAGCATCTGGCATGCTGGGAGGTTGCTATATTTGCAGACTATTTTCTTATTTGGTAAAGTGACACTTAAGAAGAGTTCAAAAAGGCTCAAGTCCCCATGTGTAAGCTGAGTGGTCCCTAATCCAGAGACCCATGATGGAAGGTGTAATCTACAGCTCAGTTTTTTGTTTTTTTTTTGTTTTTTTTTGTTATTGCGGTATGCGGGCCTCTCACTGCTGTGGCCTCTCCCATCGCGGAGCAGAGGATCCGGACGCACAGGCCCAGCGGCTATGGCTCACGGGCCCAGTCGCTCCGCGGCATGTGGAATCCTCCCAGAACAGGGCACGAACCCGTGTCCCCTGTATCGGCAGGCCAACTCCCAACCACTGCACCAGTAGGGAAGCCCTACAGCTCAGTTTTAAAACTCCAGTATAAAAATGATTTCATTTCTAATTTACTGTTTATAGACCAAGATAACTAAAAACTAAACCAAATACAACCAACTCTAGAGTATATCTCTATTAGTGGCTGTTATGCTGGGGAAGGTCCCAGAAAGTCCCCCAAAGCAAAGACCAGGTTCAAATTAACATTCCAAGAGCTTTCTAAATGGTTTTATCACTGATTGGTTTGTTCTGAAACAAATAGACCCTCCTATATTCTACCTTCAAATACCAGAGAGAACACAAGACTGAGGATTCATTGTTGGAAAACCCCAGAAAGTATAGGAGAGCACTTTTCAACTCAGCTTCCTGTGGCCTTGTCACAATTTTGGTCCTCAACCTGTGAGTCGGGATCCCAACACACTATGCAACGGGACAGGAAAGTCATCTCTACAAACTCTTTCTTTCTCTCTGATCAGCCAGTTGACTGCATTCAGCCTATGTTGATTGAGCATCGCTGGGTTCAATGTCCATGCTAGGTGCTGGCAAGATGTAATGACAAAAATGTCTTGATTCCTGCCAGTACTTAAGCTAAATAAGAAGGGAAATCAATTGTTCATTCTATGGTAACCTTTAAAGAAAAGGATGTACATTATTATGGATGATGTACAATCCTCATGATCTTGTGAGATGCTTGTCATATGACAAAAGAAAGGAAAAAAAATAACTAGTCTTATGGAACAAAAAGATTTGGGGGAAATTCATGGTTTAGTGTCTGAGGGTTACTGCAGTAGGCAATACTTTATAACCACTGATCGTATTGGTGATTTTCTGAATTCATATAATGAATGAAGACATGGTCTTCCCACCTTAAAGAGAATTAACTTTTACCTAAGAAGAACAAAAATTCTCTAGAGCACTAACATGGAAAAAAAGTTAAAAGCTTGAAGTTTCTATTCAAGGCAGAAAGCATACACCCATTTAACTTTTTCAGTGTTTTTTGTTTTGAGTTGATTCTTTTCATTTGTTACATATATCAACAATACCATAAGCAATTTGTAAATCACATTTAAAAATACACCGCTACTTTTCTTCATTTAATATGCAAAATGGTACCAGTTGTGAATTGATGATAAACTGCTAAGATTCACAATTTAAAATGAAATTTATGTTAGGGTAATGTTAGTGTGATGGTCACTACAGAGTCATTTGGAAAGGGGATTCCACAAACAAAATTCTCAGAGGAATAGAAACTCTATTACAAATGCCACTGTTTTTTTTGAAGTTCTCAATGAAATGGCCTTTTCCTTAAGATTAGTCAGATGCTCATGATGGAAAGGGAAAGCTAGCAAATATTTAAGTTTAGAAAAATAGAAATATGTTTCTAAAATATATAAAGATGGTATTGTAAGGTAAAGAATTTGATTCCAGGTAACACAGCTGTAAAGAATTTTATTGGAATTTTCCAAGTTCCTAGAATTAAAGGAAGTTTTCTTCTTATTTTCTCTCTGGAAACGTTGTAAAACAGAGTTCTGGGGGAAATTTTTCATTGCTTTGAATCAACTGAAAGTAGGTTAAATGAATGATTTCTTCTTTAGAAGTGGGGCAAAATGTCATAGCTTTGCGGATATTAACATAGATGCGAGTTCTCAGGACCCTTAGTATCTGTTAGAATGCCTTCAAAGAAGGGAAAATCATGATGGATTATGGCTCTCATGTTGTCACTTATAACTGAATAAAGTTAGGAAAAGTGGGAAGTATCTCTGTACTCTATTTTCTCTACCCACTAAGAACATGATGTATCCACCCCTAAGAATGGAGATGTGGAGTATAATTCATCAGCAGCATGATTATATCATATGTTTGTCTGAATTCAGCAAATTCCAAACATACTTATAAAGTCTTCTCAGTGAACACGCCTGTGCACAAAGTGAGAAAAGACATTTTTGAGTGTGTTTCTTATCTGTTGATAAACGTCTTCTCTAACAGTCAGCCAATTCCATTCATTCGGGGTATAGGTAGAACCTCTAAGCCAAGGAGTTCTTCATCAAAACTTAAAAGACTTTACCATAGTCAAACCTCTCAGAATGAGACCTATTATTTATGGAGAACACATGCCCTTAATCACTCTAGCAACTAGGTTAACTTCATGAGCTGCAATGGTAATCTATCATCAAGCTTAGGGGACCAGAAAAGAAACCAGCAAATAAACAGTTTTCCAGGATGACTTAAAGCCTGACACTTAGAAGTTCCTGTTTCCATTGCTCTTTTGATGTGGTTCTTGGCTCTTCCACTTCTAGAAGAAAGCTCTCATGTATTCCGTCTCAAACTGCCTGCATGTGGGATTGTACAAAGTCAAAGCTAAAAGATGTCCTATTCAAGATGGCGATTACTTACAGGTGATGGGCCATCTCTTAAGAACCATCCAGCGTGATCCTTAAAAAGATTATACTGTAAGTTGGCAGGCAAAGGATCACAGTTCACCCAGATGGTGAGTGACAGCTCTGTCTTCATTATGGGAAATATGTGAACAAAATCAGTTAAATATCTAGATATTTGGAATTCACTAATGACAAATTGTTTAGAAAATTGATCCTTTTTTTTACATGTTGTATCTTATGATATATAGACCCAAATTGAATCTAACTTTAATCTACAGAAGCTGATGAACTGAAAAATAATTTTGTAGCAGATATTTTGGGACAGACAAGTCCATTGTCATGGATGTCTTCATGCTTTACCTCAGAGAACACATATACATATATATATATATAAGCTCAGAGAACACATATACATATATATATATATAAGCCCTTCCATCACAGAGGAAAGGACTAAAGCCAGAGATTTCCTTCTCCCTGTGACAGAGCTGGTCAGCAGCTGGTCTGGGACTAGAACCTAGACCTTCTGAGAGGCCCAGTGCATCCCTTAGTCCACCTTGCTACCTCCAAAGAGAGTGTGGCACTTACCAACTGTCCAAGCAACTATGCTCCAGTGTTATTCTGATAACCCTCAGACAACATGCATTTAGAGGCCATGTCTGCGTTATCTAACACTGCATCCCCAGTGCTTAGCATAGTACAGTGTAGCCAGTCAATAAGGTTTTAATCAAATGGAATTGAATTAAACTGGAGAACAGGTTCAACAACCAATAATAATAACAAAGCACCAGTGATACCATCACACGCTTATAAAATGCCTACTGTGGGCAAGGCACTGTTTATGTACATGAACTCATATGATATTCATGAAGTCATGTTAACAGTAACTCCTGATGCAAGTGCTAGGAGAAATCCCAAACATAGTGACATGGGAAGAGTGTCTATTTTTGCTAAGATCATGGCAAATGAATTGCACAATTACAAGCCTCAACTGTGAGAAGAACACTCTTGACCTTGAACATGACCATTGCTTCCAGGCAGCCAGGCTGGGCACCCTGGGCAGATTTGGCTTGACCCAGAGTAGAAGACTAACTGAGCCACGTTTGGAAAGTTAATTTGAAAGAAATCAGAATTTTAATAATATGTTTTTAAAAATTATTCAGACAAAGCTGGAAGCCCCCTAAGCTTTGAAAGCCCAACTGTAGTAGGAGGACCCATGGGACATTGCTGGGTTTGTTTGTTGGCATTTGCAGGTTGACAGTTGTTATGGACAGAAGGTTTGTGCCCCTTCCAAAATCTGTATGTTGAAGCCCTAATACCCAATGTGTCTGTATTTGGCTAGGAAGCCTCTAAGGAAGCAATTAAGGTAAAATGAGGTCATAAAGGGTGGGTGCCTTATCTGGTCAGATTAGTGCCCTTATAAGAAGAGACATCAGAGTGCTCTCTGTCTCTTTGTCTCTCTCTGTTTTTGAATGCACACACAGAAAAGGCCATATGATGACACAGTGAGTAGGCAGCTGTCTACAAGCCAAGAAGAGACTCTCACCAGAGCAGAATTTGCCAGCACCTTGACCTTGGACTTCTCAAGCACCAGCACTGTGAGAAAATAAATGTCTGCTGTTTAAGTCACCCAATTTGTGGTATTTTGCTAAGGCATCCTGAGCTATTAACAAGAGTTTTGTTTGCTTGTCATTCTAAGAAGGGAGGGAAGAGAAAGGAAGTCTCTTTCTCTGGCGTGCTGCCAAAGCCTGCATCATCATCCTCACATTGTGTCCAGAGGCACACAGAGGCTGGTGTCTGCATCAAGATTAAGGCATCCAGACTTCAGCGTGGTCCCCAGCCAGAAAAGGCTAGATCAGGCTTGCATCTCTCTCTTGCCCCCTCTGCCCTCTGCCCCTGCTTCAATCCTTACTTCATAGTGTGGCTGTGAGGATTATATTAAGTATCACCAACTTGTAGAGCTCTTAGCACAAATCCTGGCATATAACTGTAAATGGCAGTAGCCGTTATCATTTGTGGAGACTGTAGAACATTCGGGTAAAGAAACAAAGAGCTTTGACACAAGCTTGAGACGGAACACAGGCCCTGTATCCCCACCACCCTCTCCTTAAGCAAGTAATCTCATCCCCCTGAGCCTCAGTTTCTTCATCTGTAAAATGACCACATTATCTATCTCATGGGGCTCTTGGCACATTGCATCACTCCCTGGCTTCTTAAGATGGATGTGGTTGCCTAGGCAAAGAGGAGTCTTACACTGTGGATGAGATGCCCAGTCTGAGGCTGTTGGCCTATGTTTGAGGCCTTGGGGGGAGTTGTGAGGGAGGGTGCCAGACCTTCTGGGCCCTGGGAAAGGCTTGACTCCAAAGCCTGTGCTGGGCAAAGGAGGGGGTAGATCTGAAGCTCAGCAGACTTCCTGGGCTTGGGAAACAGAGCATGGGCTGGGACTCTGGGATCCTCAGGCAAGTCACTAGGCCCTCTGGGCCTCAGCTCCTTCCCCTTTAAAGAAGGTCGAAAACATTTCCCAGGGCTCCAGTATCTTGTGATTTTATAAATAGTTCCTTTTCTTTTACTGGAGTTTACATTAGTAAAATGTGAACACAGGGCAAATTTATTCTGTGCACTTGGTCAGAATGATTTGTATTCCACAGCCTCAGTCCCTCACTGCAAGGTTGATGTGTGTTTGGACTGCAATAACCAAGTGTTTTATATTTTATAAAAGCCAAATTAATGATGAAAACTCACTAACAGTACTTTTCCTTTTTTCAGTTCAAAGAAAATTGGATTCTTCATTTGTGTCAGAGTTCACAGCTCACCACTGTTATGTAGGAGGGGGTTATTTGAAATCAAAAGAAAGTGTTCTAATCTGGGGAAATTTCTAATACAACAGGCCAGAAGACTGCATTTTCAAAGTTTGCATATAATGCATATAGGCCAGCTTCCTCAGGCTGTAGTCTTCCTCCAAAGGGGCTGCTAAATTCAGAAAAGGCCCCCTGAAGTCCTAGTATGAGGAGCCGGGCCAGGGGAGAAAACAGGCCCTGACGGGGTGTGCTCTGCTATCCATGCAGACATCCCACACTCAGGGCAACAGCCCTTCCTGCAAAGTTGCTTTTATTCTGGCATGAGGGCCACTCTCCTCAGCAAAATGGACCCAAGACCTCCATCACAGTAGGAATAAACTCTCTGAGCTTTGACTGGAGCTCCCCAAGCTGTGAGAAGTGAAGAGGGAGGTGTAAGAGGGGAAGGTATAAAGTGGGCCCCCCAAATCCAAGCCCAACCAAATCCACAGGGAAATAATCCTTCACTGGAGTGAGTGAAATCAAATCCTCCCCAAAAGGAAAAGCAGTCTACTAGGAAAGGAAAAATAAATAGTAGGTTATGAAATAAACTCAATCACTGAATCCTATATTGTGTGTTTTCCCTCTTTCTCAGAGATAGATGGATAGATACATAGATAGATAGACAGATAATAGATAGATGATAGATTGAGTGATCTAATTCTTGAAGAATAGTCACGAAAATATAAATAGTTCCTATCTTTAGGTAGTGGAATTTCAGGTCATTTTCCATTCATTCAATGTGCCAATGATTCAGTCTTCTAGTTGCTCGGACTCAGCAGTAAACAAAAGAGAAAATATCCTGACCTCCAGACAGCTTACAGACTGGTGAGAAATTTTCTTGAGTTAATGATTTTACTTGTTTTTTGCATTTAAAAATTTTCTACAGTGTAATGTGTTATTTTATGGTCAGTCAAAAGTATTAGTTAAGAAAAATAAGAGTAAAACCTCCCAGCTTGTAATTCTGTTTTTGCTTTCTCTGTGGCCAAGCACTTTCCTTCCTTTCCAGCCTTCATGTACAAAATCATAGCTTTGAGTTAAAAGGATCTAAATTTAAATTCCTGTCCTGCCATTGGGCAGGCTACTTGATCTTTGAAACTTAATGTCCTCATTTCAATGGGGTGTCTGTTGCTCCCCGTAGGACTGTAGCATGGAAGTGATTCCCATAGAAGCCACACAGAGACGTGAACACAAGGAGGGGGCTCAGAAATTACTAGGGTTATGCCTCCAAAGCCCTGGCTTCGTAGCTGACAGATGTAGCTGTTCTCCAATTACTGGTGAGAGGGCCATGTGTGGGGAAAGATGAGCAACTGAAATGAAGAAGACCTTGGTTTTCATTTCAGCTCTGCCAATTTCAAGCTGCATGGTCCTCAGTTTCCTGACCTCCCTGAGCTGATTTCTTCACCTGTCAAGGAGGAAAAATGAAAATATCTTTCTACACTACTGTTAGGAAGATCAAACCAGATGCTGAAAGTTCTCTGAGGACTGCATTGTCAACTGTGTCAACTGCATGGTCAACAGCTTTGCTAACCTCACTCACTGCCAGATCAGAGCTCCTGCCCTCTTACAAGATTCTGGAAGGAGAACACAGAAAAGGACCTGAGTTGGCCACTCTCTCTTTCTTTGTCCATATCCTGGGGACTTGTCCATATCCTGTTGAACTTGTCCTGTTGAACTTGTCCTCATGTTTTAGTCTTCTGATGCTATTTGTTCTTCTCCAAGGGATTTGAATGGAATGGTCATAGGAAATTTACACAACAGACCACCAAACACCCTTCTCATGAGAATACATTTCTAGGTCCTGATTTATCGACCAAGCTCATGTCAACCTGTCCAAATCACTCCTTAATATTCATGTGCAAAATAAAACCAATCTTCTCCACTCCACCAGACTTATGCCAGCATATCTCATCTCACCCAACAGCACCGTCCACCATGCAACAATTGCCTTGGACAGAAATAGAATCTCCTTATAACCTATCCTCTCACTCATTCATCAGTCAGTCCCAAGCCCTGTAGTCTGTCTCCTTTTGCAATATAACCCCATCCTGCTCCCTTCTTTGCAGTTCCTCCAATGCTCTCTCATTTCCCTGGGCTTTTGCAGATGTTGTGACTGCTGCCTAATCACACTTTTCCCTTCCTTTTCTGAACTCCTGAGCTCAAATTTTAACTGAGCTCAAGTTTGTAGAGTGCCTCCCCTTCCAGAAAATTGTCACCGATCTGTGCCTCTCATTTTATTTTGAAGACTTCCTGGCACCTGTGCTCACCACATTCATTTCAGTATGTCCCCCAGGATGGGAGCCACATCTTACTATACATTATAGTCCTGGCACCCAGCACCATGTTTGTCACGCTAAGAAGCCAGTGCTTCATAAATGTCTGTTGAACAAATGAGTGAGTGGATAGTGGTGAAGGTATGCCATGAGGGCTGGCTTCTCTCTGTTTCTCCTGCAATTTTACAGCTCTGAGAACTTGCCCTTCTCTAGCCAGAATGGAGTCTTCTCTGCGAGCTCTTCTGGGCTGTTCCAGGGATGACACTGAGCCTCAGATGGAAGAAGTTTTTTAAAAAGGCAGTTTTGAACCTGGAAAACATCAGTGACAAAGTACAGTGAAAGTTTATAACCGTGTTGAGGTGCTGTTTGGTTACCAGGACTTGGAAAAGAAATGAGAAACAAAGGCACCAAATGAGGTGTGGTGTGAGGAGAGGCATGTCATTCCTGAGAAAGATTGCTGGGGAGGAGAATGCTGAAAGCAGCAGCTCCCAGCAGAGTCCCTTTCTGACCTGGGAGAAGAGGCTTGGTCTTAAATCAAAAAGACATCCTGATGAGATGGGGTAAGTTGAGCAGATGGGGGAGGGTTGATCAGAAAAAAAAAGAAATCGATTAATCCAGGACAAGGAAGATGGAGAGGGTCCAGGAGCCAGAAAGCCACAGGACAGGAGCTATGAGGCTGAAAGACCAGCAGGAGGCATTGCCTTCAGGGTAGCCCTGCTAAAGAGATGCAGCACTCTCTCCTATATACAGCAAGCACAGAACTCCTTAATCTGAGTGACGGTCTGATCTACTATATAAAACCAAGAGACATAGCTAGAGAGGTCCATCCCTTCCTCTACAGAGGCAATGTGGAAAAGGGAATGAGTCAGGTTACTCTGTGTTTTCCTTCCTAATATAAATAGAAAGACCAGAGAAGGATTCTGAGGTCAAGGCTAGTTCGAACCCCAGCTCCACCACTTACCAGCTGCCGATCTTGGGCAAGTTGTTTGATCTCTCCGACCTCAGTTTCTTCATCTGTGAAATGACATGACCTGCTCACCTTCCGGATAACGTAGATGGTAGGAAAGTGAACTACCAGACTGAACTAAAAGTATGTATAAGAACTGTACAGATGTATTGAAAAGACAAATGCATATTCATGATTTTGACAAAAATCTCTTAAGTATTATAAATGCAGCATTTCGATAAATGCATGATAGAGAAAAAGCAAGAAAAATAGGGTGGGTACAAGGGAATGATGGGCTGTGATGGACGTGGGGAGGGACAATTTAGGTCTGGGATTGGGGGTGGGTGTAGCAGCCCTGCTATTCTAAAGACTTTTGACCCAGGTCCATTAGAGCTGCCTGGCCCTAAGGCACTTAGAAACCATTCCAGCTGTGGTCAGCAGAACAACCTGCTCCTAACCCACTTGGCATTATTCCACTACACCATTAAACTAGGGCCCCCACCTCAACACCAGTAAATAACTTCGGAAGGGGTGATATATGGAGCAGATCAGAAAGGCCTTCAGGGCAACCCCAGTACTGTTGCTTTGTCCCTCTGAGCCAACGCTGAAGCCATGACTGACGAAGAGGTTGGGGACTCAAAAACTGCTTCTTTCTAATCCAAAACCTCTCTTCTTTCAGTCTCTCCTTTCTTACTAGGCTAGGTTCTAACCTGGAGGGTCATTAACAACCCCTTGGCACTTCTTACATAAGCAGAGACATTAACCCAAAGGTCTTGGCTATACTTCAACCCAGGTAATTGCACTCTGCTTACCAAAGTCATTTCTTGCAAAGACAGTGATTACAGCAACTTGGACACTCCTTCCCACCTCCAAGGAAAAGTAAGTATTGTCCCTGGGGTCCTGGACAGTTGCCAGTTCTGGTTAATTTGATCCCACCCACCAGAATGAGAGCTTTTCCAGGAGACTAAGCAGTGGGGCTGCTTCAGGTTTCATAGGTCACAGGTTCAAATCCTGTTGAGGAGCTGCTTTAAATAAGACTTCTCTTAGGGTGGGAAATGGCCCCGAGAACGCTTTCCTCACTTTCCTTTCTTTGCCTCAATAACTATCCCACTGGGAAAGGTAACAGGAAGGTTATCTTTCATTTCCCTTATTCTAATATGAGGCCAGTATCCAGAGCCAAGTTGGCCCTCTACCGTCCCATAAGGCATCTGGCTTCATTTCTAAGATCTGCAGTGGAATCACTCTCTCAGCTGCCGGGGGGAAAAAAAGGACCTTCATTTCCTATTCAGACTTATGATTTATGCAAAAATATAAATTACTATGATTCAACATAGTGAAGTCATACAACAAGTGCATTAAATTCAGGTGCTCAATATGAAATAATACAAAATGTCTGATCAACACGTTTTTGACATAGCAGCTAATGCTTAAAAACGTTTATTGCATGTGTTCATGTACATGCATGCTTATAGAGGGAGGAAATCCTAGCACAAAAAATCACAGGGTGAGAGCTGCACATATCTGATATTATGTGCCAGGCACAGGTCGGGGTTCCATCTCATTTGTTCCATTTAAAGGTTCAAAGTCATCACTAACATGATCCCCATAATACAGATGAGCACACTGCCCAAGGTCACACAGCCTGTAAATAGTGGTGCCTAAACTCACACTCCAAGCACCTGGGGTCAGAGTCCGCATTCTCTTTTTTTTTTTTTTTTTTTTCTTTTTTTGCGGTACGCGGGCCTCTCACTGTTGTGGCCTCTGGTGTTGTAGAGCACAGGCTCTGGACGCGCAGGCTCAGCGGCCATGGCTCACGGGCCCAGCCACTCCGCGGCATGTGGGATCTTCCCAGACCGGGGCACGGACCCGCGTCCCCTGCATCGGCAGGCGGACTCTCACCACTGCCCCACCAGGGAAGCCCCTGCATTCTTGAACGCTATACAGAGGCTAACAATACAGCAACCTCTGAGAGGTGAGGCTGTGGATCTGTTGTATTTGCCTATTTATGCTTTCCTAAGTGGTCCACATTCTCTATAATGAATGGATATTATATTTCTAATGAGGAAAAAATGATAATTTTAAGTCTTCCCTTTGTCACATTGTCTGCATTTCAGACAAGGTAAAAAAATATCTCTCTACCAGGGAGCCTTTTTCATAAAGTTCTCTTTCGAGTTTCCAGAACTAGAGAAAAATGTAAGAATAAGGCAACTTGGCAAGCTTCTCCATAGAGATGGCATCTTTTTATAAACCTACTTTCACTCCTTCTCAAGCACCATGTCTCCTTTCCCTCCCCCCAAATAACAGGGCCTCTTGACCCACAGACCAAAGAAGGCACAAGAAATTAAGGAGCAAAGAGTTATGCCTAAGTGCCCAATCCTTCCAAGCTTCACCAGGATGAACTTGGCCTCTGGGTACTGCCATTGTAAGGACCTCTGAAACTTGACAGCATTTTAAAAGCATGAGATAATTCCCCATCTAAACAGTAAGAAATATGGACTTGAGATCAATACAGGGTGAATTAGTAGTCAACAGCAATCAAGTACGACAGAGAAAATATGATTCATTTCTTAGAAGGGCTAAGATCTCAAACAGTTTATTGAGAAGCATTTGAAGATTGGGGAACTGAGCTGGGAGGAATGTCTTAATTCAATCTACAAGTGGGTTTGTGGAGGAAGCGCAGACACTTGAAGGCTTTTGAGATTTTATTTATTTATTTTTCTGCCACTGCAGTAATCTTATGGCTATACATCTTCCTGCAGCTCCTTAAACCCCAAGATCAGTCCCTGGCAAGAGAAGCAACCAACCTCACACCTTACTGCATGAAAATGAAGTTTCCAGCTCAGTGTACCAAACGACAATTAATCTAATTAAAAACTACTTGGTAGCGATGAAGTTAAGAATGTCACATTTTGTGGCATATTTTTCATTTCAGATGGGCTTTTGAATGTGATTGTTCCTGACATTTAACTGTCTTTCTCTGTGCCTTTCCTCTGGCAGAGAAATACAATTTCTTCATCAAGGATGCAGTTTCGTGTTCCTTGGGTGCTGGAGATATGAACAAATGTGGATTACCTTAATATGAAAAATGATGGCCCTTGGCATCTGCCTGAAGATGAATGTTGAAAGGAATGGAGAAGTCATTTTCTTTGGTGTATTTTGCTATTATGTTTGAATGACTAAAGGGTTGGTTCTAAGCCTCAGTGACACTAGACAGCATTTTTGTAAATAAAAATTGATTTTTAAATAGTTTTAAACAGTGTTTAGCAAATACATTTCCCACTAAATATGTGTTCCTGTGCCTACATAGGAGAGGGTGGAGAGTTTATATCAGAAGCATTTATAAATCCCCAGCCCACCCTTCCCTGCCATTGTGGGCATCCAGGGATGGAAGAAGGCGTGCAGCGGCTGCAAAAGTTCTCCAGCAAGACTTTTTAGATGATAGATTCAGAAGAGAAATGGGAAAGTCCCATGTGCCTCTCCCCAGTGAATATTTTGAGCCTGGTGCCTTTCAAATCAACACCTAGGGGAGCCACTGAGCACAAAACTAAACTCTAATTCATTTTGAAACGTCATCCGCCAAACGCTACCAAGTCATAAAATGTTTCCTCAGGGCAGACTGTTATTTTCTAAAGAGAGAAGCAGGATTTGGAGGTTACAGATGGAATTCGGGACTCACTTTGAGCATACAAAGGGAAGGACAGACTGATCCCAAACTAGCCAAGGAAGTGGCCCCAAACTCTACAGCCCTCAGAGGGTTCAGAGCCGACCCACAAGTTGACTTACGGGAGGTTATACCGATGAACTCCCAGTAATGAATCACAAATTCTAAAATCCCTGAGTGTTTTCCTATCCCACCGAAAGCTTAGACTTTTCATCAAGAAACTATGCAAAGAACGGACAGTCACCAAGTCGTTCGTGCTATGGCAAGTTACTCAGCATTAAAGTATCCAGGGACCAGGATCCTGACCCCTGACCTATTCAGTGCCTGGACAGTTTTCACCTGCACATGTGTCAGGGACAAGGACACTCTACCTCAGGGATGAAGCTAGGAGCAGGGAGCACTGAAACACACACATTCTATGAAGGAAACATTGTTTCCCTTTTAAAGAGATAAGAACTGCGTTTTAGACAAGTTAAATGTCTTAGTAAAATCACTCAACCGATAAGCGGTAGAGACAGGATCCTAACCCAAGTGTGGCTGACTGGAGCACATCTTCGTCCTACTTTACCAAGCGGCATGCAGTCAACATAAACTTTGCTTTGAGCATCATCTTGACCATTTTTGATCTTTGTGGTTGTTTCAGTGATAGCTCAATTATCCAAAATATTTAGGAAATGGGGTATTCTAGTAAACTGAAATTCTACCTTAGTCTAATGAAAATAGAGCCAGATTGTCATTCATCACACAGCAAGTAGCTGCTCCTACTCCATCGTCATTATGTGCCTTATTTGCAACCTTCATTTCCCTCGATCATAACAGCTAACACGCTTTCTTGTAATTGTGGGTGCATCTTGTCTTCCCTGTTCAATTGAAACCCAGTCCCCTAGGACAGGGTCTTTCTTGCCACATTTATCCCCAGTGCATGGCATAGGGTAAGTCCTCAGTGCGTATATGTATATGTATCTGTGTATGTGTGTATATTTGTACACGCATACATGTATGTGCATGTATACGTATGCATGCATGGATATTATATTATATATAGTGTATATAATACATTTTGTAATATAGTACATGATAAAATTATATAGTAAATATATAATATGTATTATATGTAATGTAATACATGATACATAATATAAAATATATTTTACCTTGTAATATATTATATAGTAATATACAATATTACTATATAATACAGTAGTGTATTATAAGATAAAATATATTTTATATTATGCATCATATTATATATGGAACATATTACCTATTACCATATAATTTATTATATAATATACTGTATTATAATATACCATAATTTATGTATATACTATATTATATATTACATACTATAGATATATAACATACATACATATATATAAAATATAATGCAATGAATGAACGAAAGCACAACGGAGTCTGAAATGAAGGTGGTGAAGAGCTTATTCTGAATGTGCACAGCTCTGAGGATGTCCCCAGATACAACTGGCACCCAGGGTTTGAGTCCAGGCTCTGTCCCTAACCAGATATGTACTTAAGGGAAAGTCTCTTCGTCATCTAATCCAAGGAAAAATGAGGACAACTACACTAGAAGTTAGCATTTATTGACACTCTCTATGTACCAGGCACAGGGCTAAGCACTTTGCAAGTCCAAACTCAATTAACCTCCCAATAACCCTATTAGTCGGGTACTATTACTGGCTCCATCGATAGGTGAGACAATTAAGACACAGTGAGGATAAGTAATTTGCTCAAGGTCACACAGCATTCTGGATCCAGGGCCTGTTTGCTTAACTTCTTCATGAGAGATTAAATGACACAGTGTACATAAACCATTTCACACAGCACCCAGCTCTAAGCGCTCAGTAAATGCCAGCTAGCCTTCGCCTCTCCCTTTTAATGAAGACAATCTCTGGCTAACCACATGTGCTGTTAAAATTTGACAATATATTTATTTGCCTTATAAAGAATGGAAGGAGAAATCAGCTTGCATAGATTTTATTTTCAAACTATCTATAAATAATAAGTTAAGGAAAAGTTGCCTTTCTTATTTAAAGGTCTAATTTAAATTCTTTATCAAAGTGATTTAAAGTAACTTTCACTTTGAACCATAATTCAAAGACTTTATTTATTAGACTTCTTGAAAGTGTGTTTTTAATGCACATTCTGACTTTTTGCCAAAACTCTTCTCTGAAACAGTAAAATTAGAGCATCCCCCTCTTTAAAGAGTTATATTTATTCGATTTTTACATATTGATACAGTACAATTTATCAAAATAAACCTGAGAATTGGCACATCAATCTTCCACTCTTCCAACATTCTTCATATCCAGAGTCTCTACCATGATTTCTTCTGGTAAACATTTGGAGAAGTCTCACGGCGAGGAACTTCTTTTCAAAAGAGTTAGAGCTGTGTCTTCAAGTGTAGCTTTTCTGTGGCCAGCTTCACTCTCCTCTTCACTGTGTTTCCACGTGGGCCAGAGAAGCTGTGTGTATTTTATCTGACACTGATAATTAAATGCAATTACCTTTTAAACCTAAACAGCTGTGAACTCTGCAAAATGTGCAGGACCCATAAGCCAAGCCCTAAAACAATGCTTAAACCTCTTGGGAAAATGCAGGAAGAAAAGTCACCATTTTTCATTTTTTTCGTGCTTAAAAACCCATTCTTTTTTTATTTCAATTAAAGACAATGACTTCAAAAGAAGATGCTTACTTCTAAAAATGCGGTGATCAGATTCTGAGTGATTTCAAGTAGCACGTGTGTTGCATAAATCACTAGAGTATTTTGAACATGAGTCTTTCTTTTCTAGAATTCTCGGGTCTCTATAGTGATATATAGTAGACACCAATATGGATACTGAGGAATGCTGACAGGTATAATATTTTATAGATGGGTTACCTGTTTAATGGTATAGCAGTAAGAAATTGTAGTGAAAAATAAGAACCCAAGACTCCTTTTCCAGGATAAAAACGTTTTAATCTTCAAAATATTGAGGGTTATAAATGCAGACATTGTATCTTGTCTTTTCCCAAACCCACTAAATAGTCTGTGTTACATGGGGCTCCAACTGCACTTAACAAATGATAACAAATTTAAAAATTGACAACTTTTGTAGTCTAATTTGACCCTCCGTATTGAGGGGGAAAACATGAAGAGTCTGAGTCCATTTTTGTATCACCATTGTAATGGACCAAATATCTGTGTTCGCCTAACCTTTCTATCTTGAAGCCTTAACCCATGATGTGATGGTGTTTGGAGCTGGGGCCTTTGAGAAGCTGTTAGGTTTAGATGAGGTCATGAGGGATTCCTCATAATGGTATTAGTGCCCTTATAAGAAGAGGAAGAAAGAGATCTCTCTCTCCATATGCATGCACCCAAGAAAGGCCGTGTGAGGATACAGGGATAAGAGGCTATCTGTAAATCACTAAGAGAGGTGTTACCAGAGCCCAACCATGCTCATACCCTGACCTTGGACTTCTCAGCCTCTAGGACTATGAGAAATAAATGTTCACTATTTAAGCCACCCAGCCTATGCCATTTTGTTACAGCAGCCCAAGATAGATAACCATCAAATGTAGTGTTTTTTGAAAAGTGAAAATATAGATGCACCAGCATCCATGCCTTGATGAATACCCATAGTCTCTCTTTCTTCTAGTCCAGTGTCCTCTCCCATTATCCCACCTCTGCCATCTCCAACAACTGAGCTTTACTGACTGCTGCGTGATAGAGTCCAAACTTCCTAAAGCAGAACCCCAAACCCTTTCTAACTGGGCCCTACTGATTTCTCCAGCTGCTTCTAGAGGGGATCACACCTGTAACTGACATGCCTCCCTAGGCCAGCTCACCATCCATTTCTCTTTTCTAGCTAAAAATCACCCTGGTTTACACTGTTTCCAGCCCCGCCCGTGCACCCTGATTTTGACCGTCCTCTCAATCCATATGTTTGGTTGATGCAGACTCTTCTGCAAGTCCAGGGTGAAGTATGACCCTCAGTCTGGGTACATATAAGCTGATATAATCAACTGGGTAGGTACCTTTGAGAGGAAGGAAGGCAGGCAGGAGGGACACGGGAGAGAAGGAAGGAAAAATAGGGGAAGGTGGGTTTACAGGGCTGGTTCTTGTGCCTCATGTACATTTAATCTGCTGCCTTCACTCACATGCCCCTTGGGACTTAGAGGGACTATCTGAACAAGAGACATCACCAGGGCCATCAAGAGCCTGAGCATAGCTGAGGGATTCTTGCCGTAAAAGGAAGGAGGGAAACTAAAATTTCTTATGAACCTACTATATGCCAGACACCATGCTAAGTACTTCAACATATTCATTTTCCATTGCAACCCTGAAAGGCAGATTTAAAAAACAAAATCCTGTATAAGTGAGAAAAAGGAGGCCCAGAAGTATTAAACCTCTTGGTCACAGAGGAATTCAAACCAGGATTTGAATGTAGACCTTCTTTCATTCAATCAACTCTTTTTTTGTTGTTTGTTTTTAATTTGAATAGTCACTGTGCAAACTACTCAACCAGGCACTGAGGCACCAGGAATGATGTGACACAGGAAGTGGCTTTCAGTGGCTTCCAGTCAGAGAAAAAGCAGCACTCCTACAAGCACAATAAAGTCATAAAGGGTAAACCATATGCAATGACGGGCACATGGAAAGATGCTCAACATCACTAATTATCAGGGAAACAGAAATTAAAATCACAATGAGATATCACATCACACTCCTTAGAATGGCCACCACCAAAAAGAACACAAATAGCAAGTGTTGGCGAGAGTGTGGAGAAAAGGGAACCCTCGTACACTGTTGGTAGGAATGAAAATTGGTGCAGCCACTGTGGAAAACAGTATGGAAGTTTCTCAAAAAAATAAAAATAGAACTATTTACCACATGACCCAGCAATTCAACTCCTGGGTATATATCCTATAAATAACGAAAACACTAATTTGAAAAGATATATGCACCCCAATGTTCAGAACAGCATTATTTACAATTACCACTTAGGTATGGAAACAACCTAAGTGTCCATCAATAGATGAATGGATAAAGAAGAGGTGGTATCTCTGAGAAAACCATAATTCAAAAAGAGTCATGTAGGGCTTCCCTGGTGGCGCAGTGGTTGAGAGTCCGCCTGCCGATGCAGGGGACATGGGTTCGTGCCCCGGTCCGGGAAGATCCCACATGCCGCGGAGCGGCTGGGCCTGTGAGCCATGGCCATTGAGCCTGTGCGTCCAGAGCCTGTGCTCTGCAATGGGAGAGGCCACAACAGTGAGAGACCTGCATACCGAAAAAAAAAAAAAAAAAAGAGTCATGTACCACAATGTTCATTGCAGCTCTATTTACAATAGCCAGGACATGGAAGTAACCTAAGTGTCCATCCACAGATGACTGGATAAAGAAGATGTGGCATATATATACAATGGAATATTACTCAGCCATAAAAAGAAACGAAACTGAGTTGTTTGTAGTGAGGCGGATGGACCTAGAGTCTGTCATACAGAGTGAAGTAAGTCAGAAAGAGAAAAACAAATACCATACCATATATGTATGCTAACATATATAGAATCTAAAAAAAAAAGAAAACGGTCTGAAAATCCTAGGGGCAGGACAGGAGTAAAGATGCAGACGTAGAGAATGGACTTGAGGACACAGGGAGGGGGAAGGGTAAGGTGGGACGAAGTGAGAGAGTGGCATGGACATATATACACTACCAAATGTAAAATAGATAGCTAGTGGGAAGCAGCCACATAGCACAGGGAGATCAGCTGGGTGCTTTGTGACCACCTAGAGGGGTGGGATATGGAGGGTTGGGAGGGAGACGCAAGAGGGAGGAGATATGGGGACATATGTATATGTATAGCTGATTCCCTTTGTTATAAAGCAGAAATTAACACACCATTGTAAAGCAATTCTACCCCAATAAAGATGTTAAAAAAAAAAGAAGAGGTGGCATATATATATATATATATATATATATATATACGTACATACAGAGGAATATTACTCAGCTCTAAAAAAGAATGAAACTTTGCCATTTGCAGCAACATGGATGAACTTGGAGGTCATTATGCTAAGTGATATAAGTCAGACAGAGAAAAACAAATACTGTATGATATCACTTATATGTGGAATCTAAAAAATACAACAAGCCAGTGAATATAACAAAAAAGAAGCAGATTCACAGATATAGAGAACAAACTAGTGGTTACCAATGTGGATAGGGGAGAGGAGAGGGGGCAATATAGGGATAGGGAAAGTAAGAGATACAAATTATTGGGTGTAAAATAGGCTACAAGGATGTTCTGTACAACACTGGGAATACAGCCAATATTTTGTAATAACTGTAAAGGGAGTGTAACCTTTAAAAATTATATAAAAAAACACAAATTTAATGTTAAAAAAGAAGTTGATATCATTCATTTGCTTACCATGCCTGAGGCACAAACATTTATTGAGCATCTACTGAATGCCAAGTAGTCTCTAATGACTTTCCTGTGTTTATACTTTTAGACCCTACAGAACCAATACTACCAGTCTTATATGCACTGTATAGAAGGGAGTTTAATTAATATGTCTATGTTTCCTCGGCTGGTACAAAGAGGAAGCTTTAACCCACATTGCAGTAGCTCATTCAAAACCTGGCACAATGTTAGAATGTTTTGTTCACTGATTCAGGGATACATAAATTCATTCAAAAAGCCCTATATAGTCAGGGAGCTGGGACAAAACTTACATCAACAAGACACATCCAGTGTCTCCAAGGAGCTTTATAGTTATGGAGTCCTTGCCCATCAGGAGCGGAAGGACTCAGCAAATCCAGCCTCTTGTGAGCCCCACGTCCCTGGGGCAGCAGCCTGGCTAAATGTCGCCACCTGCTGCCTGAACAATCCTGGTACTTGACAGTTTGTTACCCTGGTCAGTCACACAGTCCAAGAGTTACCATTAGACACGTTTATTGTATCTGTGTAAAAATCTCATTTAGCACAGTTCTTTCCTTCTGAAAAAAGAGAAAGAGATCATATTTTACAAATCTGTATTTTGAAGTCCTGAGAAGCAGACCTGAAGAACAGGAGAACAAGCCACACTCATGAGGCAGGGATTTTGAAATTGGAAGCCCTGCGAGAACCCAACAAAATTAGAGGGACAGAACCCAACAGGAAGTGTTCCCTCACTTGGCTAGGCATCAGTGGGAGACATGCAGAGGAAATGTAAATGGTTGGACTCACAGGGAGAAAACTGCTCCTGGCTCGGTACCTGGCTTCATATAGCCTCTCATCTTTTTGCTGTTTCTAAGGGCTGGTAACTGCAGAATCCTAGTATATCAGTCAGGTTCTCTCTCTCTCTCTCTCTCTCTCTCTCTGTCTCTCTCATTCTCTAACTGATAGGCACTAGAATGGATTCTGTGCTGAAAAGTTATCATTAGCCTGGTAGCAGAATGTTCCTGATGTGTTACTGTTTTGTTTCAATCTTATTTTTCTCTCTCTGTGTTTGTACTGCAAATCAGAAAACAATCAATACTAGGTTTTCATTTTTAAGTTCTATAGATGTCATTAAAGTGACTATTTCCCTGAGTGGATGATATTAGTCTGGGCAATCTGTGTCTTCCTTGACTCTTGAGAACAATCCTGTCACTGTGGAAAGCATGCCTCGGGCCACATTCCCAAGCCAAAGTGCTGATTCTGGAGTCAACGTGAAGTGCCTTAATGCTGGACCTGCCCAGGTTTAAGAAGCTCTGATGTAGAGATTATTCATAAGACCTGGTTTGTTAGGGAGGAATGACTCACATCAGGCTTTGGACAGTGCTCTCCACACATCATCCAGCAGATACTGTGACCTGACAAGGAATCCGGGCTTTGCTTCTTATTTTGATGTTTCCATAAAACACTATACCAAGGATATCTCTTCAGCAAATTCTCTCAATACTAGAACAAGCCAATCTACAGAAGGAAAAGTTGTCCTCATCCTTAAAATATAGTTTTGAAGCAAATTGGTACTTGTGGTGGCCTATAGGGTAGCCTCCAGTGGTCCCCCAACTCATATATACACCCTTGTGTAAACCCTTCCTTTGAGTGTGGGCTGGCTCTAGTGAGTCTTTTTTTTTTTTTTTTTTGCGGTACGCGGGCCTCTCACTGTTGTGGCCTCTCCCATTGTGGAGCACAGGCTCCGGACGCGCAGGCTCAGCGGCCATGGCTCATGGGCCCAGCCGCTCCACGGCATGTGGCATCTTCCCGGACTGGGGCGCGAACCCGTGTCCCCTGCATCGGCAGGCAGACTGTCAACCCCAGCGCCACCAGGGAAGCCCCCACTTCTAATGAATAGCATATGGCAAAGGTGATTTATGTAACTTAGGAGATTATTGGCACTCACATGGCTATTGGCAGACACCATCAATTCCTCTCTGGCAGCTAGAGAGAAGGCAAGGGGCAACACATCCAAGATAGAAGCCACTGTCTTTTTATAACCTAACATTGGAAATGACATCCATCACTCCTGCCATAGACTACTCATTAGAAGTGAGGCACTCAAGAGGAAGGAAATAAACTGTACTTTTTGAAAGGAGAAATGTTAAAGAATTTGTGGACCTAAAAGTTATCCTCTCCCCCATATAACTGGCTTACAAGGAAATTCTGCCACTATTTGGGCCATGTTCCCTCTCCCAGGTTCACTCCAGAATCCATGGAACTAACTTGGCTCCATGGAAAGAGGAGAAAAGCTTCTAATCTCTAAAACTATATTGAGCACAACTAATATCATCATGGCTGAAGCCTGCAAGGTGCCCTGCGATCCACCTCTGTCTGCTCTCAGGGGCAGACCTCGAGTGGTCACCAGGCAGGCAAGCCCAGAGTCTAGTCAGATGCTACCTTCATCCTTCTCTGAGCTCCGTCTCCTTCCCAGAGGCCTACCACTGAGCAGTTCAAGGGTCTCAGCTGCTTCAACACCAGTTGACCTGAATACCTATACCAGATTGGGAAACATCCTTCCCTCCCTCTCTGGGACACCAAAAACCATAGCTTTGATGAGCTTCTCTCTGCCCTGCCTCTCTAGAAATAAGAACATCCATGTTCTGCCTGGAAGAAAGAGAGAGAGACAGAGGAAGGACGTGTACCTGTCTCAAGTATTCTGCCATGTTACTGATATTTTTAGGTTACAGTGTAAAAAGTGACATTCGGAAGCACAGAATGGTATGTTGTAAGAGGTGAAAATGTTTAAAAGTGTTTATTATCCTTTAAGGAAGAAGAAGGCATATGGAAAGCTTGAAATATTTTGCTTTGAGAGAGAACTTTTTAGCATTGAAACAGAAAAGGTTATGTGGTGGCCTTACCATGCCTCTTCTCAGTAGCTAAGGTTTCCTCTAGCCCACAGTGCTCCACAAACGTTTTATACCCTGCACATGTATTCTAAGTTCACTCTGAGCTCTGGCCTGTTCACAGATGCTGCCACCTCAATACCACTACAAATTTGTCCATAAAGCGACTCGTTGAGCATAGCTCTACTTTGGAGTAGGAAGTCCATAAACCACAGAATCAGTTATACTCTGAATTATTTAGAAATTACTCGTTACCCCCTTTCCTCAGTGAGGTAAGAAATCAATACCTCCTCCATCCTGTTAGATCTTGGAAGCCCCCTCCCAAGGGGGGCTTCCAAGATCCTCATGTTTCTTCAACCAAAGCCCAAACTCAAAAGTTCGTGTTGCATTTCATTCTCCACTTTTTTAAGCCCTCTACAAGAGAAGTCATAGTATCTATTTCAAAGGGTTGAAATGATATTTTAAAGGGCAATTTGGCCAATTATTTTTTAAGTACATTCTTTCTTGGAGAAATATCAGTCTTGAAGAGAATTTCCTCTGAGAAATGCAAGCATGAAGAAAGGCTTTTTCCTCAACCTTGAAAGTTTCAAATCATTTAAAAATAAAGAGCAGACATGTGGTTTGTGAATCAAGAGTTACTAGTCTTGGTTTGCTATGGCTCACATGAATTTGATGAACTTGAACTTTTCTACAGGCAGCCACTTCATTCAGACAGGATTGTGCCTGAGCCTCAAAGCTAGACTTCTACAGTTGACTCCTTTTAAACTAGTTTAGGACTCTTATTTGACCAGCTGAGAAAGGTAATTCAGAAATACAATGCTCAGGCTTTGAACGGAGGGAGGGTATTTTTTTAAGTATGGGTCATTGCATTAAAAGATCAGAAATGGACCTGAAAGTTAGCATACATGATGATATGCTAATTTCAGTGATACATAAGTCAAGTCCTATTTGGTTGCTGTGTCAATATATTCCCTTGGCATCCCCTCTCTTACACAAATGTGCACACTGGCAGAGTACATGCCTTCATCCTTGTTTTATTTTATTTTTTAACGTGCAACTTACTAGTTTTAAACTGGCTAAAAGGAGCCCCCGAATTATACTCTAAACAACTGAGAAAAAGTGTTCAGGCTACTTAAAGCACATGAGAATAATACGTTACTAGATACTTTAAAGAATAACTGAAGCAAATGTACTAGAACTAGGCTCACCAGTTTTTCGTAATGGGATAGACTAAATTACCCATTATATAGGAATCACACATAAAAGCCTCTTTCCACATCAAGTGATAGATCAAAGGAAGGGAAGATGAGTGGTCTACAGGCATGAACCACACCTCCCGAATTCTGAGAACAGGAGTGAGCAGTCTGCATTTTAACTACCTCTCCTTGACATGAAACAGGATTCATGTCTCCCACTGAGGAAAGTCAGGTAGGCTCAGCTACAAAGATTTCCTTCTGTTCGGCCCCCTCCCCTTTCCATTCCATCAGAAGGATGACAGTTCCCTGACTGGGCTCAGGTGAATCTAATTTAAAATCTGGACTTGGCAGTCTCTCCCATCTGAACCTTGCAGGGAGGGCATCTGTCAGCATCACAGCGTGGGTCCATGGCATATTTATGGTTTCAGTGATGGCCTGTTCATCCCCACCGCAGCTGCACTTGCTTCCTTGCCCCACCCCCATCTGCATGAAAACTTCCCAACCAGATATTCTGACTTCTAGTAACAGATGAAAGCACTCCGTGTCCTCTTGTCATCTCACTGCCCTCATCCCCCTCTTTCAGAGTATTGAGGGGCAATCCGAGTGTCATTCCAACAATCATCTTGCAGTCATGTTCCCAGTTTATCAGTATTCTTAAGAAGCCATTCATTCATTCCCTCACTCTTTCAGCAGACATTATCCAGGCTCTTCTATGGGGCAGTCACTCACCCAGTCATTGAAACCTAATCACAAACACACAGCCCGATCCATGACATTATGGAGTTCACTTCTCTCACACTTTCCATATGAGTAGGTTCTTTACCTACAAGCAACCTCTGTGCCTATTAATTTCCTAGAAGTGGGTGGGAAATGACAGCTAAGTCTCTACTGAAGATTTCTTTCTCAGAGATTCCCAAGGGCCAAAAGAAATAGAAGGCAACCCAGAAGGACTTTTCCAGGGTACACATTCCACCCCTGAAATGAGGAGAGGTAGAGGAACCAGCAGAACCTCTAGACTAGGAATCAACAGAGGGATTGGACACATCACACATCACATCATTGGGCACTTCTCCATCAGGCCCAGTTCTGTGCCAGCACTGCCCACAACTCTGGGCACACAGAGATGAACCAGTCAATCAGGTTCTGGCTCCCAGGGGCCTGACAGTCTGGGTAGTACTGGAGTGGGGTGTGAGGGAAGTGAGAGCAGATAAACAATAAACAAACCCATAGATGAAATAGTTGCAGGTGACAATAAATTCAGTTAAAATCATGAAGGTAGGGAAGGAAGTCTGGGAGCTAAGCCTAGCCCTTCACCCTTCTGGCCTCAGTGTCCTCATCTATAAAATGGGCATGATTCTGGAAAATCTTTAAGGTCCCCTCCCCTGCACCTAGAACACATAGCTCAGTGTCAACTGCTTAAATCTATCTGTCCACTTCCTTTCTGCACTTTCTTGAAACACTCTGACCAGTCCACATGTCTGACCACTCATGACCCACCAGAAACATACAAACGATTGCTCACATTTGGGAAGCACTTACAAGTTACAAAGAGGTTTCAGACACTACCTCATTTAATCACATCGTCTTTACACACACCAGGACCAGGTCAGATGTTGCTCTTTCCCTTTTAGGGATAAAAACGTTTTAGGCTTAGGGAAGTGAAATATTTTGACAAAGATCTGAGAAGAAGAAATAGCAATTAAGCTGATTTTAAAACCAGGCTTTCTAACTCTAAATTCCATACCTGTATAGATTACTGATCAGGAAGCGAGTGTGAAAGGAAAGCACTGAGGAGAGAGGAGGAAAGAAGCAAGAGCCCTGATGGTTAAGGAAATGTAGTCCATGGGTGACAGTGAGTGTCATCAACACAGAGCTGAATTCTGACCAATGTGGCAGAGGCGAGGGACCCCAGAAGCCACCGTCTGTCCCAGGACCCCAGCAAGCAGATCTGGACAAGTCTACTACTACCACGGACATCTGGACCCTTCCTCAGCTCTGTGTCCTGTGGAGTCCTTCTCCATCTCCTGTTTGTGAACCAACAAAGCGCCCCATGTGGTGGTGGGGCTATTTAGAGGGACAAAAGACAGTTTGCCAGCAAGTTTAAGAAACCTCTGAGGAACATCGCACAGACCAGAAGTGAAACCAAATATAAAACTGAACCCTCCTCTCATCAGAGTGTGACTTTCTGCTCTGCTGACCACTTCTGTGCAAGAGACTCGGAGAAACCACGTGCACATGTGGAGAGGCAACCAGGTGACCTTCCCAGGCAAGGGAAATCCAAACCAATGTCCTCTGGAAATTATCAAGCCAGTTGTTTTTCTTACCTCTGAACCAAGTTCAGAGATGTGAGATTATTACCAGTTCTTCCATGGTATTCACAAGCCAGCAGATGCTATGTATGGAACATTTATTAATGAATAAAAGAAAAAGAGAGCATGTGTATAAATGAAAGGAATTAAGAGTTACATCTTAATAATGTAGCTGACTATTAGATATCCATCAAAAGGCACATTTTTTTTGGTTTTGTTTCATTTGAATCAGCTTTACTTCAATACTTTTTATATACCCCCTGGGCAGGTCACCTTGATTTCACAATATCACATCTTCCTCTTCATCAATGTTATCCTCAAGTACACCTTGGAAGTTTAGCCTTATTCCCTACATTTTACAGAGGAGGCAGCTTGTTACCCCCAAGTTCTCAGAGCTGCCGTAAGTACAGAGCAAGAGTGTGGGTCCATCTTTCTGCAAAGCCCACACCCCTCAAAGCTGCATATCCTTGGCCATAATCTGCTCTGTGCTTAGGCCACATATAGCAAAGCAGGAAACGGCCTTCGTGCAGCAACTTGAAAAGTACCAGTAACCACCCTTGCCCTCACTCCATCAAAAATATTTTTCATACCAGGTTGTGAATTTGAATTAAAGCTTGAAGAGGCTGACTAAAAGCGAACTGTTCGTGGAGGGAAATGAACCACCTAACCATTATCTTTCATATATCTGTTTATTCTAAGGGGCCATGTTCCTTTCAGTCCACTCTGAGAAGCATAACTACTAAGGTAGGGTCATGTGTGAGGTTGCAGGGAAAATGCCTCCAGAAAAAGATAGTTCTGGGAGAAGTGATGTCATCAGGTGAGGTAGCTTGTGGTCAACCATTGCTCCAACGAGCCACGCTTCTTGGCTGGTGCCCACATGGAAACCCCTTGAGCATTGAATCTTGGCTGGACCTGTGATGTCCAACAACCAGAAGAATGGGGCAAAGGCCACCCCGGGCCAGTTCTGGGTCAAATGAAACCTGACAGCTCCTACTTCCTCTCTCAGAGTCTTGCTTTTGAGAGTTGTGGTGGGTGAATGATGCTTCCCTAAAACGATGTCCATGTCTTAAGTCCCAAAACCTCTGAATGTAACTTTATTTGAAAAAAAGCTTTCTTGTAAATGTAATTCAGTTAATGGTTTGGGATGAAATCACCTGGGATTATCCAGGTGACCCCTAAATCCAATGGCAGTGTCTTTACAAAAGGAGGGCAGAGGGAGATTCAAGACACAGAGGAGGAAAAGTCCATGTGGAGAAAGAGGCAGAGATTGGAGTGATGCTGCCACCAGCAAATGAACATTTGAAACCACCAGATCCTATAAAGAGCTTCACCAGGATTCTCCCCTAGAGCCTCTGGAGGGAGTCTGGTCCTGCCTACACCTTGATTCCAACTTCTGGCCTCCAGAACTGTGAGAGAATAAATTGTTGTCATTTTAAGCCACCCAGTTTGTCATAATGTGTTATGGCAGTCCCAGGAAACTTGTACAGGAGTCCTGAGAGTCCACATAAAAAGTACACCTGGGAAGGCCACATGGAAAGGAAAGGCCCTGAGACTAAACCTTGAGGGAGAGAGGCCCAGCTTCCTGGTCAAGGCTCCATGACCCTAGTCTCGGTTGCTATGTGACTACAAGCCTACAAGGAGCCACTAGAAGACTTGCGACCTGTCCCACGAGATCACTGAGCCATGGGAAATAATAAAGTAATTGTTCTTTCAAGCTACTAAGTTGGAGGGGGTGATTTATGTAGCAATAGGTCACTGAAAAGGAGACTAGGGTGCATGTCAGAGAGAAATCCGAGGGCTCTGAGCACTAAAATTAAGCAGCATAATGGAAAGAAGAATGTCATCAGAGAATGAGAATGAGGAAAATCATATTGGCTATCATGTCACAATCCTGACCTGGCCTGTGAAATAGAAATAAATCAGTCCCCAGTACTCAAACATTGAGTCCCCACCCAGAGAGAGCCCAGAAGAGGTGTCTGGCCATGTTGGGAGTTGAAATAGTAACCTCGGTGTGTAGGTGATGGAAACAGGCCAAGTGACAAGTGAATGCATGGTGAGACCATATGTGTTAGTTTCCTATTGCCACCATAGCAGATTACCACCAAATATAACACTAATGTATTATCATTCTGGGGCTCAGAAGTCCGAAATGAGTCTTACAGGATGAAAATTAAGGTGCTGGCAGGGCTGGTTTCTCTGGAGGCTTAGAGGATCTCCATTTTCTTGCCTGTTCCTGCTTCTGGACGCCACCTACATTCCTTGGCTTGTGGCCTCTTCCTCTATCTTCAAAGCACATGGCTCCAGCCTCTGGTTTTGTCCTTATATTTTCTCTCTCTAACTCTGATCCTCCTGCCTCCCTCTTATAAGACCCTTGTGATTATATTAGAACCACCCAGATAATCCACAATGATCTTCCCAGATCAAGATCCTTAATTTAATCACGCGTACAAGTCCCTTTTCACCATAAGGTAACAGATTCACAGGTGCCAGGGATTCAAGTGTGGGCATCTTCAAGGGCCATTATTCAGTCTACCACACCACCTTATATCTAATGAGCACTGACTATGTGTGAAGCATTGAGCTCTTTTCTGTCTTAGTCCCGCAACATCCCTCTGAGAGAAGTACTATTGTTTTCCCCACTTTAAAACCGAAGCTCAGCATAGTGAGAATCCATCCAGGTTTACACAGCATGCAAGAGGCTAAGGCAGGATTCCTAGCAGTGTCTAACCCCAGAGCCTGGGCTTTCACCCTGTGTGTGTCCTGTCCCTATGTGCTATAATCCCCAAGCACTAGCAGTAGAATAACTGGCAGCCAGTCCATTTCTAATTCTGCCATTGTACAGAGATCCAGAGAGGTAAAATGATCTGGTGTACCAGCAAGAGGCAAAAAAACCAATTCATTCATTCATTTGAAAAATATTTACTAAGGTTCTACTAAGTGCCTGACACTGGGGATTCCACAATGAATAAATCAGAGACCTTGCATTCTAGTAGGACAGACACAACATGTGTAATTACACAATGAAAATGTATACCATGGTCCGTGGTTAAGTGTTGTAAAAAAAAAATAAAGCTGGACAAGAGAGTGATTGGGGGTGATTTTAGAGGGAGTGGTCAGGGCCTTTCTGATGAAGTAAAATGTGAACAGAGATCAAATGCCAGCTCCAATGAGCAAAGCCCAAGCTTCCTCCCTCTAAGAAAAAAAATACGATAAAAAAGAGAAAAGTGTCTCCCTGGAGGAATATTAATATGTACACATACAGCTGATTCACTTTGTTATAAAGTAGAAACTAACACACAATTGTAAAGCAATTATACTCCAATAAAGATGTTTAAAAAAAGAAAAAAAAAACTGAAGTATGTGCATTGGATTAAACAAAGACTCAGTGGTAACTGCATATATTACACCTAAGTCATGAGAGCTTGGTATGACCTTGTCACAACAGCCAGGGGATAGACACCACATCATCGCCCTGGGAAACAGAGCTCTGCTACCATGCAGTGAAACATCACATGTGGTTTTCTACTTGTGCATAATATGTCATATAAAATGCTATTTGTTTCACTGTAAAGCTTGTAATTAGTTCCCACCAGGTTCCCAGCTCTGCAAGAGACTTCAAGGGGAATTCCCACCAGGTTCCCAGCTCTGCAAGAGACTTCAAGGGGAATTAAAATACCGCATAAGAGAGAGCCCCAGCCCAAATGAGGAGCAATGTTTGCTGTGTCCCAGAAGCTGCCACAAGATCTGAGCTGCCTGGGCTTAGAGAGTCTTGAGAGAGAAAGTGGAAACTAAGTTGGGCTCTAAAGTGGCTAAATTATAGACAAAAGAGTCAAAGGAAAAGGGGGAATGAGGAGTGATCTCCAAGTGGGAACACTGCAAAAACAGACCAGGGTGCTTTGGGAAGAGAAAGGAGATCCATCTGGCCATCCCAAGCACTTAACAGGGGAGGAACAACTGTGCTCCCCTTGGGCAGAGGCTTCGGTGGCATCAGATTAGGAATGGTGGTATGATAAAAGCAAAGTTCTTTGAAGAGCAATCTAGAAAGAGAATGGTTGGAAATGGGAGGGAAAAAAATTAAAAACTGAAGAACCACTTAGAGACCAATGCTCTAATGGAAACTGGAAGAGGAGGCCATGAAGACACATTTTGAAGGAAGGCTTGGTGCCTTCATAGTAGATCCACAAGGCCAGGAGGGTTTGTGTCTTCTGGATTCCTCTTCCTTTTTTTTAAATTAATTTTTATTGGAGTATAGTTGCTTTACAATGTTGTGTTAGTTTCTGCTGTACAGCAAAGTGAATCAGCTTTACGTATATACCCTCTTTTTTTGGATTTCCTTCCCGTTTAGGTCACCACAGAGCATTGAGTAGAGTTTCGTGTGCTATACAGTAGGTCCTCATTAGTTATCTATTTTATACATAGGAGTGTGTATGCTGCAGTTCCAATTTCCCAATTCAGCCCACCCCTCCTTTCCCTGCTTTGTATCCATATGTTTTTTCTCTACCTCTGTGTCTCTATTTCTGCTTTGCAAATAAGTTCATCTGTATCATTTTTTCTAGATTCCACATATAAGCAATATTATACGATATTTGTTTTTCTTTTTCTAACTTCACTCTGTATGACAGTCTCTAGATCCAGCCACATCTCTGCAAATGGCACAGTTTTGTTCCTTTTAGTGGCTGAGTAATATTCCATTGTGTATATGTGCCACATGGTTTTTCTTGTATGCTTCTGGTTTTGGTAGACCACAAAAGAGATTCAGGGCAGATTTGGAGGGTGCAAAGGAAGCAGTAGATATTGTGTACTTGATCTGCTGATTTGCCTCCTTTGTGTAAAGCAGCATCTGGGCCCCAAACTGCTCCATCTTCCCCTAGATCTTCCCTCAGTTTCTCCAACTCCTGGGCCAGTTTCTGTAGGATACTCCTACCACCAAAGTCAGAGGCAATAAGAGCTGACAAAGACTTTATTTCATTTTTGTAGCTTCCATCTTGCTCTTGTTGTCCTGCACTTTACATCCATCTTACCTTCCTCACCGCATGCCCTGTGGGCTGGAAACTCTAGCATCAGATATAACACAACAGCCTTACACTTACAGACCCTGCTAACCAGCTCCCACAATTACATAACAGTAAATCCTTCTAAGCATATATATATATATATATATATATATATATATACACACACACACACACACACACACAATGGTTCTTCTTTTCTTGTTTAACCCTGACTGATACAGAAAGGTAATGAGATAGGATATTGAAGACTAGTAATAATCATAAGCATTAACAATAGTAAAACCAAAAGCTGCCATTTACTGAACACTTCCCATTTTTCCAGTGCTATGCAGGTATTTTATATAATCTCACGGATTCTTGCAATAACCCTATAAATGGCTCCTGCTATCCATAGTTTTCAGCTGGAGATCATCTTAGTAGTTCACAAATCTAGAAAGTTGTGGCACTTGATTCAAAGCTATGTTTGTCTAACTCTGGGTGATTGGCCGCCACTAATACATTCTGTCTCTTCCATGGCAGTGAGGGAGGAGTAAAGGCCCACCTAGTTTAGAGTCTGGTGATGGATGAATTTTGGTGCCATGGGAAGAGATGGGACACACCAAGAAAAAGGGTTAGCTAAGCACTGGGGAAGAAAGGGAAAGGACAGATGGAGGTGAAGGTCATTTGGGACATGTTGAAGTGGAGATGATAATTTTTTAAGCCTTTGATACTAATTTTCGGGTTAGAAATCATGTATTCATTTTGTTTCATGAAGAATGGTTGATTGGTTTTGGAATTAGAAGTAGGTGCCCTAGTCTCATAAACATGCCCTGGTCTCATAAACAATCTACCTGTGGCTGGGAAATCACATGGAAAGTTGCCGAGTGAGGCATCATTCAGAGTGGGAAGCAATGTTTCACTTCTCTAGTGGGAAGGAAAGAAAAAAAACATCTTCTTCAAGGAATCAAGGCCTCTAAGTAGCTGGTAGAAGAACGGACCCAGCGCTAGAGAAAGACTTTATGCCTGGTGGTGGCAGGGAGAGTGGGGAAACAGCAATTCCAGGGACAGAAAAGGACCAGAGGCAGCATGGCCTGTCTGTAAACTCTAGGTAACCTGGTGGAAACCAGAAACCAGACAGGATCCAGGGGCTGGAAGTTGCTTGATGGTCAGGTGATACGGCTTTTTTTTTTTTTTTTTTTGCGGTTCGCGGGCCTCTCACTGTTGTGGCCTCTCCCGTTACGGAGCACAGGCTCCGGATGCGCAGGCTCAGCGGCCATGGCTCACGGGTCCAGCCGCTCCGCGGCATGTGGGATCCTCCCGGACCGGGGCACGAACCCGTGTCCCCTGCATCGGCAGGCGGACTTTCAACCACTTTGCCATCAGGGAAGCCCGATGATACAGCTTTTAAAGAAAGAGGCCAAGAGGCCAGACCATGGGAAATGAAATGGGCTAGTGAAGGAGCAGGAGGGGTAGTAAAAGTTGAGTGATTTCTTGTGTGATTAAGGGTTTATTTGGTGTCACCTGGAGTTAGAGGGAAATACGATAGGGAAACCAGTGTCTAAGACTCTACATCTGCCCACCCCAGTTTGAAAGAAAAAAGCAGCTCAGAACAAGTTGTAGGTGGAGATTATTATTTTAACCTCTTGATCTCCCCCTCCAAAAAATAAAATGCCTCCATTTGCAGTTACTTTCTGAAACACATGGCAATTTGGGGAACTGTGTTTCCTAAATCTTCTCAGATATAGATCAGATAGGTGTTGCTGCCTTCATAAAAGCAAAAACAGTCATTTACCACTAAAACATTCCCAGATAAAGTTCCATATTTTTATAAAGACATCTGAGGAGGTCTTAGGCTTAAACTTCTTTCATGTTCTAATTTCCTTTTGTTCATAAACACAGCCATTTATTGTCAGTAATCATGCACACACACACACACACACACACACACACACACACACACACACACAATTCCAGAATCAATACACTCTCCCCGAATGTGCTTTGATCTTTAATTTCATTAACATAAAAATATACTTAGTTTTAAAAATAAAGAAATGTGGGAGAATTATTTCATACAGAAGGTAGAATAATGTTAGCCACCTTTTCATACTGCAATAAGATTAGCTATAACCCCCTATTTAAAATCTATTTTTCAATAGATTTGCAATTTTCCTGTGTTCTCAGATTTTTAACAAACTTAATCAAATCAAAAAGCCTTAACTGTGACCCTTTAAAATTTTAGCTGTACTTTTTTTAGATCGTTAACTAAATTTTTGAAAAGTTCATGCTTGGATGTTGGTGTTTATGCCAGAATTTCTAGAGAGCCACAGATTTTTTTTATCAGCACAGAAAATATTCAGAGTTAAGTTTATTATCAAAACTCATTTACATAAGTAGATAGCTACAAGGATAGTTGAAATCTTTCCCCATTATCTTCCAAAATCAAGATGTGAATCCACAAGTTTCACAGATTTCCAAGTTCTTATGAACCAAGGATTTTTGTCTCCAAAACAACATCAACAAAACCTTGAGAGAAACCTAAGACAGAAATAAAATTCACAATGGAATAGAAGCTAGTATCCTCTACTTCCGTACAAAGGATGGCCTCAGGGTGAGCAAAGAATCCAAAACTGATAGTTTAAAAAAAAAATCTGAGTGCTTCTAATGCATTTGGGAGCAGGTGTTGAGGCAGCCAAACGGAACTTTGGGGTCACTGGGAAGGAATGTCAAAGCTGAGTTATTAAGTTTAAGCAGAAAATACGGCCTGAAAGTTTAGCTTCGAATGAATTAAGGATGTGCCAAGGAATGAATGAAATATTTTCTCTGCAAGTCATGGGGTTGCAGGTTGGGATCCAGCATCTGGGGCTGATTACGTATGCTTTAGGTGACAGGTGGCTTTAGGAAATGGAGCCCTAGTAGAGCTTTTAAAATATTTTCCTGGGAAGGGTAAATAATTTGATGCCTTGCTGGTTTGGTTTCCCTTCTGCGGGCTGTTTGAAATACAAAAACACATCTTAAGCCACATCAAAGTTGTTTCATGTGCAGACAAAGACAGACATCCTCAACTCTGACACTTGGCCACATCAGTTTCACTTCCGGCATTTTGAAATCTGTTCCTCGCACAACTGGTAGAGATCAGTTACCAAACCCTATTGTTATACTTATAAAACTAATATTTATCAGTCATCTTTTTAATACTTCATTTTCATGAGCCTGAAAACTTTTATTGCCCAATTAGTTCCTAAGGGTAGCCACAGATGTTGAGCCAGAGAAAATAACCTCAGCTTTGACACCAACAATTACATGATGAGGAATCATTTCAACTTCTACAAATAAACGTTCTTTAAGTGTTTGCCAAGTCAACGGTCATTTTGCTGAGATCAAAGATGATGGATGATTTATTCATAAGAAATTTCCCTTGCCTTTATTTTTTAGTTTCCAACTGTTTTGTTGTTGTAGTTTTAGTTTGTTTTTCTCCTTGCATTTTGTTCAAAACTATGTTTACTTTGATGTTATGGATCACCTAGAGGTCCCACTGTGCCCTGTCGGATGCATCTCAATTAAAGAGAGCTATCCAGAACCTCTAATATTGAATATCGAATTGTAAATATTCATTCTGGATCTAGAAGTGTAGTATTATTAAGATGTTATATTTGGTATTGAAATGCAACTAAAAGCAATTTGATTGTTTTAGTTTTAACATTATAGTATAAAACACTCAGTTCTTAAGTATACAACCAAATGGGTTTTTACATACATACACACCCTGTAACCACCATCATTCCATTCAAGGTAGAGATTATTTCAAGCATCCTAAAAATTAAAGAGCCAAGAGTTTTTTAAACTGAATTTTTAACTGACTTTTTCTTTTTTAAAAAAATGACATTAAAAAAAGAGTTTTTAAAAGAAGCTTTTCCACATGACTGGTCAACCAATTTTTTTCTCAATCACCTCATTCCTCCAAGCTATTCTTTCTTTTTGGCAACACGAAGTCATTCTTCTTCATTTCGGAATATATAGAGAGAGAAAGATAGATGATAGAAAATAGGTAGGTATAATATTTATATATATAAATTTCAGAATATATATAGAGAGATAGATGATAGAAAAAGTGTATATGTATAAATAGATAGATGTAAAATTTATATATCACCTAATGAGTCCAGTGCCTCATTCTCCTGGCAAAGACTGGGATGGAATAAAGCCTCTGTACATCTACTCAAGAGGAAAAGGAAGAGAAAGTCTCCCTCAGTGTACCTCCCAACAGTTCCCATGGAGTTCCCTGAACTGCAGCCCCAGTCCCTGAACTCCCATATTCTTAGATGCTTGTTACCAAACCCATAATTAACATTGGCCTCAAAACACATGTGCTCCAATGAATGTTTCCCCATTTCAACCAGGCACACACCCAGCTTTAAACAAAGACTAGAAAGAGTGATGGCATAAAAACAATTGAAATTTCACATGGCAGTTGAATCAAATGGAAATCATGTAAGAGAATGTGAGAATAGAGCAAGATAAGTTGTCTTTCTTCTGTAGTTCTGCAATAAGATCATTATTTGGTGTCCTAGAGTCACACCAGATAAGTTCATTGCCCTTGGTACTTATTCCCCCTGGGTTTTCTGTCGTTGTTGTTGTTGTTTGTCCTCTTTGAATATATCCAGCACATTCTAAATTTACAAGTTTTAAAATTGGGCTCTTGAGAAAATAATATGAATTTCATTTGGTTTTGTTTTTTTGTTTTGTTTTGTTGTTTTACTCCACTGAAGTTACTTTCCTGTTTTGTTAGAACTGCAAGGTTTTTAATTATACCTGTATAAAGAGCTTCATGATGGAGTGGATTTATTTACAATCTTTGTATAATATATGTACTTTTTTAAAATTAAGATTCTTGAGGACAAGTTGTTTTCATTTTAGTGCACTATCATTTGCATGCAGTTCTGGACAAGCAGTCAGTACTTTAATAAATATTGATGAGAGTCAGAGATGCTCAAAATTGTACAGACCCTTGCAGATCACCTAAACCAGAGATTTTCAAACTCAAGTCCTTGAATCTGTTGCATCAAAATCACCTGAGGGAGTTTTAGGATACAGATTCCTAGACCTTTCCACCAGACAGCATAATTTAGAAGCTCTTAATCAGAGCTCAAAAATCTCAGTTTTTTTAAATTATCCAGATCATTTCCATTTGCAGCCATGTTTAAGAGTTACTGATTTAGGCCCATCTCTCCCTGATGATTTGATTTTCAGAAGAAAAAATCCTCAAAGTATCCACAAATTAGATTCTTTACATCTTAGAAGTGGATGTGACCTTAGAAAATATTGTATTAATTCCCCTTATTTTGCACCCAAAGAAAAAAATCTTAATTTCTCAAAGTTACAAAGCTGATTAGCAGCAAAGTCAAGAACAGAACTTAAGTCTCTTGAATGGAAAGTCCAGGCTCTCCACCATCATTTCTCCAGTGGATCTTATTCAAAACCAGCCCAGAGCCTCCAACATTCTTGGAGGCTGGACCTCCAAGAGAGGAACCCCATTGCCCGTGGCTTCTCCCAAATCATTTCTTTATTTTCTAAATAACGTACACTGTGATTTCAGAGAATCTATAGTTATATAGCCAGGAACTTGATTATCATTGAAAATAGGTAAACATGAAATGTTAACTCCTGGTATTGATAAGGGGTTTTATCAAATTCAAAAAAGCACCATGTAACAAAATATAATACAGCTGAAGATATATTTAAATAAATGTTAAATAATACTCTTTTACAATTACTTGATCAACAAAGGAAATCTGTGCACTCATATAAATCTTAAAATTAGAAAGCTTATTGGAAATTAGAAAGTTCAGAGAATTTCATAGCAATGTAAAAGAACCCCAGGGAGAGGATTCTCCTTTATGAAAAACTTGCAGAGTTTATAATTTATGTCTCCCACTTGCCTCTTTTTTTTCCCTACCTCTTGTCCCAGTTTTCAGGAGAATTCATTACGCAAATCACATTTGCACTGAGGTTACCTTGAGTATTTCCATTCTGTGTTAACAAACCACATGTCTTCTCCTGTAAATATAGGTAGACTTCAGAGTAATTTTAAGACTGTGCTAATCTTCCTATTGAGCTGCTTGAAGGAAAAGTAAATGGTGAGGCTAAAGTGTAGGTAGATTTTCCTATCTGCTCCAGATTGGGTCCAGGCCTGAATTTTCAACATTCAATTTGACCTAGGGTTTGGCATATATACTTTCTCTTCATTAATAGGGGATTATTTTCTGATTCTGGATCTAAATTCAAAAATACTATTTCTAAATGTAGGGGTCTTTGAGATTAAAAAGATTATGGGAAAAGGAAAAAAAAATTCTGGTTAAAATAATGGAGTGAATGATTCAAATAATAAGCATCAATATTCAATATTTATCTTGAAATAATAGCATCCAATTGCAATTGTGAGGTTCTGGGTCCAGGTAAGAGGGAATGAGTTATCTGTGGACTCTAGAAAGCAATCTAGCAGGCAGATTGGGGAAGACCAAAAGTCTCCCCCTGTTTTCTCTCTTTTTTTTCTTAATTTTATTTTATACTAGAGTATAGTTGATTTACAATGTTGCATTAGTTTCAGATGTACAGCAAAATGATTCATTTCTGCATATACATATATCCATTCTTTTTCAGATTCTTTTCCCATATAGGTTATTACAGAATATTGAGGAGAGTTCCTTGTGCTATATAGTAGGCCCTTGTTGGTTATCTACTTTATATATAGTAGTGTGTATTTGTTAATCCCAAATTCCTAATTTATCCCTCCCCACCAGGTTTCAACTTTGGTAACCATATGTTGTTTTCAAAGTCTGTAAGTCTGTTTCTGTTTTGTAAATAAGTTCATTTGTATCATTTTTTAGATTCCACATATAAGTGATATCATGTGGTATTTGTCTCTTCCTTATCTCTGTGTTTACACAACCCAGCCACCATGGCTATAATAGAGATGATGACAAAAAGGACAGCAGCAGAGACTCACAGGAGACAGAAGCTGTGAGGGAGAAGAAACTTCTCTAATCACAGGAGTCATGGTCCAAGAGGGTGACACAAACCACCCTGACCCTGTCCTGACCTGCCTCCATGACTGCAGGGTCCTCTCAGTTGGCTCTCTGCCCTCCAGGCACCAGTCATTCCAGCCCACCTTGGACACGGCTGGCAATTAGGTTCTGTCCTATCCATCCAGTTTATGTCCCTCTCAGACATCATTCATGGGGCCTCAAAGACTGGAGCAACTAGGACATGGGGAGGGATGGGTCAGTTCTCTGATATTAGTTTGTATTTTTAATTTTGTTTTATAAGAGTAAAACCCAAATGAAAAGTTACTGGAAATCTAAGAAAAGGATGGTTTTCCAGAAAAACCTAAACACTTCTTTTATTCAGAAGCACAAAGTAAGACAGAGGCATAGAAATGACCAATTTGTTTCTCCACAACATGGAAACTATAAGGCTGCCAGAAAATATCTCCTCTAGCTGAGCCATAGAAGTTCATCTCCACCTTGCTTTCTCCCTTGGCCCACAGCTCAGAAGAGGGAAGATATTAATAATCCAGTTATTCCATTACAGCCTGAACTTGTGTTTTTCAGAGAGAGAACTAGTGGGACAAGCTAACAAAGACTACAGTTTGAGGATATAGAAAAAACTATAGCAAACAGTAAAAAAGTGAAAAGGCTCACAGTGAATCATCTATTTTTATGGAGACAAAAAAAATTCAAAGAATATTTGAAAGGGTCAGTCAGACTAGGTGTCATTCTATCTGGCTTGTAAACTGGAACTTCCCTGGGGAGGTCTTGAAACTTAATGATCACAATCAGTCCCATCTGGTTATAGCACTTTCATGGAGGACTTTGCCATCTTGCTGTCCAACATTCTTTCACCACCACAGGCCAGACTTTGCCTTGGGTAACTCCAGACCCCATGTAGATGACCATCCAATACCCTGTCTTCACCAGTCCTTGACCTTCTCAGCTCCAGTGACCATGACCTAGATTCCTCCAAACTCCTCTACCTGTTTTATTCTCTTCCATCCAATGTTCACCTACTTCAAATCAACCTATCCAACTCCCCACCTCCTTTCTAGCACTTGACCCCAGGTCCTCTCAAGCTACCATCCCCAAGTTTTTCCTTCTGTTTCAAACTTCCTCAAAGACGAATCTAAACATTCTATGTGCTTCCTTCACTACAAATTCACATCGCAACTGTGCAAGCCACAGGCACTAACTTCCTAAAGCCAAATGGGTGCATTTTTTAGTTTTCATTTGACCAGAGCTTTGGTACATTTCACACTTTGCCTCACTCCCTCATTTGTTTTACTTAATGCCACAGCACTTATGTTAGTGTTTACTATTTAACTTATAGTTAGATAATTCCAAAAAATTCAAATATATATAAAAATTGAGAGACTGGTATAATGAACATCACCCAGCTTCAAGGACTCTCAATTCATTGTCAGTGTTGTTTCATCTATTCCTTCTCCCACTACCTTCACCTCAGGTCATTTCATCAATAAATATTTCATTGTATATCTTGAAAGATAAAGAATGCCTTTGAAAATTATTTTTAAATACTGCTGTTAAATCTAAATATTAAGTCCTTAATAGCCTCAAATATCCAAGTAGTGCTCAAATTCTCATAATCACAGAGATATTTTGTAATAACTTATGCAAGTCAGATCCAAACAGGGTCCATACATTGCAATTAATTAAATACATCTCCCTTTTTTTCTAATTTATTTAATAAAGAAACTGGATGATTTGTCCTGCAGTTTCCTACAATCCGAATTTTGTTGATTGCAAAATTGTGTCATTTAACTTTTCTCTTTCTTGTATTTTTTAACTTTGTAGTAAGATCTAGAGAGTTGATCAGCCTCATTTGATTTTACACACACACACACACACACACACACACACACACACACACACACTCCATAACCTGTAATGTGCTCTCCATCAGGATGTATTGGTTTGGCCAAAAAGTTCGTTCGGGAAAACCAAACGAACTTTTTGGCCAACCCAATACATAAACGCCAGATTGTCTCTCACTTTAGATGTTAGCAGATACTGTTGAACATTGCCTTGATCCATGATTTCATCTGAGCCTTCAAAATGATGATATTCTAGTTTGATCATTGCTTATCACCTGAAATACTTCTCGCTCTCTTGAAACAGAGCTCCCTCAGCCTCCAACCAGAGGCTGTTCTAGACACCAGGGATATACCAGTAAACTCTTTAGACAAAAAGTCCTTGCTTTCTTGGAGCTTATAGTTCAGTGGTGCACAGTTTCTGCACATAGTAAATGTCAACTAATATCAGCTATTGGATTTATTCATGTTTCTCATTCTTCTGAGTGCCTCTTGAATGTTAATAAATATCCCCATAATTTTATCCAGAATATATGGCTCTTCTTACTATACTTTTCTTAGATGATCTTATCCACTCTCATAATTTCAAAGATGACTGCTAATAATAGTAAATATTTAGTGAGGATTTACAATGTATCAGGTGATGCTCCAGGTACAGTATGTATACACATATATAATATATAATAATTTAATTCTCAAAACAATCAAATGAGGAAGATACCATTGGTTCCCATTAGAATTTTTGATGGCCATGAGAATTCTTCTCTCTGATCTCTGCTACTGACTGACAGCCCAGCTTCTGGGTCCTGAAATCTGTCGTAACTTTTGTTTCAGAGCCACATTTTTGAATTCTGGTGGGATACCAGGGTAGGTCTGATACTAGGAGATCTGAAGCTCCTCTGACAGATGTCTTTGACTTGAAGATTCCCCAAAAACCTTGCTGAACTTTCATTAGAAATGCTCAGATCTGTCCAAACTTCCCTCTTCCTTCCTTTTCTCTTTCATTAGGGGCTAGACATGCACCATGGCCTGACGGTTCTCCATGTATCTCCTGCCTTCCTTTATACTTTGTCTTTCAGGTATTTCCTCTAATAAATACCTTGACATTTAATCCCTTCTTGGGGTCTGCTTCTCAGTTAGCCCAGACTGATGCACTACTGCTGTATAACGAAGTACCTCAAGTTTCTTGAGATAAACAATCATTTCATTATTCTGTGAATCCTGAACACAGTAAAGATGGCTTCTTTCTGCTTCATGATGTCTAGGACCTCAACCGGGAAGATGGACAGCAAGGGGTAACTCAACAGCTGGGGGCTAGAATCACCTGGAAACATCTTCACAAACACGTGTTTCAATTGCTGATGACCATGGTCTGGGACCTCAGTTAAGGCTATCAATCAGATCATCTACATGTGTTCAAAGTGCACTGGGTTTCCTCACAACATGGAAGCCTCAGAGTTGTCTGGCTTCTCCCATGGAGTCTCAGGGCTCCAAATGTGAGTGTCCCTGAAGACAAAAGAGATGCTGCATTGCCTTATATGATGTAGCCTCTTAAGTCACATCCTGTCAGTTGGGCCATACTCTATTGATCAAAGCAGTCAAAGACTTACCCAGATTCAAGGATAGGAGAAATATATCCAACTTGTCAATGAAAAGAGTGCCAAAGCATTAATTGACCAATTTGAAAACCACCATCCTCTTTGGATATCAATTTTCCAAATGAAGAAACTGAGGCATAGAGAGGGGTTCTTCACCCAGGATCAAATAATGTAGTTCCATACCTGATATTCTTAACTTCCAAACTACACTGCCTCTGGGATACTTGAATCCATTGTGTCCCTCATATTTAATGCTCTCAAACTGAACTTTCATCACTCACTGGTTTTCTTTTGCATTATTCTCCAATGGCATATAATTTCACCTAACAATTGACTCAAGCTAAAAACCTGAAAGTAATCTTTGACTCATCCTCATTCATGAATCTAATCAAACACCCAGTCATGTACTGTTCACAACGTTTGAAACACTTGCACATTTGCATCTCTTCTGTTTCCATCAATGATATTAAAACCAGCATACTTCTATTTGTTCCATGTGTAGGAAATCCACTATCACAACCCCTGCACTGCCCACCTTCTGGATCTTCTAGAACACTGAGAGGGGAAGTCTGCCCAAACAATGGCCAGTTCCATTCAGGGACAGGCCCTAGTGTCGGCCAGCCTACTTATTTAGTCACTGCCTTTGCTACTCATTGTCAAATGATGAAACCAGGAACACCAGATCCCCTCCATCTAAGTGGTTCACGCCTTGACAAAATCTTCCTTGTTGAGACCCTGGAATAAGCCAACACTGTCCCTGGTCTCAAGTGCTGAGTTTTTTCAGTTACACACAGAAAGTCCTCTCTGGGGTCCCTCTGCCAACAGGGTCTTAGGAGTTTAACTCTGGGGTCATATGAAGTCATGGCCCCTCTTTCCAGCTTTGGGAAATAGCTTTATCAGCCTTCTAATCTCAAAGCGTTTATTTCCCTCCCTTTCAAACCTGAGAGAGCCTGAGCTCTTCTAAGAAGGGTTCAGAACTCAGGAACACTAAAAATTTCTTTACCATCTCTGGAAAGAAAATACCATGTGTCTTCCTTATTCAGTAAGTCTCCAACCCAGGGTCAAACAGTAGGTTACATTTTTCTCAATTGCTAAAGTAATAGAATCAAACATAGGGAAAGTCTTTGTAAGGCTCCCTGCTGCACCTACCAGTTTTTCCTTCTAAATGCTTCTCAGATCATTCCCTCTCCCCGGTTCTGCTCTCACCACTCCAGTCCAGGTCCTTTTTACCTCTTCATACCCAAACACCTCTCAGGTCCCCAGACAGTGTCCCAGGACATCAAGGGCTAGTGGAAAGGAAAAGGCAACCTGGGCAGCTAACCACCAATAACTCTGCCTCATACCCAAAAGCTCCACTTCTATCTGCTACATGGGGTAGATCTCCTAAGACTGTACCTGGAAAACAAAACAGACAAGTTCTGCAGCCAAAAAGAGAAGTTATAGGAAACTCCAAATGAAAACAAAAATTTGACCATAAAAGGCTACTGCTTAAAGCCTTGTAATGGTCCCCATAGGCTCAAAATGAAGTCCAATGTCTTAATGTGATGCAAGGACCTGTGTTACCTGCTCCCTCAAAAGCCCCAGCATCTTCCTGTTGTACATCATCTCCCAGCCACACTCACAGTTCCCAGCAGATGTTGCTTGGTGTCATGGCCCTGGAATTTTGCTCATCCTTTCCCCTCTGCCTGGTCCTCTCCACCCCTCACAGCTCCTGTTCAAGCTTTTACAATCACCTTGAGCACTATTCCCACCAGCCTCTGACTCAGGTGCCCATTCTGAGGGCTCCAAAAACATTCAGTGAATCATGATCACTATGGTACAACTATCAGGGCATAAGCCTGTTTCAACTCTATCCTGAGGGTCTCTTAAAGACAGGGCCTGAGTTTAATCCATCTCTGAATCTCTGGTGCCTAGCAGAGTGCCTGATAGGTCTACATACTCAGAAAGCGTCTGCTGGATGCATTCATAAAGGATGGAGAATTGTTAGTGAACAAGGAGGACTTCTTCCATCAAGCTGCAGGTTGCCCTACCGAACATGACTGTAACTGTCACACCACTGAACTCTTTCAGGACCCCAGATACTTCCTCACTCCCAACGCTACAAAATAGAATGTAATCCTGTATGATTCACAAGGCACTGAATTGCTTCAGGGTCATTATTACGAACACCAATTATCCCAATAGCAGCAAAGAACAGATGCAAAATTTAATAGAGTTTTCTGGATGACAGAATGCTGGATAAATACCTTTTTGCTGCATTATATGCAGAATGATGCCAAAATGTGGAGGCATGAAGAAAGTTGGGTCTAAGCTGCAAGTGCCACAGTCAGAGGAGATAGAGAAGTCCGCCACGGTTCCTACTCTGACCACAAAAATCAGGCAGAATTTGCCACTGAGAAGCTGAAAGTAAATTCAAATAAACACCCCACTAGATGGAGGTCCAAATGCTCAATTACCATCTCAGAACATACCCCGGGAGTTTAAAAGAGCCTAGCACTGTCATGTCATTACAAAGAGGCAAATCTTATCCTCACCAGCCTCTTTCTTGTGCGGTGGGAAGCCCTCCAGAAGGTGCTGGGAAATACTCCACCTCCCAACGCGTCAGCGTCTATTTCCAGCCAAGAGTCACCGCGCACCTCTCTGGGGTCTTTAAAAATTTCTCTTCCCGGAGCTCTTCTCTTTGCCCTTCAGTGAGATTTCATTGCCCCTTTGATATATAATTTTTCATTACAAGTGATTTTCTCATTTATATTTTTATTTTTTAAAAATAGATTTTAGGGACAAGCCTGTGCCTAACGGCAGTGGGTTCATCTTATGAATTCTGACACATCTGTTGCCTTCAGTAACTATGCAAACACTGTGAATGAAATATAGAACCCAGAAATATATCTTTACCATGAGTTTAGGGAGCCTTGCCCCCTTCTGCTCTGACAAAGAGAATTCACCTGAAAATTTCTTGCTTATAATAGATATTTGGGTATGGATGATAGGTACTCAGGCAGTGGATTTTGCAAAGCTTCTTAGTGCAATAAAAGTAAAACAATAAATCTAGCCACTAAAATAAATAAAGCGAGCCTTTCAGGGCTGTTGAAATTAAATTTAATATGAGGAGAAAAACTGTACACACTGCGCACGCACGTTTGTGTGCGCGCGTGTATTTCTTCATGAATTTCCAGACATCAGTGAAGAACCACGTTCATGCACAGCCCAAGTAGCCAGTATGAAACAAAGTCCTTCACGTGGGTTTGTAAACACAAGTGTAATTGGTATTTAAGGGGCCGTTCTAAATTGCCGTCACCCCCTCTGTCTGAGCGTGAGTAACCTAATTTTTCTGCAGAGCGTGTTGCCGTTTGACAGACAGGTCTCGGAGGACTGTCTCGCATGTCAGCATCCGTGAAAATGAGTTCTGAAGGATAGTCCACACCTCCAAGCACGCGTGGAATCCCAATCACCCACGACTCATAGATCCATTTGCCCTGTGTCTGGCTGCTGACGGATAATATATTCATTTGCTTCTGGCTGAAAAAAGTAGTGAGAAAGCGCTGGTGCATATTGATGGCATCCTAAAGGAGCTGTAATTGGGAGGAGTGATACGCGGCTGCCTCACACGCCTCTGTCCTTCTCCTTCACTCCTCAGCCAACTGGAAAAAATGAACCCCCAAACTGTCAGGTGATCGAACAATTCTCTCTTGTTAGAACTGGGAAATTAAAATCTATCTCCCTGACAAAAAGGGAATTCATTTGCAAATGCCACTGAGTATTTTAGCTGAGCACTAAATATTATCTGATTAAAATTACTCCCTGAAGGAAAAGTGTTAGTTTTAGTGTCTAATTCTAGTGTGTTTGAATAATATGCAATGTATACATGTTCTTCTATATTTAAATATTTAACATAGGAGTTGAAAAAGCAAAATCACATGATGAAACTTCAATGTGTAAAGGGTAGGATTAAGTCTACTTAATGGAGAAGTTAGCCATAAGCAAATCTGAACTCCAGCTTATAGAAAAGCATAAGCAATGTACCCATAGGTTCCAGTCATTCCCTGCTGGTGAGATAATTTAAGGGGGTAGCCAGTCCTCCAGGTTCTCAAGCAGCTACCTGCATTCAGTGCTGATAAGCCTTTTCCTGCTAATCCATAATTGTGTGTTTGGTATTGTGGTATCTGTGCAAAAACGCCAGGGATTTTATTATGACAATGTGAATTATGTTGGATAACATGTTTTCACTAGGATACATTGATTGTGTTTTCTATGAGTAAGAACAGTTCATACATTTGAGTAACTTTATTTTATGTACAACAGCTATTTTTGTTGAATAATTCTAGCTTTCAGAAAGGAAAGGAAAAGCAATCCTCTATGAAAGGATTGCTTTGTGTGATGAAGTGCACCTGCTCCATGTATAATGAAATTTTTATCCATTTTTTTTAAATCTCCCCAAAGTATCTAGTATATAATTGGTGCCCAATAAACTACCAGTTGAAATGGTGAATGAATCAAATTAGGTAAGGGAAATAAGATGCCTCACTACATGTACTACTTTAAGATGTCCCAGAACATACTTGAAACAACATGATTAAATTATAATTTACTGTACACTGACATTGAAATTATTAACGAGAACTCACATTCTGTGCTATGTCCTCAAATGCCAAAGAACATACGTTCCAAGTGCCAAATGTTTTCCAAAAGGGGAGGGTCACCACATGTCTTATCTGCTTTTCCTAGGGGTCCAGTTTGCCTGCTCTCACCAAGTTGGTCAGTCACCATCCTCCAAGGGGCACGTGAACCACTCTTCCCACTTAGTCACATGCTCCAGAGTGAGTCTCAGAAACCAGAGCCTGGAATCTGGAGCCATCAGTAGCATAACAGCATAGAAACATGTCTGTGACCCTGTAGGGATATAGCTGGGTGAGTGTGGTTCCTCCAGGAGAGCCCATTCACAAATCAATCCTCACATGACTCTTAGTTTCCGATCTAATAACTCCCCATTCCCATCATCACCTCCCCACCACACATACAGCCACAAAGTATAAATATGCAGGTTAAATACGCATAAGTGCAGATATATTTGCACATATCCTAAACTGCTTCTTTTTGCAATTCCAAATTGCATAAGATCAACAAAATTGTGTAAAAATGCCACATCATTTTATTAAAAGGGTCCAAGTACAATACCATGGCAGACATAACGGTTTAGCATAGAAATGATGGAAGAGTGAAAGAGAATTAAGTTTATTTTATTGAAGTGAAATTCATTTTGTATTTTTTATTGAAGTGAAATTCACAAGTGATTAACAAAATTAACCATTTTAGAGTGTACAGTTCAGTGACATATACAATAGTACATTTGCAATGTTGCAAAAATCTATCTGGTTCTGAAACATTTCCATTATTCCAAAGTAAAACCCAGAACCCAGGCTTCCCTGGTGGCACAGTGGTTGAGAGTCCGCCTGCTGATGCAGGGGATACGGGTTCGTGTCCCGGTCCAGAAAGATCCCACATGCCGCGGAGCAGCTGGGCCCGTGAGCTGTGGCCGCTGGGCCTGCGCGTCGGGAGCCTGTGCTCCGCAACGGGAGAGGCCACAACAGTGAGAGGCCCGCGTACCGCAAAAAAAACCCAAAAAACCCAGAACCCATTAAACAGTCATCCCTCGTTTTCCTTCCCCCTTTCCTTTGGCAATCACTAATCTGCTTTCTGTCTCTATGGATTTGCCTATTCTGGACAATTCATAGAAATGGAATCATATGGTATGTGGCCTTTTGTATCTGGCTTCTTTCATTTAGCATGTTTTCAAGGTCCATCCATGTTGTAGCATGTATCAGTACTTCATTCTTTTTTATGGTTTAATAATATTTCTTTGTAAAGATATACCACCATTTGCTTATTCATTCAACCATAAAAATCGTGTGTTTTTAAGGACCCACAACTTGACAGTGGTTAAGAGACAGGGCTTTGAAATATCACATCTCTGATTTGAACTTCAGTTCTACAGACCACCAGCAGAAAAACCACTGGGCCCCAAAGGACTACATTACAAGGACTAAATGAGATAGCATGTTAAAACCCCTATTAGAGTCCTTGAGGCACCATGCACTACTGTTATTATTTAAAACTGCCTAAAGCACAAAAATGGGATTAAAAAATAATATTTGGGGAAAAGAATATCCATTACTATTTCAACATTTACTTCCTTCATTTTAATTTTTAAAAACTGATTTAGTAGAAATTTATATTGGTGCAGCCACTATGGAAAACACAGGACTATCGTATGGTTCAGGAATTCCACTTCTGGTATTTATCCAAAGGAAATTAAAAGCACTAACTTTAATAGCTACATGACTCCCCACTTCATTGCAACATTATTTACAATAACCAAGACATGGACATGGATACAACCTAAGTTTCTATCAATGAATGAGTGGATAAAGAAAATATGGCGTATCTATCTAACTATCTATGTAAATATAGATATATACATATATAAAATAGAATATTATTCAGCCATAAAAAATAATGAAATCTTGCCATTTGTGACAACATGGATGAACCTTGAGGGCATTATGCTAAGTGAAGTAAGTCAGACCTATAAAGACTAATACCATAGGATCTCACTTCTAGGTAGAATCTAAAACAAACAAACAAAAAACTGAAATCATAGAAACAAAGACCAGATTGGTGCTTGCCAGAGGCAGGGAGTAAGGAATGGGTAAAATGGGTGAAGGTGATCCTAAGGTACAAATTTTCAGTTATAAAATTAACAAGTCCTGGGAATAAAATGTACAGCATGGTGACTATAGTTAGTTAATACTGTATTGTTTATTTGAAATTTGCTAAAAGAATAAATCTTAAAAGTTCTCATCACAAGAATAAAAGAGTGTGACTATTTGTGGTGATGGATGCTAATTAGGCTAGGTGATCATTTTGCAATGTATACACATATGGAATCATTATGTTTTATAACTGAAACTAATATGTTGTATGTCCATTATATCTAAATTTTAAAAATAAATAAAAACAAAGTGAGATACTACTAGAATGGCCATAATCAAAAAAACAGACAATAACAAATGTTGGTGAGGACATGGAGAAATTAGAACTCTCATACCCATGGGAATGGAAAATGGTAGAGCCACTTTGGAAAACAGTTTGGTGACTTCTTATAAAGTTAAGTGTGTATTTACAACTCAGTTTTTCCACATCTAAGAGAAATACAAATGTACGTCCACAGAAAGACATACATTCAGGCTCATAGGAGAGTTATTCATAATAGCTCCAAACTGGAAACAATCCATGTCCATTAACTGGTGAAAGGTTAAACAAATGTGGTATGCCCATGCAATGGAATATTATTCAGCAACAAAACCCAGCAAACTACCAATACATGCTACAAAAAAAAAAAAAAAGTATTTTAATTTTCTTTTTTTGCATGGATAGACTGTATGTAATGACCTAGAAAGACCAGCTCAAGACTTGTGACTCATTTTCCAAGATCTTTGGAAATCAAATAGGCTTAAATTTACTTATCTTACGTTATTTTTAACAACACCACATTTAGACCCTGTCAAGAGGTGCCCCTTCATTGGGCATCATGTTTTAGGCCCACAAACACAAAGAAATACATTTATTAAAGAACATGCAGGTGTTTCAGATTGGGAACAGCATGACCTCTTCCCTAAATGTCCCTGCTGGTGACAAACATCTCTGGAAGCCATACCTCTTGAAACCTGTCCCCTTACAAAAGGTGACTGGTCTCAGAGGGTACAGGTTTACAGGTTGTGAAGTGCATTTGGAGGACACACATGGCTTGGAAGTGAGGAAAGGGTTTGAAGGGCAAGAAGTACTTGGGAAAGTAAATACACAAATTAATTAACTTGTCAATATTTTCAGATAGAATGAATGTAATAGAATTTTGCCATTGTTTCCCCATAGTGCCCAGAGCCCAGTTTTCAACTTCTCATCCTATTCCAATTTGTGTTTCTAGAGTGAATCCGTGTACAAATTAACAACGTTTTCACAACAGTTGCCCTTGGTGCTGAGGACCATTTTGCAGCATTAAAAAAATTATATTAAGCTTAAATTTCAATAGCTGTGGATACAGGTTAACTATAAGTGTGAAGCCCTTTTCCATATTGGAAGAAAGGAGCATTGAGCACTAGAATTGAGAAAAGTTTTATTTTTATAAAAGTAATTAATAAGATTTAATTAATTTTTCAAAAAGTAATAAAACAGGGCTTCCCTGGTGGCGCAGTGGTTGAGAGTCCACCTGCCGGGCACACGCGTTCGTGCCCCGGTCCGAGAAGATCCCACATGCCATGGCGCGGCTAGGCCCGTGAGCTATGGCCGCTGAGCCTGCGCGTCCGGAGCCTGCGCTCCACAACGGGAGAGGCCACAAGAGTGAGAGGCCTGCGTACCGCAAAAAAAAAAAAAAAAAAAAAAAAGTAATAAAACATTCCAGGTTTATTTATACAATTTTAGTCTTTGATACTATAATTTGTATTTTTTATTTCTAATAGATATCTTAAGATATTTTAGAAGGAAATAACTTTTTCATTTTTAAAATTTTTGCATTAGTTTTAAATTATGTTTTGATGAAAATATAAAAAAAATTTTGTTCACTTTGAATATGATTATATTTTTCAGTTTTGTGGTTCATTATTGCAAGAGAACAAAAATTATCTGACAAATTTTATTATACAAATAGAGATTTTGCTGAAAATAGGCAAAATAACATTTATAGAATAATAATTATTAATTTGTGAATTATGTAAGTCTTTGTTACTTACATCCAAATATCACCACCTTATCATACTGAATACCTAGACATATGTAATAATAATTAGTTCCTGAAGGTAACTAAAGTCACCTTTAAAATTTTGCTGATTTTATGCGTGTAAAAATGTTACTTTATTTGTCACTATGAATATATACATACAATATATTTTATTTTGAATTTTTTTTCAGCATGAGTTATAATTGTAAATATTTACTCATTCAGTATGTGGATTCAATGTGTACTCTCACCCAGGCTCCAGAAATATTGGGGCATAACCGTACATACTTCAAACATTTTGAACACTGAAAATGAAGATAAATTAAAATGGTAAGATTTTAGGGAACATCTCTCATTCAATAAATTAAAATAAATAATCTCAAATCACTTTATGATTCTTTCAGTTAAAACAAAAGCATACCTTACTGATTTTTAAGCCAAGAAAATCTTAATTGGACTCTTAAATTCCCATGTCTAATAACTTGATTTCTTTTTTATTTCAAATATACAGAAAAATAGAGAAAATAAACACTCAGCCCCCATCTCTCCAGCATTACCAAACTTGTTTTGCCATATATGTTTTAGATCTGTTTTTTCTTTTTATAAATAAAACATTACAGAGCTTTTTAAACAAAAAATTTTTCTCCCTATGTACCTCTAACCTATCTAGGTCTCCTTGCTTCATACTGTTTGGTATCCTGAATTGGTATTTATAATTTGTATGTATGTTTTTACATGTATTCATATTTTTACTATGTACCTATATATCCACATACAAGATATAGTATTATTTTACATATTTTAAATTTGTATATAAAGATATAATAATCACAAGCTTTTACAAGTAGCTTTTTTTCACTCAAGATTATGTTTTTGAGATTTATCAATGTTGACCCACATCATATTTATTAATTTTAAGACTTGTCTGGCATTTTTTTGACTATACCACAATTTATTTATCAATTCTCCTATTAATAGATACACCAGTTTTCACTAGTTTAAACAACACTCCTATGAGCTTCATTGTATATTCTCCTTGGGTACATAAGAGAGAATTTCTCAAGGGTCTGTGTCTAGAAGTAGAATTGCTGAGTCCTTAGAAATGTTTACCTGCAACTTTGCTAGTTATTACTATCTGATTTCCATTATAGTTGTATCAATTTACACTCCCTTCAGTAGGTAATGGGGGCTCAGTTACTCCAAATCCTCACTTACACTTGTTTTTTTCAGACTTTTTTTTTTTTTTTTTTTTTTTTATTGCAGTACGCGGGCCTCTCACTGTTGTGGCCTCTCCCGTTGCGGAGCACGGGCTCCGGATGCGCAGGCTCAGTGGCCATGGCTCACGGGCCCAGCCACTCCACGGCATGTGGGATCTTCCCGCACCGGGGCACGAACCCGTGTCCCCTGCATCGGCAGGCGGACTCTCAACCACTGCGCCACCAGGGAAGCCCTTTTTCAGACTTTTTAAAATTCATTTTCTACTCTGATTTTGTCCTGAGAATATTTCCTTTACCTTCTTTTCTACTAAATCAAGCATTTAAAAAGAAGATTTACATTTCATCCTCACTGCTAGGTGCTTTGATAGGAGTATTTTTAGAAGTGCTCCTCAGTCATATTGCATAAAGCAAGTGTATCAGGCAGGGAAAAGTCAGGAAACAGAGACATATTGAATACAGGGAATTGATTACTAAAGAGACAGAAGAGGTGCAGAAGCAAAGAAAGAAAGGAAATCCTTCAAAGAGAAGTAAGTATTATGCAGATGAGGAAGCTACCATCACCCCTGCTGGACCCCCTGGCCTGCACTGTCTCTGCGTCACAGGAGGGACCACACAGCTTGTGGTGGGGCCATAAAGAGGCACTGCTGTGGCTATTTGCTTCCTCTCCTCTTTGAATCTCATGCCAGTGTTTTCTATTGCAGAACATGATTAGAACCCCTGTCAAGAGTCTAAGAAATGTAGGCTTTTATCTCCCTAAGCACAGAAAAGTAGGACTGGATTTAAGGGCAAACAGATGTCCAACACACCAGATTACCTACTTTTTTTTCCTCTGGAAACTTTTAGGATCTCATATCTGGCATTCTAAAATGTCATAATGATGTGCCTTAGTGTAGTACTCATTGCAACAGCTATTTGGTGGGTTATTTTGATGTTAAAACTCATGTCCTTTCATTATAGGAATAAAAGTAAGTGGAACTACATATGTCAGCACAAGTAAATATTATAAACATAATGAGAAAAAAAGCAATTCTCAGAACATCATACATTATATTATTTATATAAAGTTTGAATACATGAAAATTAATACTATATATTGTGTATGGATGCATTATTAGATAATAAAAGTTAAAAGGCATGGAACATTAAAACACCAACTAGGATTACCTTTGTAAAGGAAATAGGGAAATGAGATCGGGTAGTGATATATGTGGAATTTCAACTTGCACTCTGGGTTATTTTGTTCTTTTTTTTTAAGCTAGGTAGTAAGAACATGGATATTTTCATACTATTATCTTAAACATTTAGTATATCTGAAACATTTCATAGAAAAGAAAAAAAAGATTAAAAAATCAAGACAGCTTCAAAAAAAATTAGGAATCTAGAACGGCAACAGACTTGTTAAAATGAGCACTGGAAGCTAGAATACCATGGAACAATGCCTTCTGATATCATGAGAAAGTGAATTCCAACCTAAAATTCTGGACCCAGAGAAGCCATTAAGCAGGTGGGAGAGGATAATACAGACATTTACATTCAACTGATGTCTTAAAATATTACATCCCATGCAACTTTTATCTGAAATCTCCTGAAAGATAAGTTTCATTAAAACAAGAGAAGAGGGCTTCCCTGGTGGCACAGTGGTTGAGAGTCCACCTGCCAATGCAGGGGACACGGGTTCGTGCCCCGGTCTGGGAAGATCCCACATGCCGCGGAGCGGCTGGGCCCATGAGCCATGGCCACTGAGCCTGCGCGTCTGGAGCCTGTGCTCCACAACAGGATAGGCCACAGCAGTGAGAGACCTGCGTACAGAAAAAAAAAAAAAAAAAAAAAAAAAAAACAAGAGAAGAAACCAAGAAATAGGAAAAAATGAGCTTCAGAAATGGAGACTCCCATACAGGAGGGACATGAATGGCCTTCTGAGATTGATGGTGAGAAGAGGTCTATGATGATAACTGGAAAGTGGACCTAGGGCTGGAGTCAAAAAACTCTGGTAGCAGGATGACACTCTGATTAAATAAAGTTTTATTTGGACAAATCTATGCCCATTCATTCAATTATTGTCTGCAGCTGTTTTTTTGCTCCAATGATAGTATTGAACTATTACAACAAAGACCTAAAATATTTACCAACCGGTCCTTTACAGAAAAAGTTTGCAGATCACTGGCTTAGAGTGCAACCTTCCCAATTTGGATCAGGAATATGGAGGAAGGTCTTCAAGAGAAAAAAAAAAAAAAACAACTGGAACTGATATATTACTGGATGTGTTTTCTCTTATTACAAGGAGCTTTACAGCTTTGTTAGAGAATTTAAGAACAAATAAATGATGGGTGCATAGAAATTTAAGCACCTAATGCAATTTTTAACTCACAAGAAAACCAAAAGTTTCACAAGAGAGTATTTTAATTGTGGAACTCTAGGTAGTTTGTCTGTGAACAGTATTTCATAGGCATAATAATGTAAACACTTAATATTGATTTAGCAATACTAGAAGCACTGGAGGAGGTTAATGCAAGTGAGGGAGAGAGGGAAAGTGAAAGAGAACTAAATACTAATACTTCATAGCAAGATATTAATAGATGATATATAAAAATTTGAAAAATCAATATATTAAATATTTTTAGAAATACGGAGGAAACTATCAGAATAAATAGCCATCTATCATTCTAAGACTTGTAGAACTATTTGCCTTTGTTAACTATATATGTTCGATTAATATAAAACCTAATTTACAACAAGATGACAATTATAACTCTATTAATTTGTTTAGGTCAGTTTAAAGTGAAAAAGCTGGGCTTCCCTGGTGGCGCAGTGGTTGAGAGTCCGCCTGCCGATGCAGGGGATACGGGTTCGTGCCCGGGTCTGGGAAGATCCCACATGCTGCGGAGCGGCTGGGCCCGTGAGCCATGGCCGCTGAGCCTGCGTGTCCGGAGCCTGTGCTCCGCAACGGGAGAGGCAAAAACAGTGAGAGGCCTGCAGAACCACAAAAAAAAAAAAAAAAAAAAAAAGGCATAAAATGAATAAGCCAAGAACAATGAATCACAATGCCTAAATTTTCTACATGCTATTTTCTGGTATCTACCTGGCTCCATTTTTTTTTTTAACATCTTTATTGGGGTATAATTGCTTTACAATGGTGTGTTAGTTTCTGCTTTATAACAAAGTGAATCAGTCATACATAAACATATGTTCCCATATGTCTTCCCTCTTGCTGGCTCCATTTTTAAACAATGTACAAATAAAGACCAAGTTAAGAAAAGGAGGAAAGAAAAGAGGGAGTGGGACAGAGGGAATAGAACAATGGAGGAAAGAAAGAACCTTTATTCAGATAAATTATTTTTTCAAACATATTTTCTTATAGATATGTCTGTCAATTTTCTGTCCCCTCTCTTCACTACCAGTGTTTTTGGGGTTTTTTGTTTTTGTTTTTTTGTTTTGCGATACACGGGCCTCTCACCGTTGTGGCCTCTCCCATTGCGGAGCATAGGCTCCGGACGCGCAGGCTCAACGGCCATGGCTCACGGGCCCAGCTGCTCCGCGGCATGTGGGATCTTCCCGGACCGGGGCACGAACCCGTGTCCCCTGCATCGGCAGGCGGACTCTCAACCACTGTGCCACCAGGGAAGCCCTGGGGGGTTTTTTATGGCTAATATTTACCTACTGTATACCAGGCAATGTTCTCTGAACTGAGAATACAGAATTTTAAAAGACAGATTATGTCTGGGCATCCAAGGAGCTTACCTTCTACTGAGAGCAGGGGCAAAACATTTCCAGGCAGAGGAATCTTTTGGACAGATATTCTAGAGAGCCAATAAGCCTTGGGGGTTCAAGGAGTAGAAAGGAAAGTGTGCTAAGAGCATAGTTAATGAGGAAGGAAAGCACAGTAGGTGGTCTATCAACAATGTGCAGGGGTTGGCTAAGCATACAAGTATCACCTGAAGGGTTGTAACCGGAAAAGCCCAAGATGGCATACCCTGGCCAAGAAGAACACTAGAGAGATGGACCACCTGCTCACAAAAAAAATCCCTGGTATTTTCTGCAGCTACCTGCATCAACAGTGCCTTCTTCACAGGCCCAAAACAGTGGCAACCAGGGCCTTGGGACCTGATAACAAACTGATTCGATTCAGCACTTATCTATAGACAAAGGATCATGAACAGAACTGGTCCCTGCAGACTGACTAAGTCCCCGAGTTCTTAAACAAATGATTGGTGCCTGAATAAGCTGAAGATCCTGCTCATCTGAACTTGGAGGCTAACTAGGGGCTAATTTGAAAACTTTAAAGCAAACTGACCTGTTACACTCTAAGCAGTTGAAGTGGGTCGTGGCATCACATAAGTGAAAGGACAAGCAAGGACAAGTACCCACCTCTGTACATTATGACTCCTTTCTCTGAAGAGGAGCAGGTGACTAACAGATGGAAGTAGAGAATAATTGGGTAATGAAGAGGCTCTTGGAGAGAAAGACGGGAGATTAAAGAAACGTTAGAAAAGAGGGAGAAGATATATATATATATATATATATATATATATATATATATATATATAAAATATAGATTTAGATGCAGATATAGACCTAGATATATGGACCCCAAAAGACCAAGAATGTGAGAACTTCTTCATTGGGTGTGGCATGAGGGAATATGTTAGTTCCATAAAATCAAAACTTGGTCCTTCTTTATGATGTTTATCAGATACTGCTTTCATCTTGGTTGATCTCCAACAGGGCTCAATTTGGGTAAGATTTCAGGAACAGGATGACCTTTTTTCTGATCACCTATAGGGTCTAGCTCCTTGAGGATCACTGGGTGAAGAGGATAAAGGGCCAACAGATGACCTCCAAGTCATGAGCCTATTTCCCTCCTTATTTTCCCCCCACACCACTACCATGGGTGTGAAGAGTATGCCCTGCAGCACAGAAAGGGGCAGCCATGCTCCAAGTGCAGGGACATATGCTAAATTCCATACTCACAGAACAAGCCCATCAGAACAGTTACCGACACTGAAATACTGTGCTTGATCACTTCCTATAGTTCAGCCTGTTTGTAAATATACAAATCTCTTAGTGTATTTAAAGTGATTCAGTTTACTTAAACATAGTAAACAACTCTTTCACGTTCAGCCTAAGGTAGGGTTTCATGGTAGTTTTTTCAGTGATTCAGTATTCCTGGATCTAATGCTGAGTGATTAATTAGCTCCATTCTTCTTCATATGGGTATTGTTGGTGCAAATCAATATGTAGAAGCAATTTTGAGTTCTTTTAAGACGAGAAATGTCAAATACCTAAAAGAAGTATGAATAATTGCTACCATTTTTTTGTTTCATCTTGATTTGATTTTCATGAGCATCCTGTTTCAAGGGATCAATGCTTAAAAAAAAAAAAAGTTAGAGGAATGGGAAGGCCCCAAAGGGGGGTTGTGGTGTGGTAGTAATTTGAGCAGAAAAAGGTCCTTCTACTCATGCTCACTGTCTTTGTTTTTATTTTCCATTTTTCTATCTTTATGGAAGATGAAATTCTTCTATTGTCCCAGAGGAAAAAAACCGGAATTATGTGTCACAACATATTTAAGACTTTTCACATACATTTAACAATATGATTGCAATTTTAACAATTATACCTGTTTGTCCCTCTCTGGATGTGGAAATTTAACATGGGAATGATGCTGGAGCACATGCCTACTGCCCCACTCTAATGAATGCTTAAAGTTTGCCAGTGAGGAAGGAAGTAAGAATTCACGACTTTCACACAAAACAATGGAAATTTTACCAATGGAATAGAATTAGACTGACCTAATGCTTCTTAATAGCCTAGATTTTCCCTGAGGAGCTAAAACATTTGCAAGGATCATCTCACTGGATTCCACAAGGTTTCTCTGGAATTTTAGCCACAAGTGTATTACTCTGTGGAATGTTCCCACCGAAAAGTGAAACAGTCAAACAAGTGGGGAAGCAGATTCAGAAAAGTGGGAAAGTAATGCATTAGGCTTTTAATTTAGGTAGAAATTTAGGACACTATATTAGGATGCTGTTCATATTAGGATGCTAATTATATTTAGGATGCTATTTATTTTAGGTTATTTTGGGTGACGAACTGAAACAAAGTGAGAAAGAGAAGAACACTATGGAAAAACTGCCCTGTAAGTCTCTGGGTAGCTACATACCCAACTAAGGACGTAAGTACTTAAAGGAAATTAGTAAAAGGAAAGTTCCAAGCACTGTGTCAACACTGACATTTGTTCACTCTCCAAGAGCCAGAGTGAATTGTATTTATTTTACAGAACTGATTCTATTCTCATTTTTCACACGTTAAAAAATACTGTTTTCACAAAATGACAAGCGTTTTCAAACCAGATCAGAGAAAATGAAGAAAGTCATGACTTTGAAATACATTGTCTGACAGATGTTGAAGGCCTATTCCAAAGAAGTATATAACAGGCAGGCCTGTACACCTGTGCTCTGCACACCTACAGGCCACACACTTCAGGAGATGTCAGTAAAATACCAATAAGGAATAAGTAATCCATGTATATTCAAAGCCATGTTTTTCCTGTATTATAAAATTATTTGTAACCAGCTGGAAGATTTCTTTGGGAGCTTGTTTTGTTATCAGTTGATACAAGAAGCCATTTCCCTCCCCCACAACCCCACCCCACCTCCAAATCTAGCAGGGAAGAATGTCTGCATGGTTTCCTGCCATCCAAGAGACACTCCCTGTATCCAATTGACAATATAAATAGCTTGACTTTTCACATAAATGGACATTACTAGAAGAAATGCCATTTGTGGAAAAAGAGCTGTGGATGCCATGCTGCATGGTGTTCTATGTTCTAGTGCTTCCCACCATTGTTAGCCCACACTCAGTGGCCTCCACACACTTCTCATCAAACAATTCAGAAATAGTTGCAAAGCACACACCTGATGAAAGACTTGTATCCAGAATTTACAAAGGATATCTACAACCTAATAGTAAGAAGACAAACAAAAAGTGGGCAAAAATTTGAACATTTATCCAAATATATACAAATGTCTAATAAGCACAAAAAGAAAAGATGCTCAACGTTATTTGTCATTAGGGAAATGCAAATTAAAATTACAGTGAAATACCACTTCATGCATACTAGCATGGCAATAATAAATGACAGGTAATAACGTATGTTGGAGAGGATGTGGAGAAATGAGAACTTGACACATTGCTGGTGGAATTGTAAAATGGTGCAGCTAGGTTGTAAAACAATTTGGCAGTGTCTCCAAAAGTTAAATATAAAACTTTCACATGATCCAGCAATTCCACTTCTAGGTATACACCCAAAAGAAATGAAAACATGTGCACAAGTGTTCACAGCAGCATGATTCCTAATAACCCAAACTGGAAACAATCCAAATGTCCATTAACTGATGAATGGATAGAAGTAATGTAGTATAGCCGTCCAATGGAACAGTATTCAATAATAAAAAGAAACAAATTACTGACACATGTTATGTCATGGACAAACATCATCATCATCCAAGATGAAAGAAATTAGACACAAGAGGCCACATATTGTAAAATTACATTTCAAATGCCCAAAAAAGGAAAATCTATGGAGATAGAAACTAGATTATTGGTTGCCTGGGACTGGAGGCAGGAACTGGGTAGGTGTGGGGGAGGGGGTTACCTATAAATGGGTCTGAACAATCACATTGGGAGAATGAAGATATTCTAAAACTTATTTATAGTGATGATTACACCCCATGGTAAAGTTACTAAAATTCACTGAATTGAACACTTAAAATGGATGAATACTATGATATAAAAATTACACTTCAATAAAGCTGTTAGAAGGTAGAGGAGGAGGGAAAGGAGGAGGAGGAAGAAAAAAGAAGAGGAAGTGTACAACTCTTGTCATGAATTACACTTACAACCATATGCAACCATCACCCCCATATATTTACAAAACTTGTTCATCATCTCAGACAGAAGCTCTGTACCCATCAGGCAATAAATCCTCATCCTCTCCTCCTTCAGCTCCTGGTAAACTCTAATGTACTTTATGTCTCTATGAATTTGCATATTTTAGATATTTCATGTGAGTGAAATCATAAAATATTTGTACTTTTGTAACTGGCTTATTTCACTTAACATAGTTTTTTCAAAATTCATCCATTCTGTGACATGAATCAGCATTTTGTTCATTTTTCTGGCTGAATAATGTCCCATTGCATGTATATACCAGATTTTATTCATCCTTTCATCTGTCTATTATGCCTGTACCACATTGTTTTAATTACTGTAGCTTTGTAGTAAGTTTTGAATTCAGAATGTGTAATTCTTCAAACTTTGTTCTTCTTTTTCAAGATTGTTTTGGCTAATAAGAACTCCTTAAAATTTAATGTGAGTTTGAAGACTGGCTTTTCATTTATTAAAAAAAAAGTGTCATAATTTTGTTTGGATTACAATCTGTAGATCACTTTGGGTAGTATTGACACAATTTTGTCTTCCAATCCATGACATGGAGATGTATTTCCATTTATTAGGGCCTCTTCTTTCAGATATATTTTATAGTGTTCAGTGTATAAGCCCTTTTCTTCCTTCATTAAATTTATTCCCAGTTATTTCCTTCTTTCAGTTGCTACTGTAAATGGAATTGTTTTCTTAATTTCCATTCACATTGTTCATTACTGAAATATAGCAAAATAAGTGATTTTTGGTGTCTTACTCTTGTACCCAGCAGTTTTGCTGAGTTTATTATGTCTTGGAAATTTCTTGTGGATTCTTGGGACTTGCTATGTATAGGATCATGTCATCTTTGAAAAGAGATACTTTTACTTCCTGCTTTCCATTATGGACATCTTTTATTTCTTTTTCTTGCCTAATTGTTCTGTCTACAATTCCCAGGCCAATATTGTATAGTAGAAGTGGAAATTGGCATCCTTGTCTTGTTCCTGACCTTAAGGAGAAAGGAAATTTTCCACCTTTCATCAATGAATATATGTTAGCTCTGGGCTTTTCATAAATGTCCTTTATCATGTTAAAGAAGTTCCTTTCTATGCCTAATTTGTTGAAAGAGCATTAAATTTTGTCAAATGCCTCTTTTGAATCAATTGAGATCATCATGTGAATTTTTTTCTTTTGTCCTATGAGTGTGAGGTATTACACTTTTTTTATTTTCTTATGTTGAACCACCCTTGAATTCCTGGAATAAACCCCACTTAGTCATAATGAATAATCCTTTTAATATGATGTTGATTTTGTTTGCTAGTATTTTATTGAGAATTTTCTCATCTATTTTCATAAGACATTTTGGTATATAGTTTCCTTTTCTTGTTATGTTTTTATCTGGCTTTGTAATCAGAACAGTACTGGAATCAAGAGTTAGGAAGTGTTCCATCCTCGTATATTTTTTTTGGAAAAGATTGAGAAGGATTAATGTTCATTATTCTTTAAATGTTTGGTATAATTCACCAGTGAAGCCATCTGGTCGTGTACTTTTCTTTGTTGGGTGGTTTTTGATTACTTATTGAAACTCTTTACTTGTTATAAGTCTGTTGACATTTTCTATTTATACTTGAGTCAATTTATGTAATTTTTGTATTTCTAGAAATGTTTCCATTTCACCTAGGTCATCTAATTTGTTGGCACACATAATAATAAAAAAAAAAGAAGAAAGAAACTAAAGAAATATTTGAAATAACATCTGAAATTTTTATAAAATTAATGCTACACAACAAACTACAGATAAGGAAGCTCAGAGAACACTAAGCAGAATAAATAGGAAAAATTCTAAACCTCAGCATATCATATTCAAACTGGAGAAAATCAAAGAGAATCTAGAAAGAAGCCAGAGGAGAAAATTACCTTACTTGTAGATGAACAAGGACAAGAATTACATCATAGTTTTCTTCAGAAACTGTGAACACACAAAAAGAATGGAGTGAAATAAAATATTGAATTTTTTAAAAAAACAAAAACAGAATTAAGAATCAAGGGAAATTATCCTTCAAACATGAAAAAGAAATAAAGTATTTCTCATAAGAACAAAAATTGAGGGAATTGGCTGTCAGTAGATATCCCTTACAAGAATATTAAAAGAAGTTCTTCATAGAGAAGTAAAATGATATAGGTCATAAACTCAGATCTACACAAAGAAAGTAAGAGTGTTAGAGAAGGAATCTATAAAGCAAAATACATATGAAGGTAAAATCTTAGTTTTCTTATTCTAAATTAGTAGCTCAAACTGATTAAACACTTAAAACTCAACAATGATAAAATGGACAATGTAGTTGAAAAAATGGGTAAATGATCTGAACAGACACCTTACTAAAGAAGTTATACAGATGCCATTAGGGGATTTCACATTAAAACAACAATGGCATGGTACCACACACCTGCTAGAAGGACTAAAATCCCAAACACCAGCAATGTCAAATGCTTGTGAGGATGTGGAGTAACAGGAACCCTTATTCATTGCAGATGGGAATGTAAAATGGTACAGTCAGTTTGGAAGTCAGTTTGGCAGTTTCCTGCAAAAATAAATATAGACTTACCATGTGATCCAGTTATTTCACTCCTAGATATTTACCTAAATGAGCTGAAAACTTATATCCACACACAGACACACACACACATCTCTGCACATGAATGTTAATAGCAGCTTTCTTCAAAATTACCAAAAATTGTAATCAATCAAGAAGTCCTTCCTTATTGAATGAATCAATAAACAAATTGGTATATCCATTCAATTGAGTATTATTCAGCAATAAAATAAAATTAATTATCGAGTGACCAAAAGTCATGGAGGAACCTTAAATATATGTTTCTAAGTAAAAGAAGCCAGCCTGTAAAGGTTACATACTGTATGATTCCAAATATATGACATTCTGGAAAAGACAAGCTTATAGAGATAGTAAGAAGGTCAGTGGTTGCCAGGGTTTTTGGGGAGGGATGAATAGGTGGAGCACAGGGGTTTTATTAGGACAGTGAAACTATTCTGTATGAAACTGTAATGATGGATATACATCATTACACATTCTTCAAAACCCACAGTATGTACAACACAAAGAGTGAATCCAATGTAAACTAGGAATTTAGTTAATAATAATGTATCCAAAAATAAATAAATAAATGTAATCTCATAGGTGTTCATTTTATTTTTGGTTAGTTTTATTCTAATTAAATAATACTAATAATGTATCAATATTGAGTCATCAATTGTAACAAATGTACCACATTAATGCAAGCTGTCAATAATAGGAGAAATCGTCTGTAGGTGGTAAGAGGGTTTAAGGGAACTCTGTACTTTCTAAACAATTTTTCTATAAACCTAGAATACTCTAAAAATAAAGTTTATTTAAAATAATAGTCTTTTTATTCAAAAGAAATAACAACACTAATATTTACACCAGGAAAAGAGGACCTGTTGACCCAAAGCCTTGGCTATTTAACAACTTTGTCCCAAACTTCAACAGTCTGTACTCTACCCTGTCCTACCCCTGGAAGTAACAGTGAGAATTCTGGGACTCCGTGTGCATAGTTTGAAGACTCCTGAATAGTGACCTCTTAGGGTCTTACCTATACAAATACCCCATGACTCTAGTTTTTTTTTTTTTTTTTTTTTTTTGGCCTCATCATGAAATAGGAACCAAAAGAGAAATGTTAGCTTTATTAAATCTGAACTCAATAATAGCTGTATTTATAACCTAGACACGAGCCAGTCTAGCCCACCTTCTTCACTATGAGGATATTTCAGTGGTTCTATTGTTAATAGAGCCTTTTAAAAATGCAAAATACTCATTTCAAAGCGATTTGATGAAATTGCAAATCATTAGCTTAAACAGCATCTTTCTTCCTTATCATCCATTTTCCTGAAATGCAGACGGCAGGTGTCCTCATTTGTATGTGCTGCACCAACAACATCCTTTGAAGCGAGCGGTGGGTGGGGGGGTCTCACAAACTGACTGCAGTCTTGAAATAGATGTGGAATCTCCTGATGCAGCACACAGGGGACTGTCACAGGAAATCCTGATCAAAGGGGAATGTGAGCTCCAGAATTCCTGATTGTGTTCATTACAACCACTCAAGTCTGTCAAACTCTAAAGCAGAAAGTGAATGGTGTGTCTAGAGATATTCATGTTGACCAAATGGAGGGAGCTTCAGAGGCAGAACCAAGTCATCCCAATGATACTTTAACACAGGTAAAGCTGTTTCTATCTAGTCATTGGGTCTGCACAAATTTGAGACTGGATTTTTAAGTTACATCTGGGTTTCTCTAATTAACGTATGGCTTACTTTCTATGTAAGCCAGAAAGTAAGTCTGGCCAGGCTTTCTGGTTGCCTGGCCAGGTGAGAAATGTTAATTATAATAGGACAAGGTAGACCAAATTAAAACCTAAAAATGTATCTGCTTTGTAAGTAACATAGGGATAGATGTTGGGGGTATGAGCTTTAGAAGCTGCTAATAAGGGAACATCCAGCCAGATACAGAACCAAAAACTAAAATTTCCAGAAACAAGTCACATTCCAGGCGAACAATCATCACAGGATTTAAAGTCCAGAGATAGGTCATTTGGGAGAGACCAGGCTGGGAGGCACCATAAAGCAAGCAAGAAGGAAGTTCATCAGCAGCCATCTGTGTTCTGTCCTCAGAGGAGGTCCTGGGATGTGTGTGTGTGTGTGTGTGTGTGTGTGTGTGTGTGTGTGTGTGTGTGTGTGTGTGTTAGATAGTAGGAAAAAGAAGGGGGCTCAGTTTGAAAGAATAAGAGCCAACATTATTCTTGAAGGTATTATGCAGGCAAAGGACAGAAGCAGAGGATATAACAGCAGTGTCCAGAAACTCACGGAGAAGCTTTGTTCTAAGACCAGGGCTTTGACCGCAAAGAGCACAGTTCCTAGCACACAACCAGAGCAGAACCACACCAAGACTGACCAGCAGTGAAATTACTGGTCAGGTGCAAGACTGACACTTGGACCTGGGTCAGAGCTGGTCTCACTGGTCAAATGAACCTCTCCCAGCTTGGACAAAAGAAAGTTATAAGAGAAGAAAAGACAAACAGATGATACATTCATTCATTCATTCAACATGTAATTATTGAATACTTACTCAATGCATGTAAGTATACAGGGAAGAAAAGAGCTGAATATACAGAGGAAAAAGCACATGTCTCCACCCTCAGGCAGCTTGCATCAGCATATCACTGGCCTTTAGGATAAAACGGTGAACCTCTTTTTTCCTAGGACATTTGCTTTATTCATCCAAAGTCCTAACTCATTCCTCCAGAACTAAGCATCATGAAGAAGCACCCTTAAGAAATCACCCTTGGTGTAGTGTGTGCCTTAGTTCACAAAGTAGTGAAATACAGCAGTTTAAAAACATTTACCACTTTAAGTAGCAGCTGTTAGGATGTCCAACAGGGAGTATCAATCCTTATTCGACTTTTTAGTGTCGATACAATCATTATTTATTGAGAAACCTATTACATGTAAGGTACCATTATAGGTTCTTGGTCTGCATCAGTGAATAAAACAGACATCCTGGAGCTGACATGGCATAGAAGAGACACCATAAACATAATAAACAACTACGTTATTATAGTGTATTATAAGATGGTAAATTCTACGGAAAAAATAGATGAGTGAGAGGGATCAGAAAAACAATGGATCACATTCTTCAATCCCACTCCTAGGCATACATCCAGAGAAAACTATAATTTGAAAAGATGCATGGGCCCTAACGTTCATTGCAGCACTATTTATAACAGCCAAGACACGGAAGCAACCTAAATGTCCACTGACAGAGGAATGGATAAAGGTGTGGTATATATATATACAATGTAATGTTACTCAGTCATAAAAAAAATGAAATAATGCCATTCGCAGCAACATGGATGGACCTAGCGATCATCATACTAAGTGAAATAAGTCAAAGACAAATATCATATGATTGCTTATATGTGGAATCTAAAACAAAGATACAAATGATACAAATTAACTTATTTACAAAGCAGAAATAGACCCACAGACATAGGAAACAAACATGGTTACCAAAGGGGAAGTGGGGGAGGGACAAATTAGGAGGTTGGGATAAACATATACACAATATTATATATAAAATAGATAACCAACAAGGACCTACTGCATAGCACAGGTAACTATACTCAGTATTTTGTAATAACTTATAAGGGAAAAGAATCTGAAAAAGAATATATATTGTGTATATATACACACATATATATATAACTTAATCACTTTGCTATACACCTGAAACTAACATTATAAATCTACTATACTTCAATTAAAAAAAAAAGCAGTGGGTCACAGTGAAGGTAGATTACAGGTTTAATTAAGGGACTCAAGAAATTGAGGAAATCTCACCTCATTGAGGAAATGTCCTTTGGACAAAGATTTATATGAGCAGTAGAAGACATAATAATGCAGTTATCTAGAGAAAGAGCATTCCAGGGGAGGGAACAACCAGTTCAGAGGTCCTGTGGTGAGGAAGTGCCTGGAGAGTTAGAAATATAGTGGGAGCCCAGTGTGGCCAGAGGGAAATGAGGGAGGAAGAGTAGCAAAGTAGCAGTGGATGAGAGGAGACAGGTAGTATGAGTGAGGTACAGAGCATGTCAGAACTTAACAGGCCAATGAAAAGACTTAAGCTTATTAGATGGGAAATAGGGAATCTTTGCAGGTTATGATCAAATAGGTGAAATAATCTGACTTATGTTTTTATAACAAACATTTGTAGCTTTATCCAATTCTTTGGCCCCTCTGGTGCACCCCTCCCGTGACTTCTGAGTGTTTTTCTTCTCACAAACTCACCTCTGGTTTTTCTCTGGAGAATTGTCCTTGGACAACTGAGGCCTTGACTCCAGGACAGAGGAAAAGAAGTGCCTGAGGATTTATATCTCTCTGGGTAGCCTGGAACCTGTAATTAATTAGTGCTCAGTACCTTTCCTTCAAGATAGACAAACTCTAGGGGACAAATGAATTCCAGAGCACCCCTGCTCTGGATCAGGCTGTGGCTGAAACTTTATCACAATCACACCCTTCCTTACCCTCTCTTCATTCCCTTATTTGTTTCTCTGGGGAGCTTTTCCTTAAATAACCAAAGTGTTCCTGAACTGTTATCTTGTAGTCTGCTTTAGGGTAACTGACCTAAGACAGTTTCAAAGGATATTCAGGCTGAGTCAACTACAGGGGCAAGGGAAGAAGTAGGGAGTCCTGTTAGTGGGTACTGCCATAATCCAAGGTCCAGGCAGTGGACAGGGAGAAATGTACACGGTCTGGATATGTTTTGATCCAGCACATCAAAGACATTCTGATGGATTAGAGGTGGATCATGAGAGAAAGAAAGAAGGTTCTTGGCTGAGTTTCTGGAGGATAAACTTGCTATCCCCTGAGATAAAGAAGGTTGCTATGGGGGCTTCCCTGGTGGCACAGTGGTTGGGAGTCCGCCTGCTGATGCAGGGGACACGGGTTTGTGCCCCGGTCCGGGAAGATCCCACATACCACGGAGCAGCTGGGCCTGTGAGCCATGGCCGCTGGGCCTGCGCGTCAGGAGCCTGTGCTCCGCAATGGGAGAGGCCACAACGGTGAGAGGCCTGCGTACTGCAAAAAAAAAAAAAAAAAAAAAAAAAAAAGGTTGCTATGGAGCAGGTTAAGTGAGGCAGAACAGGAGTTTGATTTTTGACATATTATGTTTCAGTGTCTAACAGACAAACTAGCAAATCTGTTGTAGGTAGTTGGCTATTTTCAGGTGGGGTTCTCCAGGATGCAGACAGTGAGACAGAGTTGAGAGTCCACAAAGTTTATTGGAAGCAACACTTGCTACAATTAAAGAGAGAAGAAGCAGGATTTAGCAAGGAGAGGTACAGATTACGAGGCAGATCTGACAAGTCTTGGCCAAGCCAGCAGAGTGCTCTGGAGTTGTTTGCCAGTTAGAGAATTCCCGCGTTGGGCAGAAATGGCCAGGCCTACATAACCTTACTGTCTTTAGTCATTGGCTGGGGACTGGCTCTGGAGAGCATGGCTTCAGCTCAAATAAGGCAGCAGATCTTGAAAGGGCAGAAGCTGGAGGCTTACGGCCAACTGTACTCCTTCAGGTTAAAGGATAGTTCTTTCTTGAAGGGAGATGTGAGTGGTCCAGGGTGCAGCATAAGATAAAGGCCTGGAATTCAGGAATGTGGTCTAGGATGGAGATGTAAGTTTGCCCATCACATGCATGTAGATAGTATAAAAGGCCATAAAATGAAATTCTGACCATAAGCAGAGTTTAGATAGAGAAGAGGACAAAGGACTGAGTTTGGTACAAGCAAAAGCAAGAGTTTAGAGAAAAGAAGAAGAACCAGTAGAGTAGACTGAAGAAAAGTAGCTCATGAGACAGAAGAAAAGCCAAGGAAATGTTGGGCATCTTAGAAGAAGACAAGTGAGGAGAGCATATCAAACGCTGATCATGGTCACCTGAGATGAGGACTGAGAACTGGCCAAAGGAGGTTGCCCTTGACCTTGATAAGAGTCTATCCTATAAGGAAGTAGAGGAGGCAAGAGGTTAGTGACAGAGCATACAGACAACTATTTTGAGAAATTTGGTCTAAGTGGGGCAGAGAAAAAGAGTGGTAGTTAGCTGGGTAAATGGGTCAAGAAAAATTGACTTGGGTTGGTTTTTTCAGGATGAGAGAAGTATCAGCATATTTTGATACTTGAAATGTGGGGATTCTACTTCCTTTAGTAAATAATGTTTTCACTTAACAAGAAATGCTTGTGAATGGAAATGAAGTGTGTGTTGACACCTAGTACTGTGTTTAAACCTCTGGAGAAAAGCTCAGTAGTTGTGCTGGTATCTTTCATAAGAGCTGTGGACCACCTCCCCCCTGCCATTCAAAGCCAGTCTCCCAGAAGAATCACCCACTTCGATATTTTCAAGCCTGCATCTACACATTTTGCATGCTAGAGTCAATCTCTTAGCTTAACCATTCTGAGAATGACATCTGGAGCCAAGGAACACTGGAGGCTCCCATGCTGTACATTTCCAATCAGACTGAGTGACACTGTACACTAGTTTAAGTGCCACTTGGTGCTGTAAATATCTGATAAAACGAAAGGCAGAAGGAGGACTATATCTGGCGATGTGGAAAATGAAAGAAAAAAATCCCTTGATTAAAATTCAGCACCTTTCATCTTCCACTGAGCTACTAAGTACCTTTAGGTTTCAGCCCGTCATGGAAATACAAAGTCCTTCAAACAAAGTCATTTAGGCTGGATGTTGGAAAGATTATTATCCACCCAAGAAACTGAGTGGCAGGAAGAGCAAAATGCAAACAATGGGAAGAATTCAAAGGGCTCTGGAGGACCCATGTGTCCATGAGAGTGGATGCTCATCAGTGTCCCTGTGCTGTTATCAGCAGAAGGCAGTATCCTAACCCCAGAGGGCATGGCTCATGTACAAAAACAAAATATGCCCAGGAGTTCAAGATCAATGACTCAGTAATCATCTTTCACAATTATTTCCAGTTCCAGAAGCACCTGGATTTCCTTGCAGCCCAGTTAGTACCTACGAAACAGGTTGGGGCCTGCTCAGAGCCAGAGGGAAAAGGAGAAGGAAGGGAAGGAGAAGTGGGAGGGGAAGAGATAATCTGCCCAATTTCTTTCTCTCCCTCATTGCTGTTCCCCCAATCCTGAGGACTTCTTGAATCAGGAATGACAAATATCTGACAGTTTTGCCATCACCCTACTACTGGCCCCTTCATTACTACCATGTATGCACATAGACCGAAGACAAATACAATCAACCACCATCTTCTTCACTGAAACCCTGGAAATCTCCTTGGCACATCACTCCTAAAGCATTTCTGCCATGTCTCCAAACCCTTTCCTCCTTTCTGTGGTTACTATGGCTACTCTAGCCCAGGCCCACCTTGGCTTCTCTGCCTTGTCTCCTTCAAGTACTACCTCATGACCATAAAAGCATTTTATCTAAAAAGTCAGTACCACCATGTCACCTCCCTGTTGAACATCCTTTCATCCTACCATCTAATAGGATCAAGTTCCAGATCCCAAGCATGGCATACAAGACCCTCTACCCTAGAAAAGCCAGAGCCTTGGTAGGTTGTGATATATGTATACACGTGAAAAAATCACTACAATCAAGATAATGAACAGATCTGTTGCCTCCAAAAGTTTTCTTGCTCCCTTTTGTAACCCCTTTCTCTCCCCTTCCCCTAACCTCCACACATTTTCTTCCTGCTACCTCTCATCCCGCCTCCCACAAGAAACTGCCACACTGTTTTCTAAAGTGGCTGCTTCATCTTAGATTGCGACCAACAGTATATAAGAGTTCTAGTTGCTCGAATTCCCACCCACATTTGGTATGATTGGTTTCAATTTTTGCCATTCTATTAGTTGTGTAATAGTAGATCAATGTGTTTTTAATTTGCATTTTCTAAGGACTGATGATGTTGAGCAACTTTCATGTGCTTATTTGCCATCCATATATCTTTCTGAAGTATCTACTCAAATTTTTGGTCCATTTATTTTTTTTAATTAATTAATTTATTGTCTGTGCTGGGTCTTAGTTGTGGCATGTGGGATGTATTTCCCTGACCAGGGATTGAACCCAGGCCCCCTGCATTGGGAGTGTGGAGTCTTAACCACTGGACCACGAGGGAAGTCCCAGTCCATTTATTTTTATTGATTTATTTGTTTTTATATTGAATTTTTAAAGTTCTTTATGTATTCTGGATACAAGTCCTTTATCAGATATATGCTTTGCAAAGAATTTTCCCAGCCTGTGACTTGTCTTTTCATTCTCTTAACAGATGCTTGCTTTAAACTGATAGTTAAATTCAAACACATTCTTAAAACTCTACATTTTTTATCCCTCTCCCTACAGTTTATGTCTCAGTGTCATATTTTACATCTTTATATGTATCCCTTTACTGTTTATTGTAGTTATAGTTGATTTTACAATTTTTGTCTTTTAACCTTTGTAGTAGCTTAAGCGGTTGATACAGTATCTTTACTATATATTTACCTTTACCTTTAGTGAGATTCTTTCCTTCATATATTTTCTTATTTCTTGTCATAGCCTTATCATTTTTGCTTGGAGAAGTTCCTTTAACATTTCTTGTAAAGCCAGTGTAGTGATAATGAACTCTTTTAATTTTTGCTTGTCTTTAAAATTCTTTATCTTTCTTTCAATTCTGAATAATAATGTTGCTGGGTTGAGTATCCCTTGTTGTAGGTTTTTTCTTTTCAGTACTTCAAATATATCATGGCACTCCCTTCTGGATTGCAAAGTTTCTACTGAAATTTCAGCTGATAGCCTTATGAAGTCCCCTTTTATATGAATTTTTGTTTTTCTCTTGCTGCCTTTTAAATTCTCTCTTTATTTTTAACTTTCGCCATTTTATTTATGATATATCTTGGTGTGGGTGTCTTTGGGTTCATCTTATTTGGGGCTTTTTGTGTTTCCTGAACCTGCGTATCTGTTTCCTACTTCATGTTAGAGAAATTTTCAGCCATAATTTTATCAAACACGTTTTCTGTCCTTTTCTCTCTCTGTTCTCCTTCTGGGGCATGTTTATAGGAATGTTAGTACACTTGATGTTGTTCCAGAGGTCCCCAGAACTATCCTCATTTTTAAATTCTTTTATTTATTATGTTGTTCTTATTCAGTGATTTTTATTATTTTGCCTTCCAGGCCACTTATGTGTTGTTCTGTACCACCTAATCTGCTGTTAATTCCTTCTAGTGTATTTTTCATTTCAGTTATTATATTCTTCAGCTCTGATCGATTACTTTTTATATTTTCTAGTTCTTCATTGATGTGCTCACTGTGTTCTATCCTTTTCCCAATTTTAGTGAGCATTTTTATGACTATTGCTTTGAACTATCTACAAGGTAAATAACTTATCTCCATTTCATTAGGAGTTTTTTCTGGGGCTTTATTTTGTTCTTCCATTTGGTACATATTCTTCTGTCTTCTCATTTTGTTTGACTTTCTTTGTCCCTATGAAATTAGGTGAAACAGTCATATATCCTGGTCTTGATGGTGTGTCCTGTGTGGGAGCATCCCTATGCATTCTGTGTGTGCCTGGAGGCTTTGGTGGGAGAGCTGGATCTAAAGGGAACAGGGGCTGCATCGTCTCCTGGGGTGTACTGTCAGGCACTCCCTTGGTTGGGCGTAAGGCTGGAGCCAGATTGACTACAGCCAGAGTTAGGTGCAAGCTGGGGCTTCTCCTTCATGCAATGGCAGTCACCAGACTCTCAGGGCAAAGCCAAGGTCTAACTAGCTGGATTTGCATCTCTGAGGGTGGGACAAGAGCCCAAGGGACTGAAGCAGGAGCCCGGTGCAAGCCTTGGCTTCACCCAAGATTCAGTGTGATCACCACCTTGGTGGGGAGTGGGGCTGGAGCCAGAGCCTGGTGCAGACTGGTGGGCCAGACAGAGCACCTGACAGTTTTCAGTTAGTTGCCTCTGTCTTGGAGTTGGAGCCAGCAAGTCTGTGCATGTGCTCTTCAAGAGCAGAGTCTCAGTTGCCTACAGAACTCTGGCAAGCCCCACTGGTTTTCAGACCAGCTCATTTTCCTGGTGCCCAACTCCAGGGCTGAGGTTGCCTAATGTGGGGCTCAAATCCCTCACTCCTTGAGAAGATCCCTGAGCCTGTGAAATCCTTCTTCTTTTCTGGGTCATCTGCCTGGGGTATGAGTCCGAATTAGATCATGTCTCCTCCCCTCCTGCCAGACTCTGTGTCATTCTTTCTTTATAACTTTGATTGTGGAAGAGCCATTCTGCTAGTCTTCGGTGATTCTCAGAGAGAAATACTGTATATGTTGTTATAGTTTTGATGTGTTTGTGGGGGGAAGTGGGATCAGAGTCTTACTACTCCTCCATCTTACCATCTTAATCTCACCTCCCTTTAACATTTCTTGTTAGGTCAATTTAGTGGTGATAAGCTCCTTTAGATTTTGCTTGTTTGTGAAACTCTTGAATCCTTCTTAAATTCTGAACCATAACCTTACCAGGTAGAGTATTCTTGGTTATAGGTGTTTTCCTTTCAGCACTTTGACTATATCAGGCAACTCCCTTCTGGTCTGCAGTATTTCTGCTGAAAAGTCAGCTGATATTCTTATGAGAGTTCCCTTGTATGTAATTAGTTTCTTTTCTCTTGCTGCTTTTAAGATTCTCTCTTTACTTTTTGGCATTTTAATTATTATATGTCTATTGAGGACTTCTTTGGGTTAATCTTGCTTAAAATTCTCTGTACCTCCTGGACCTGGATGCCTGTATCCTTCCCCAGGTTAGACAAGTTTTTAATTATTATTTCTTCAAATAAGCTATCTGTCCTTTCTCTCTCTCTTCTCCTTCTGAGAACCCTATAATGTGAGTGTTAGTATGCTTGATATTATCCAAGATGTTCTTTAAACTATCCTCATTTTTCTCATTTTTTTTTTCTGTTCAGCTTGGGTGATTTCCACAATTCTGTCTTCCAGATTGTTGATCCATTCTTCTATATCATCTAATCTACATTTGATTCCCTCTAATGTATTTTTCATTTCACCTATTGTATTCGTCAGCATTGATTGGTTCTTTTTTATATTTTCTAACTCTTTGTTGAAATTCACAGTGTTCATTCACTCATCTCCTAAGTTCCATGAGCATCTTTATGACAATCATCTTGAACTCTTTATCAGGTAGTTGTTTATCTCCACTTTGTTTAGTTCTTTTTCTGAGGTTTTGTCTTGTTCTTTCATTTGGATTATATTCCTCTCTCTTTTCATTTTGCCTAATTGTCTGTGTTTGTTTCTTTTATTAGGTAGGTCACTTATGTCTCTTGATCTTAGAGAAGTGGTCCTATGTAGCAGATGTCATATGGGGCACAGCATGCTTCCCTCTGGCCAACAGAGCCAGATGCTTCAGGCGTGTTCCCTATGTGGGCTGCATGTGCCTTTCTGTTTTGTGGGGCCAGCTGCTGTAGGCACGCTGTTATGTGAGGCTGATCCTTGGCTTAGCTGGCTCAAGGCCCCCACCTCACACAGTTCCTACAGGTGTGTTGACAGGCAGGGCATGTCCCAGCACAGCTGGTTGTGAGACCCAGTTGCACATGACAGATGAGGGCAAACTGTTGGGCAGGGCAGGCCCCCAGCATGGCTGGCTTTGAGGCCCAGTGGTGCAAGTCTGCTATGGACCCACTTGTCATTGGGGTAGGCCTCCAGCATGGAATTTCTTTATGATCTCGATTTCCATTTGTTTGTTGCTAGTATATAGGAATACAATTATATTCTGTATATTGATCTTAATATGCTTTTCTTATTCCTAATCTTAGAGGGGAAACATTTAGTCTTTAAATATAAGAATAATGTTAGCCAGAGGTTTTTAGTGGATGTCCATTATCAGGCTTAGGAAGTTCACCTCTACTCCTAATTTGCTGAGAGTTCTTATGAAGAATGGATGTTGGATTATTTTTCAAAATGCTTTATTTAATTTATTGAGATGATCATAAGTTTTTTCTTATTTATTTTGATAACATAATGAATGATATTCATTGATATTTTGCAATATTTAAACAACTCTGCATTCCCAGATAAACCCTACTTTATCCTGTGTATTATCCTTTTTATACATTTTTGTATTTGACTTGATTAAACTTTTTTTAGAATTCGTCCATATATTTCCATGAGGTATATTGGTTTATGGGATTTTTGGGTTTTTTTGTTTTTTTGTAATATCTTTATGTGACTTTTGTAACAGTGTAGTGCTAACCTAAAAGAATTAGTTGAAAAATATTTCCTCCTCTTCAGTTTTCTTTTAGAGCTTGTAAATAATTGTTTCTTGGCTTCTTTTTCTTAAGTGCTTGGTAAAATTTACTAGTGAAATCACCTGGCCAGGAATTCTCTCTTGAGAAGGTAAAAATTTATATTATAAACTACATTTCTTTAGTAGATATAGAGCTATTCTTGAGTGATCATTGTTAGTTTACGACTTTAAAGGAAGTTTTCCACTTTATCTAAGTTGTCTGATTTATTATCATGAAACTGCTCATAATGTTGTATTCACATGCTTTTAATATCTGTAGAATCTGTTGTGATGTCACCGGCATAATTCTTGATATTAGTAATTTGTGTCTTGATTTTTTTCTGACCAGTTTGGCTAGAGATTTATCAATTTTATTGATCTTCCCAAAGAATCAGACTTTATCTCAGTGACTAACTCAAAAGTTTTACTCTTTTCTATTTCACTGATTTCCACTTTGATATTTATTAAATCCTTTATTCTTATTACTTTGGGTTTAATTTGCACATAGTTTTCCATTTTCTTAAGATAGAAGATGACGACATTGGTTTATCAAACATTATTCTCCTCCTTCCAAACCCTACAGTAAATTATTATTTTTGCTTAAATTGTCAATTAACTTTTTAAGTGATTTAAATAGTAAGAAAATGTCTTATACAATATATTTACCCATTTAGTATCATTTTGATGCTCTTCATATTTTCTGTAGACCCATATTTCCAAGTGCTAAACTTGCCTTCTGTCAGAAGAATTTCTTTTAGCTTTCTTGTAGGGCAGAAATGCTGGGGATTACTTCTTTTTGCTTTAGTACATCTGAAAAAAAATCTTTATTTTGCCTTTATTTTTGAAAGGTATATTCAGTATACATGGAACTTTAGGTTGACAGTTTTTTCTTTCAGTTCTTTCAATGTTCTGCTCCACTATCTTCTCACTCACATTGTTTCTAACAAGGAATCTGGTGCCATCCTCATCCTTGTTCCTCTGTACATAGGTATCTTTTTTCTCTGGCTGATTTTAAGATTTCTGTTTATCATGGGTTTTGAGAAACTTGATTATGGTGTGCCTTGTTGTATTATTCTTCTTCTTATATCTTGTGGATTTACTGAGATTCTTTATAGTTTTTATCAAATCTAGAACATATTTGTCTATTACTTATTCAAGTATTTTTGTGTCCCCTCATCCTTCTTCAGGGAGTCCATTGACACATATATTAGACTGGCTGAAGTAGTCCCACAGATTATTAAGTCTCTGTTAATTTTTTGAAAAAGAATTTCTATTTTTATTTTAGATAGTTTCCATTACTGTGTTTCAAATTCACTAATCTTTTCTTCAATATATCATCTGTCATTAATCCTACCCAATATGTTTCTTCTTAAACTTTGTAATTTTTATCTTTAGAATTTTGACTTGGGTCTTCTCTACATTCTTTCTGTACCTACTTAACATTTTGAACACATGAAATAAAGTCATAGTAACTATTTCAATGTTTTTCTCTGCTAATTCTGTGCCAGTTCTAGGTCATTTCTGATTGATTACTTTCCTCATTACAAATTCTGTTTTCCTGCTTCTTTGCATGCCTAGTAAACTTTCTTTGGATGATGCACTTTGAGTTTTACCTTGTTGAGTGCTGGATATTTTTGATTTCCCACAGATATTCTGAACTTTGATCTGAGATTTAGTTAAATTACCTGGAAATAGTTTCATCCTTTCTGGTCTTGCCTTTATGATATATTATGCAGGTTTTGCACATTGCTCAGACTAAGGCCAATTATTCCCCATTACTAATGCAGGAACTTCCTGAGTTATCTACCCAATGCCCTGTGATTTATGGGCTTTTCCAACCAAATAATGGGAATAGGGAATATCCCCAGCCCTGTGTGAACACCAGTCATGATTTTCTAGTCTTTTCAGATGTTTTGTTTGTTTGTTTCTCCCTGGGACCAGGTAGTTTTCCCACACACATGTGCTGATCAGTGTTCTGCCGAATGCTCCAAGGAAACTTGAATCTGCAGTTATTCTAGATTCTCTGGTGCTCTCTCCTCTCTGGTGCTCTGTCCTGCAAACCCTTGTCACTTTGGTCTCCTAGGACACTCAGCTACTTCTCCCCAGTTCAGGGTCAGCAAACTTTGCCCTAATTTCTCCCTCCTTGTCCCATGGCTTAGCTACTCTCCTAAAGCAATAAGGTGAGAAAATTATGAGGCTGTCCATATTGGTTTCTGGCCTCTCAGTGATAACTGTCCTTCATTGTCTAATATCCAATGTCTTCAAATTAATTTTACATATAGTTATCCATTTATTTTTCATTGTTCCAGGTAGAAGGGAAGAAACTGTTCCCTGTTACTCCATTTTAGGAGAAACTGAAGTCTGATTTCCCCCTTTTTATTCAGCTAATTCATAATCTAAAGTTTGACTTTTCTACTACATAGAAAAAATTTCTCCCATTCAAGTTCTTAGACCCTCTCAATTACATCTAAGGACCACTTTGGGGTCTGCAAACTCTAGTGTAAAAGGCGCTGCACAAGCAAAATCAAGCATCCTGTAGTAAAATTTCATCTTAGTTTTCATTAACCTCTAATTAAACCTTAGCATTTCCTTCCATTATAAATGTATGCCACAAACCACAGTAGTATTAATGTTCTGGTAACTTTGTCACAAATAAAAAATCACAGATATTTTCGTATCATCTTATATTTTTACCCTGCTTTGGAAAGTGGAGACAGCCTGGAGATCATAAGCTATGGTCCCTTTGCTATATTTTGTCTAGTTCTGTTCATGGATTTTACCATTGAAGCAATAACATCAACACTCATTTCACATATGGAGAAAGCAAGACTCAGTGAGCTTAATCAAGGTCTCAGGACTGGTAACATGCAGAACACTTTTTAGTTCTGCCATCCAACCCAGTGGTTCCTCTGCCCTACATTGTGTCTGCTATTTCTGTACCAGGGTTTAGCTTACAAGTTGCCGCAAAATAACAAACTCAGCAATGAGCTTATGGGCATGACAATGCTTTCCTACCACCAAGAGGTATCTGGAGTTAAGATCCTTTTGTTGCCTGTTTGCATAAACACCTAAAATTATGACTTACTAGACAATATATCATTTATTTGGGCTTATATTAAACTAAATGTATAATAAATATTGAATTAAGCTCACATGAGCAATCTGTACTAGCTGCTCAATGTCTAAGAGGACTGGGAGAAAGCCATCAGGATGGAAGATGAAAATGCACATAAATTTAATATTATGTAACACTCAGTACTCCGACAAATTTCTCATTTTTTTTTTGAAAAATAACTGGAAAAATCACATGTGCTTATAGAGACATGAAGAGTAAGCATTTTTTAATTCCTTCAAAAAGTACAGTATTTCTTATTACAGTTCTGATATCTTTAATGATGAGGGGAGGTCGTATCATGCCATTGTCCCAATCAGCTTCTTAGAGTCAACATCAACACAAGAACATGCAGGTAATTTGAAAAGAAAAAGGCTTTGAGCAGTTGCCCTCAGAGCTGCAACATTTAAACAGCTTGTTAAATGTTGATACATCAACCTTTGTTGATCTGCGTGAGATTCTATGAAGAAGGAGAAAAAGCATTCTCTTTGAAAAAATGCCTCTAGAGTGAATATCTGTTAGAGAAAATCTATTTTCCTATAGACCTCTATCATTGACTCAGTGATGCATTTCTCAGAAAGAAACCCTCAAGTGCATGTGTCTGAAAACATAGGTGAGGATGAGTCCAAAGAGGTGGCCAGACTCAGAGCTCCCTGCAGGATCACAGGCTGACGACTGCCTTTCAGATCTTCAAAGCATCTGGTCTCAACAGGACTTTGCCAATCTAGGTTTTCTATACTTCCCACTAGGCTTCCTGCTGCTCCATCACCCCTGCTAAAGCCATAGCAGTAGCTGCCAAGTCTGGTAACCCATGATGCCAGGCTGCCAGCTCCCAGCACTTAGCTTCCCACCAGCTCACTGGCTGGATTTATGATCCACTGCTGCTTACTAAGTTTGTCCCACTCTGGAAGCTTCTAAGAAAGGGGCTTCTGGCTGAAGTAAAGAAGGGAATGGCAAAGAGTATTACTGAGCACATACTGCAGATTTGGCAGTGGCTACAAGTGTTCATTATCTTTTCCATATTCACAGCACTGTGAAGCAGATATCATTCCAGTGTTCCAGACAAGGAGCCTTTCTCTCAGGTAAGTTAAATAATTTGCCAAAGGCCACAGGGATAGTATGGTAAACTGGATCAAGTTCTGTCTTCCTCTAAAGACTATGTTCCTCCTGTGCCATGTGATAGTTACATGTGTAGCAGCATCCAAAATACCCAACAACTCCCGTAGAAATTGAGATCTTCATCTCCAGTGAGTGTCAGCAAGTAGTGTCTCCTACCATAGAAATTAAATCTTTGTTCTAGAGCTGTGAAAAATGTCATTGGTAATTTGATAGGGATTGCATTGAGTATAAATGATGCCATTTTCAGCAACATGGATGGACCTAGAGATTATCATACTAAGTGAAGTAAGTCAGACAGAGAAAGACAAATATCATATATCACTCATATGTGGAATCTAATTTTTTAAAATGATATAAATGAACTTATTTACAAAACAGAAACAGACTCACACATATTTTGAAAACAAACTTATGATTACCAAAGGGGAAATGTGGGGAGGAGTGATAAATTAGGAGTTTCAGATTAACACACACACACTACTATATATAAAATAGATCATGGACCTACTGTACGGCACAGGGAACTCTACTCAGTATTCTGTAATAACCTATATGGGAAAAGAATCTGAAAAAGAATGAATATATGTATATTTATAACTGAATTACTTTGAAATACACCTGAAACTAACAGAAAATTATAAATCAACTATACTGCAATAAAATTTTAAATATGTAGGCATTTGCTAAATGATTCTCTCTTTTTTCCTTTTCTTTTCTTTTTTTTTTTTGGCCGCACTGCGAACTTGTGGGATCTTAGTTCCCGACCACGGATTGAACATGGGCCCATGGCAGTGAGTGAAAGCATGGAGTCCTAACCACTGGACCGCCAGGGAATTCCCTGCTCCAATAAAATTAAAAAAAAAAAATTAAATCTGATCAATGAGTTGGAATGACTGAAGATATGAAAGGGTGAAAAAACTTGCTGGCTGCATCTTTAAAAACTTCAAGAATTCTTAGAGAAGAATTTTTTGAAAACACTATATAAATCAGAACACTTAAAACTACCTTCATGTGTCCATTAAGGAACACAGAAATCATGATTCCAAAATGTGATTTGATTCAATTTCAAAGCCTTCAATTAAAGGTAGAATTGATTCAAATGTTTGAACTACATGGTGCCTCACTTGACAACAGAAGAAGATTAGGACAAAAGGTCATGAGCCAAATTTCTGCCATATTTTATTGTAGTTTGCCGCTTGCCCTAACTCCTCCTGTTATTGCTAGTTCTGGCTGCACTGACCTTGACACTAGAGTGACCACTGTTCACAGGCTGAGTCCATGAGCCTGTCCAAATTAGTAAGAAATTCATTTTAATGTATTTGTTATATTTGACTGGCAAAGGATGATCTCTATGTATGTAAGTTCTTCTAAAAAGCAAAATCCCTTTCGAATAGTAAAATGGAGTGTCTTATGATGGAAAAGATAAGGCAAATCATAATAATAATAATATTAATTTTATTATTATCCAATATAAAATTGAAAAAGGCAAAAAGCCGGTCTACAAAATTGCTCTCATTCCCAGAGTATTTACCTTCTGGCCATTTCAAAGCGGCACCAGATCCTATTACAGCCACGTCAAGCACAGTCCAAGCCCTGTCCCCACCTCATCCAATGCATTAGGAACTCTGCAAATGAGTATTCTTGGTTCACAGGGGGTTTGATCACAGAACAGTAGCTGTTGATCTTTGGATGCCTGCAGGCCTGCAATCTGTGCTACAAGTTTATCCCTCCTAGGAAAAAAAGGGGAGGAAGGACGAGACAACAGGATGAAACCAATACAAACAGCTGTAACAAGCTAATTGGACCCTTGTGGGCCACCAGCAGGCACAATATTAAAACAAACAGAGCCTTGCATTGTGCCCTTTCAGGACTGAACCCGTCCTGGGTCTATCAGCCTTTCCCCTGCCTCCTCCCCTCATCCTCATTTTATTTTACTTTTTATTATTATTTTTTTAACATCTTTATTGGAGTATAATTGCTTTGCAATGGTGTGTTAGTTTCTGCTTTATAACAAAGTGAATCAGTTATACATATACATATGATCCCATATCTCTTCCCTCTTGCATCTCCCTCCCAACCCTCCCTATCCCACCCCTCTAGGTGGTCACAAAGCACCGAGCTGATCTCCCTGTACCATGTGGCTGCTTCCCACTAGCTATCTATTTTACATTTGGTAGTGTATATATGTCCGTGCCACTCTCTCACTTTGTCTCCGCTTACCATTTTAAAAGGACCTAATTATGGGTCGTTCTGAAGGATCACAAGTCAGTTTTTATCTAAAAAGAATAAGGTATTTTGCCTCTATACTTGAGACACTGTTGGAAGTTGGTAATTAGTATGACTTGTTAATGGAGTTTGGCTGTGATTAAGTGGTGATTGAGTGCGAGTTTGGGGCCTGTCAGTGGCTAAGCCTGGGAGGGTGAGAGATGTTTAATGAGACACCTGTTGTGGGGGGACCACTGGGGTTGGTTGCAGCTGACTGACACTTGGATGTGGTGCGCTTGGTGGTGGGGGGCTGGGCTGAGCCTGGCAGGTGGTTGGCATCGCAGCAGAGCCTGTCGCTCCCAGGAAGTCGGGCTGGCTGCATTTCCCAAGCTGAGCTGTCTGTCCAGGGCTGCAGTCACATGCTCCCATGTGATCTGGGCTGGCTGACTCTATGTTCTGACTCCCAGGAGGTGCTGCACCCACCCCGCAGGAGGAAGATTCCCAGGTGCCCAGGGACCCCTGCTCCCCATCAAACACCAGACTAGGCGTTGGACATCCCTCCCCTCATCCAGCCTCTCCTGTCCCCTAGTGTACAGATGAGGAAACTGAGGCCAAGGCAGGTTAAAGAGTTTGCCCAAGTTCACACAGCCACCTGCAAGACCAGAAGCACTGTCCTCAGACACAGCCCCTCTCAAACTTTAAAAGGATCCCTGGGGAGCATGTTAAAAATGCAGATCATGATTGAGTAGGTCCTGGGGGGACCACTTTTCTAAGAGTTTCCAAGCAGGGCCCATACTCTGAATGCAAGCCTATAGGATACTTCCTTGTATTTGAGTCAAACAGAGCCCATAAAAGAGAAATACATTACTGTGCTTTTCAATTTCATGATTAAGACTACATCATGCTTTTTAGGAAGAGAGAAAAGGGGCACCACTTTACCTCTTCTATGCCCCCAAACAGAGCCTGACATTAAAGGTGTTCAGGAACTCTCTACCTGAGTGGGCAGTGGGTGCAGCACAAAAATGTGGGGCAGACCTGAAGAATTACAGGAGGCCCAAGCTCTACACTAACCCATCAGCAGAACATTTCTGGGAGGGAAAAAGAGTCTCATCTTGGGGATGCTGCTCTTTAAGGTGTTGGGGGATCCAGCTGCAACCATCCACACTTACACCTGACCCTGCGCCCACTTGCAGGTGCCCTGTCCAAATCCACTTGACAAATATCACCCTTTTCAGGTCAGGGACCAGGGCTCTATGAGAAAACAGCCCTTTGTTCTTTCCTGACTTTGTTCTTTCCTGGCACCACAGCCACCTGGGCCCGGTTCAGCTTGGGTTCAGCTGGGGAGGCGGGGAGACGCCAGGCCTCCACCACACCTTCCCAATGACTCAGATTACAATTCAGGTCACATTTTTCCAGACATTCAGATGAACCTTTTCTGAGCTCCGCAAAAGACCCACAGCCTCCAGCTAAAGTTTGGGCTCAGCTGGATCAAGTTTGCTGAGTACAAAAATACCTTAAGAGCAGAACAATCTCAGATGCCCCAGGTCCCAACACTAATATTAAAAACACATAAAACTGAAGGGGTAATTCACAAAACAAAAATAAACAAACAAACACAAAAACAAAATACTTTGTCTTAAATTTCATAGATGATTGAGGGTAAAAATGATTTTGTTCTGACTATCCAGATAACCATCTCATTGCTTGGTTTCACTTGACTGAGGGAGACCTGGCCTGAGGGAAATACAATGTGATATCAAGTATACGTTCCTTGCATTCAAAGGATCAGGGTGTTAATTTATTTTTCTAGAGGAATAAAATATTTAGCTGATGTGTGTGAATTTTATTTCAAATTTGATAGAAAAATGTGTCCTATTAGCCACAATTTGATCTAATAAAAGGCAAGACTAAAAGAATAATTTATTTAAAAACTTTTGTATGTATTAATATTTGCTTTTTCTTTTTTACATTTATACTCACCACATCAGAATGTGAGGTGTTTATCAGGTTATTCACACATGACATTTCCAATAGAAAAGTATGCTTTAGACTTCTAGAAGGATATCAGAGCTTCAAATCAGCCTCTCACCAGGGATTTAGTACATTTTCTGGTGAACATGGGGATAAGGGACGGTCATATGCCAGAAACTTATAGGAGATTCAGATATGGCTTCTGGGAATCTTTTCTGTAACTGTTAAAGTTTTCAAGTACCAAAAAAGTGCTACATCTCAAGGATCCCACATGAAAAAGGAATATGCAAAATGCTTTAAGATGGAGTGAATAAACAGCAGATCTGAAGGCAAATGGATTTGGGAGAGAGGCCCGATTCTGCCAAGTATGTGCTGTGTAGCCTTGGACCAGGGGCTTAAATTCTTTGGGCCTCAGTTTCTCTATTAATAATTTGGGAGCAGTCATATTATCTTGAAATATTGCTCTGATACTTGGGCATATGGGATGGAAAGCTCCTGGTATATGGCAGACACTGGATGAAACCTGGAGGGTTTATGTTGATCACCGTCCCACGTGGTGCAACCCTTCACTGGTGAACATCTCCCAGGACCAGCAACTTAGAGGCATCCATTTAACTATTTCACACCACACATGTAGACTCAGAAAAGCCTATCCAGGTATCATCCCCTCTCACCTGGTTAGCTTCTAATTAACAGGTCTTCTTGATTGACTCTAGTACATTCTCTCCAACAGCTGTTGTTTACATAAACATCAGTGATCCTTTTCAAACGTAGGACCAAATCTCTGACTCAAATCTAACAGAATGACAGCCAAAGTTCTCCTAGTGCCCAAAGTCCTGCCTAATCCCACCACTGTTGCCCCCCGGCCTTACTTCATCCCACTTACACCTGCCGGCTCCCTCTGGCCAGCCTCCCTGAGAGCCACATTGGTCCCAACATGACAGGTTCAGCCCTCATGGTTCCCCTACTTAGAAGGCTCTTTCTCCTGCTCTCTACCTGGCTCACCCCATCATCTCATCAGTTCTCTGCCCAAACCAGAGGGCCCTTCACAGACCATCCCATAGAAATTTGCAATTCACCCATTCCTCCCAGGCATGTCTTACCTCCTTACTTTGCTTTATTTTTTTTAATTTTAATTTTCATTATTATTTTTTTTTTAATGAAATTATTTACTTATTTTTGGCTGCATTGGGTCTTCATTGCAGCGCTCAGGCTTTCTCTAGTTGCGGCGAGCAGGGGCTACTCTTCCGTTGCGGTGCGCGGGCTTCTCATTGCGTGACTTCTCTTGTTGCAGAGCACGGGCTCTAGGCACATGGGCTTCAGCAGTTGTGGCACGCGGGCTCAGTAGTTGTGGCTCGCAGGTTCTAGAGCGCAGGCTCAGTAGCTGTGGTGCACGGGCTTAGTTGCTCCGCGGCATGTGGGATCTTCCTGTACCAGGGCTCAAACCCATGTCTCCTGCATTGGCAGGCGGATTCTTAACCACTGCTCCACCAAGGAAGCCCCTATTTTATATTAGAGTATAGTTGATTAATAATGTTGTGTTAGTTTCAGGTGTACAGCAAAATGATTCAGTTGTAAAATACATGTATGTAGTATTTTTTCAAATTCTTTTCCCATTTAGGTTATTACAGAATATTGAGCAGAGTTCCCTATGCTATACAGTAGGTCCTTGTTGGTTATCTATTTTCAGTATACCTTGCTTTATTTCCTCTATAGCTCTGATCAACTCTAACACATCGTATTTGGTTGTTCCTGAATGGTAATATCTTGATCCTTTCCATGAAGGTAAAGGCCTTGTTTGGTTCCTTGACGAATCCCAGATGCCTAGAAACATTACCTGGCACACCATAAAAAGGTGGTATATAAATGGATAAATGAGTGAATAAATGAGTTCCTGACTAATAATAGGCCCTGGATGACTGTATGTTGGCACTGGTTCTTTTATGAAAGCCTGTCTCTCAGTAGGAATCAGCCTTTGGTAGGGCAGGGCCATATCTTTTGACTTCAGCATGTTCTAGTGAGAAAGGATCAGAAAAGACTCAGCCAGTAAGAAAAACTGAAGCGCAGAGGAGAAAACTAATCAGGGCAAGAGGAACATGAAGAACCCAGGGCCAGGCGTTCTAGCCTCAGCTTGCCATGGCTTTGTCCTTGCTGCCCCTTCACTGGGCCCACTGCCCCCTGAAGACTCCTGGGCAAAGAGTTAAGGTTCAAGAAGTATTGGTTGGTCACGACTGTCTGCAGCTGGCCCCTGTTTCTGTGAATGTTGAAGATTCCCTTACACATCTGATGCGAGGAGCAACGCCTTCTTTATTCCTGAGAGCAGAAGTAAAATGTGACAACCCTAGAATAATTCCTAATAAAGCCGCTGGAAGAAAAAGCCACCATGTGCTGAGCCCTGCTGTTCTTTGTGCACCACCCAGTGGAAGCTTCTTCCCGACGCTGGGATGCAATGGTTCAACAGAACCTCTTGAGACCATCTAGCCAGAAGGGTGATATTCTGGACATTCCAGGATGCCTCTTCTGGTGTTTGCCCCATGTAAGTTCCAAGTAGTAAGAGCCACAGGTCCTCAGGGGGCAGAGCCCAGAGCCCCCAGGTGAGAGAACAAAGTTGCATGGAGCCCAGCCCAAATGGAGGGAAAATCCCCTGTATCCCCCATGGTAACTAGACTCAGCCACTGGCAGAGTATGTGAAAGAGACAGGTCTCCTTAAGTATCCACCAAGCTGAATCACAGAACGAACTTGGAACCATGGCCAATGGGACCTGAAAACATCCACAGAGGCAGGATACAAGAAAGGAAGGACACCCACAGGCAGGCGGGTTAAGAACTGCAGGAGGCCCCCAAAATAGGGTCAACAGAATGTGGACAATGCAACAGGATGAGTCATATAGATGAGCCCTAACCAGAGACAGTGCTATCTATCTGCTTGTAGACTTTACTTGAAAAGCCTGCCCATCAGAATGCCACTGCACATCACCAAGTGTTCAGGGATGTGGGATTATGTTTAGGTTAATGGTATTATAACAAATCAGGTCTCTAATTCACACTCCAGAGTGTGGGTTGGGTTTAGTCATTCTCAACTGATCATTCTGTCTTCATCCTAAAGTTCCCAACTGAAAAAACCTTCAGGCTATTATTTTCAAGGGCTCTGTGGGACTGATAGATATTTACTGATTTTATAATTAAGATCCCAGTGCATTGTCTGGAACTGGTAAAAACAAGAACTTTCAGGACATGGCCCTAAGCAGGCTTATGTCTGTCAAGGTGTATATACATTGTACTAAAGCAAAGAACAAGGTACAGGCACACCTCATTTTCTTGAGCTTTGCTTTGTTGCTCTCTGCAAATATTGCATTTTTTACAAATTGAAGGTTTGTGGTAACCCTGCATTGAACAAGTCTATCAGTTCCATTTTTCCAACAGCATTTGCACACTTCATGTCTCTGTGTCACATTTTTGGTAATTCTTGCAGTATTTCAAATTTTTCATTATTTTTTTATTTGTTATGGTGACCTGTGTTTTGTTATCTTTGATGTTACTACTACAACTTGCTGAAGGCTCAGATGATGATTAGCATTTTTTAGCAAAAAATATACCTATTAATTATCTATTAATTAATGCATTTTTTAGACATAATGCTATTGCATACTTAATAGACTACAGTTTAGTGTAAACGTCAATTTTATATGCACTGGGAAACAAAACAATTTGTGTGACTCACTCTACTACAAAATTTGTTTTATTGTATGTATCTCTGAGGTGTGCCTATACTAAGCCTCATGTATATTATCTAATTTAACCCTGAGTGGTAGACATGATTCTCTTGATTTTTACAGATAAGGAAAGTTGGAAAAAATCAGTGGCTGTATTCGTCTGCTAGGGCTACCATAACAAATTACACCAGAGTGGGGGGCTTAAACAACAGAAATATATCTTCTCACAGTTCTGGTAGCTAAAAGTCCAAGATCGAGGTGTCAACAGATTTGGTTTCTTCTTAGGTCTCTCTCTTGGTGTGCAGACAGCCGCCTTCTTTCTATGTCCGTTCATAGCCCTTCCTCTGTGTGTACCTATCTCTGGTGTCTCTTTGTGTGTCCAGAGTTCCTCTTCTTTTAAAGACACCAGTCAGATTGGGTTACGATCCACTCTAAAGGCCTCATTTTAACTTAATCACCTCTTTAAACGCCCTATCTGCAAATAAACTCACACTCTCAGGCACTGATGGTTAGACCTTCAACAGACACATTTTTTGGGGGGACACAATTCAGACCACGACAGTGGCCACGTACTCTGGTTTGCCTGGGATACTCAGTGTAAGTTCGTTGTCCCTGTGCAATTATTACATAATACCCCTTCCCGCTCATGATTGTCCATTTGAATGATCAACTCACTCAACCACAACAGCAGGATTCATAAAATATCTGAAGAAGAGAACAGACAGGGTTTCAACTCTGCTCTGCTCCCCAAATCTGCCTGCGCCCTCCTACCTCTTGAATACTTCATTTGTACAATTCTGCGGCTGCCCCCAGGGAGCTGTGCTTATGGGCACTTTGCAGGATCCGAGAGAGGCACAGTGACTCAGCAGGCAACAGGCAGTATGCACAGCTGGCCTCAGCACAGCGTGGCTTCCCAACACCAATTTCAAAGTGAAGCATAGTTTGTTTGGATGAACATGGACAGATGGGTCCCCTTCTCCTTTCCCTCACTCCTCACTTGGGTTTTGGCTGACCAAGTTTTACTACCATTCTTCTGTTCCAAAATTAAGAACACTCTTCGATTCCAAAATTAAGAATGAAAGCAAGTGCCTATGTCCAGAAAGACGCCTTGAGAGTACGTGAGGGATGCAGGTGGATGTTCCAGCCCAAGCATTGCACCAGGCTTCTGCTGTTGTTTATTTCCCCCTGCACCCCACCCCTAGAAGGACCCAGAAGCATGTGGCATTTCCCCATCTCTCCAGCATCTTCCATGTCACATGCAGCCAGACTCTTCTTTCCCGGGGTGCGTGTGCCGGACCCCTCACTGGGACTGCTACTCTATCATCTGAGAGACTATGGGCTGCATATTGCTGGGCTCTGCCTCTGCTGGGAGCTAGCTTAGTCTTTTAACAGTCCATTCAGTAGAGAAGGAAAGATGGCACCCTGTGACTGTGAACTTGATGGATTTGTCTGGAGAGAGAAGGAGGGGCTACTCTAGGGAAGTCAACAAATCCCATGGGTGAGCCAAACTTTGATTACTTGGCCCATGCTGTTCCAATTTATTACCATAAAGTGAAAATAATGACAACAGTTTCCATAGAGTGAGAGCCTGCCATGTGCTAGGCTTTGTGCCAAGATCTTTAAAACCAAATTTTAATCAAATCATGCAAACCTGGAAGGCTTATCACAAAGGCATAAGTGAGCATCAAATTTGAACTCAGGTCTGTCTCTCCCTCTGTAACTCTTGCTGCCCATGGTACCTCTTTTGATCTTTTTTGCAATCATTGCTAAGGCAAGATTCCTAAAATGCATTCCTAATGTCACTTTTGCCTTGAAAAGAAATCACCCCGCATTCATGTCTATAGTAAAGCATTCCAAAGTGCTTTCCAAAGAAAACTTCTACAAAATATTAATAAATCTTGTCTTCCTGACTTGACCCCCTCCTCAAACAAAGGGAGTTTTGTGGCCTTTTGTGTTAGAAATGACGGGTTGCTCAATTTCATTATTGTAGGTCTTTGCCAAGACTGGAGTGTGTTGGTGCTAATTGTGAATTTCCATGCAGACGAGGCAGCATGTAATGTTTCCCAGACTGAGTACCTTATGGAGCCCTGTCTCTTTCTGAGAACCTCATGAGCCCGGTCACCTGGACAACATCCTCCTGGAAATGCTGGCCTCTTAATGCCTCAAGTTTCCATCTGGACTTCCAGGCCCCATATGATCATGTTTCCCCGTTATTATTTAGCATGAACATTTTCTCTTCTAATAGGTAGTGGGTTACTTTCTACCCATACTAGAATCTTCCTCAAACCCCTGCCCTGACTCAAGTTCTCTCTCCTTATCATGCCACCCTCCATCTTTCCCCTACTTCAAGGCCAATGCTAAACCCTACAGACCTTCTCCTTAGCTATTCAACATCCCTTCTGCTGTAATTCATTCTAGCTACCCAATTAGCACCTGGCCTACAATCTAATTGTGTGCAAAGCACAAATTAACACTAACCTGCTCCGCCTTGAATGCTCCTTTTTAATGCTGAAATCGTTCTGTGCCTACTAACCTTATTTTATCAGCTAGACTGCAAGCTTCACATGGGACTTTTTTCCCCCTTTATTTAAACCAACAGCACCTGTCTCTGAACTGGTGCCATGACTCCCCAGTCTGGCCATAACCTTCCTTTTTATTCCAGCTTTTTTGTAGAGTGAACAACTTGTCCCAGTTTTCCTGAGATTTGGCTGGTTTTAGCACTGAAATCCCACAACCCAGTAACCCACCCAGTGCCAGCAAACCAGGGTAGTTGGTCACCTATCTACTTGCCCTAGCATGCATTAAGGTTTTGCATTCTATAAAATGCTCTCATCCCACGGTTGGCCTTTCAAGGCCAAGTTCAAATGCTTTTCTCTTATCAGACATTCCCTTATCACATTCCTTGTCATATGCCTCTCTCTTGAGGAGTCCAGCCAAGTCCCCTGACCCAGAATCTTAGCTAATCACACACTGACTCATGGTCTAGTTCTCAGCATAGCTGTCTCCCCTCTGGGTGATTCTTAAGGGCAAAGCCCTGTGATGCACATCCACACATCCCTCCTATACACAGCATAGTTCTTTACACCAGAGGTTCATCAAATGGGCAGAGTTTGTTGATGGATTGATTGGTTCTGATCCCAGGGCAGGTCCAATCTAGGGAAGGCTGAAGGCCAGGAAGGAGAACAATGGAGAAATCTGGAGCTGACTGCACTCATTCCACTCCAGCTAAAAAACTCAGTAAATGACCCTAAAGTCTTCCAGGGCAAAACACCCAGTTTTTCAGTGCAATGTAGAGGGCTGTCTATAACCCATTAGATGTGTGTTCATTTTTTTCTGGAGACAGACCCCAGGCTTTGCAGATTTATGTAGGTAGGAGTTTGTAGTAGTGCAGAATGCCTCCCAGGGATGGGAGATGGTTACCGCACAACTCTGCTAGGTCATTCAGAATACTGATCATTTCATACCTTGCTCAGGAAATTGCAGAGGTCACATTTTTTTAATGAATATAAAGTCAAAAGGGAATTTTGACAAGTCGGATTCACCAAAGCCAAAGTAGGTCACCCTGATTTGAGCTGTCAATAAGGTGTTAGGGAAGACACTGGGAGATTAACACCCTTTCAGGGTGACCCAGCTGTTCTCCTGAAGGTGATAACATGCAATCAGGCACAGGATGATGAACAAAAGTGAGGGGGGTGGGAGGAGTGCCATGGGAGGCTTTCAGATCTAAGGATCTGGCAGAGCTCCTACTTATTTCTCCAAAAAATAATGGTGTTTATTTTTTTTAAATCTAAGTAGCATTGTTTTCCAACCAACAGGTACAAGAAAAGAAGGCTTTCATTGAGTATTTTCCTCTTATTATATTACATTGCCCTGATTTTTCAGGAAGTTGCTATACAAAAAGTAGCTCTCTCTAGGGAGAAAAACTCTCTCTCTCTCTCTCTCTCTCTCTCTCTCTCTCTCTCTGTCCCTATCTATTTCTCTCTCTAAATATATATATATATATTTATATACACACATATACATATTTATTTTAATTGCTTTTTATTGTTATTTCTATTATATTTATTATGTATTATATGTTTATTATTTAACTATATATACATATATAGAGACAGAAAGAGAGGTAGAGACCAGTGCCATGCAATTACAACCTGTCCCCTTACCAAGAAAAATGCATGTGCCATGCTGGGAAAAGTCCGGACAGTCGCTGTACCCACCCTGCTCATCTAATGTCAGTATTCCTCTGAAGTCACCAGTGAATTGAACTAAAGTCAACATGTTCAGTGGCCTGCCTTCTCATAGGCCAACTAAACAACTCATTAAGAGGAAGGACTTGTATTTCCAGGACTCTGCTGTATCTTCTGGTCAAATGGAAGTACAGTAAATACAATAGACTCAAATGTCACTCTTACTGTTTGCATGAAAATATACCCGGGTTTGGGCCTGGACTTTCCAAATATTTAGCAACTCTGTGTATTCCAGAATTCAGTATTGGTGTTTATCCAATTTTTAACATCTCTATCAATTCTTTAAACAGCTTGAAGACTTCATGTATCTAGTGATGTCAGCGGTGAAATCAGTTTCCCTGTTCACACATCTGTCCTCCCAGAAAACATTAAATTGTAGAGAGCTTATTCAGGCATTCTGAAGATTTGAAGTGGTCTAAAATGCCCTAAATGGACATATGAAGCTTTTAAAAAATTTAATGTCAGGCAAAAAAGAATAGGGAAATACTGGAAAAGTAAAAAAGAAAATAAGGCAAAAACTAGAATAAACAACACCAGCAGTAAATATACAGTGGCCTATCTTCTGATTCTTCCTTCATGTTCTTCTTATAGCTCTTATCAATGTTTTACATGAACACATTAAATCAGATGGAATCTACATCTTCTCTTGAGCAAAACTAAAAACTCTGTTCTAGATCTCTAAATATATTGATATAGTGCTTTAGTAAGTTAAACATTAGCTAGTATGAATGATTCTAAACTATAAAATGAAGTAAATATCAATAAAAGCAAATTAGCATTTTTCAGTAGCAGGAGGAAGCATATACAGATGTTTCAAAAAACAAGTAGTCAAGAATGTTCTTGGAGTCTAGCCACTGGTTTTGTCCCAGGCTAGCTCTGTGAACATAAGCAATTCAGGCTGTCTCCTGGAGACTCGATTTCCACACAAGTACATTGATGGAATTAGACCAGGTGAACTTTAAGGTCCCTTATAACCCTAACAGTTCATCAGTCTATAAGGAAGAAAAAAATAGGAATCAGTTAATTAGAATTAATTAGGATATTATCTTCTTTGATAGATATCCAGTCTTAGAACTATAAAATTGTTTTTAATTATACAAGTAGTCAATGTTCATTGTAGAAAATAATATCAAGTTCACTCCGCCCCAAAAAGAAAAAATCCCTAAAATCCTCGTACCCAGAAATATCCATTCTCAATATTGTGATGTTTATCTTTCCGAATATTTACTATACAAAATATAAATATACATACACATACACATGTAAATGAGATACTATATCTCAGTTTTGTGGTCTGTCACAAAGCTGGTGGCTATATTAATTGGTACAAATTTTCTAGGGACCAGCTTGTCATTATGTATCAAAAGTCTTAGAAATGTATGTATCTTTTGATCAAGTAATTATACTGCTAACAGAGTAATGAGAAAAGTGTACAAAAATGTATGTAAAAGGATGTTCACTACAGCATTGTACAACTCCTTCTCTAAGATGAAGCATACTTTTCCTCAACAATTCTATGAGGAGACTTCTGTCTCAACACTTTCTTGTTAATGTGCAATGATGAACAATTAACTTACCTTCGACTTAACAGACACAATAAATCTGGGCTACAATAAAAAAAATTAAGTCTGCCCCAGCAGCCTCCTCTGCCCCTTAGCAGTGCCAATTGCCCTCATCTTCATGCATTTTCTGTCCCCACCCACCATGAGGCCATGGGTAGGTGCAGCTATTGCTGACCTGATGCTTGGTGTTGTCCCCTGACTTCCGAGAATCCTGATTTCCTAACTGGAAGTGATTAAATGTAGAAGGAAAGCCCTGGTGCTGCACAAAACTAAGGGTGGATATAGATCACCACATTTTCTAATTGAGGAGAAGCCCAGTGAGTCAGCAACACTGCTTCCAGGTGGAGGAAGGGAATTCAATTACCAGAAAACCTACTATGCACCAAATACTATGCTACATGCTTCACGCCCAGCAGGAACCATTATCTCCCAGGTGCAGAAGACACAGTTCCCATCTTCAAGCCAGATATGTGTAGACAAAGCATCCACATGATAATTGGCTTATAGACACTTATAAGGTTCATCTGCCAGGGTAAGTCAAAATTGATGATAATAAAAGCAATTTGTATGTATTAAGTGCTTACCAAGAGCCAGGCTTAGTGTCGGTCTCTTTAAAATGCAAGGTCTCAAATAGCAGAATTGTCTTCATAGATGATAACAAAATTGGATTTAGAACAGTGATCCAACACACAGTAGCATGCCTCCTGCATCATCAGAGAGATGTTGAATAATTAAGGTATTAAATTAGAATACTTTTTAAATTGGTGATCTATTGGTATATATAGTGTCTACCTATTGACCCGAGCAAGGATTAAGTCTCATTTTCTAAACCTTCTGGATGAAGTGGAGTTTATTAAAACCAAACGCAATAATTAGTCCTATTCGTTTAAAGGCTCCTAATTCTAGGACATAATTAGTACTAAATAATAGTTTAATGTGATTGATATTCAAAACAGTATGAATTATTACTAGCAATAATTTGTGATAATTTTTGAGCACTGTCCTAAGTACATTTTAGAAATCAACTCATGTTTTACTCCTAGTAACCTATATGAGAGGTTGTAGTATGGATCTCTTTTTACAGATGAGAAAACTGAGTCACAGAAAGGTGAAGAAATCTGTACCTGGCTTCAAACCTGGTGAGTGGCAGAGGTGGGGTTAGAACCCAGTTCTACTTGGTTCCAAGCCCACAGTGTCTTAACCCATGACCACACCAACTAGATTCAGTTACTATTTCTAATAGCGAAGAAATCACAATTAGAAAAAAAAACACTAGGGTATGTTTCACTATACTGTGATAGTTAAAATCTAGTTAAAATAGTAAAATAAATTTTTAAAAAATATTTCTGATAACCAATAAACAAGTTAACTGTTCCATTTCCAGAGGGTTTCTCTAAAGGAATGTTCATCACTATTAAAATTCTTTCTTAACTTGAAAACTACCTAGCATGGCTTTAAACTACCCAAGCTGACTTTTTAAAAGTGAGGGTTGGATCTTTTACAAGCAGTCCTTTGTTTGCAGTTCTAACGCCTGTGAAATACAAAATTTTTTTTTCTTGCAGTTTGTTGCTAGTGCAATGCCAGCTCTGGGGCCCTCCATGGGCCTCGCTCAGAATAGGCTGCAAGGACCCTTGCATGGGGTCAGCCCATGGTTCTTCCTGAAGAAGTCATGGAAACAGGGCCAGACAGGAGTGGGCGGCCTCCTGATCACCTAATGAAGACATCAGAGACCAAAGGAAACATTTAAACATGCCTTTGCATCCCTTAGAAGGCAAATCTCTGTTCTGCCTCCTGGTGTTACCTTGCCATGTAGGAACCCTAGGAACCGGGACCTGATTCCAAAGCCAGTTGACGTAGTTGGTTGTTGTGTCTTATTTCTAGGAATTGAGAAATGCTTCAGATGATCAAAATATCTTAAGGTTCCCTAAACTTTTCCTCTGAATATTGCCACTTATTCTGCCATAGTGTCAGTCCTTTCCATGTTTAATGACCTTCCCGTCTAACCTGGTGGTTTTCCCTGTGTGTTGATGGGTGGTTTGAACTTGCTGAGTGTTACAAGCAGGGCTAAGCTTGTATTATGTATTGGGTGAAGTAACTTCAACAACATGAAGAGACAGGGAGGAAAAAGGGATGCTAAGATTTTACTGAAGGAATTTTTGCCAAACACCATACAAAATAAGAAGAATCCCCATTTTTCCCACTAATTCCTCTCCTGAAGGATAAAGATGTTGGATCATACGGCTTATAACCTTCATGTCCACATGAATATTTTTATGCTTGAATACATTTTTATTTTTCTTTTTTTAACATCTTTATTAGAGTATAATTGCTTTACAATGTTCTGTTAGTTTCTGCTGTATAACAAAGTGAATCAGTTATATATATACATATATCCCCATATCTCCTCCCTCTTGAGTCTTCCTCCCACCCTCCCTATCCCGCCCCTCTAGGTGGTCACAAAGCACCGAGCTGATCTCACTGTACTATGAGGCTGCTTCCCACTAGCTATCTATTTTACATTTGGTAGTGTATATATGTCCATGCCACTCTCTCACTTCATCCCAGCTTACCCTTCAGATTCCTCATAAACCTGAATCCTATTGTAAGATTCTGAAGGGGGATGATGCTTCAACTAAGGCTCCTGAATTTGAAGAGAAGCTTCCCTAATAAAATATTATCGAGATTGTAATTAAAAAAAGAAAAAAATAGAAGTGCTCATTCTTAACCTCTGCTACACTAAAGACAAATATGTGATTTACCAAAATGGTCTAGATTCAAAAAAAGGCTAGGTAGCTGAGCCCACACATATATGAAGCTGAAATCTAAAACGAGTTAGCCTTGAGCCAAAATAAAAATGTTTGTTTGTATCAAACATCAAGAAAAGATCTTTGAAATAAAAGTTCTTTCACTCTTAGATTATCTAGTGAACTGCAACAATTTTCCCCTTCACAAATAGAGATATTTCCTAAAAGTTCAAAACGAATTATGCTCTCTAGACCTTTTTCAATAAACAAGTCACCTTCTGCATTCCCATGTTTCAACTCATTCATATTGATGGGCACAAGTAACTTTATTTGGAAATTTTCAATGCATTCCACTGAAACTCCCATCTCTAAGTAATTATTACTTTGCACAGGCTGGGTTAGGAAGTCAAGGTGTTTTTATCTTCTCATGGCGGTTCTTCTGCATTTTCTAAAGAGCACTGAACAATTTTCTATTTGAAATCGTTATTTGTATATATTTCTTACTACCTTAACTACAGGCTTCATGAGAGCAGGAACCACTTCTTTACCTTCAAAGATTGAATCTTATTATTTTATAGCCTTTCCAGCACTTTACACAAAGTAGTTACTCAATAAATATAAATGAAGGACCCAGAAATCCTCCTTGTAGGAATGCATCCTACAAATGTGTTGGTACAAGTGCAAAAAGAGATACTCATTGTAGTACTGTTTTCAACAATGAAGATCAGGGACTATATAAAATGCTCATCGACAGAGGAATGGTAAAATAAACACCCATACCATGCAAACTATGAATTGGATTGCTACATACACAAAAAATATATAAAATATATACACTCGGCCCCTCATAACAGGAGTAAATCAGATAAATAAGATATGGAAAAGTGTCCATGATATTATTATGTGAAAAGAGTTAAAAAGGAAATTTGCAGAAAAATATGTATTGCATGCTCACATTTTTAACAAGTGCCTACATATATATACGATATTATGTACTAAAACATGTTTTTTGCATTAACAATATTGGAAAGGGTATACTGTATGCTTGCATAAGCAAATACCTCTGGGAAGTGGGATGTGGTGGACAAAAAGGGAATTTTACTCCTTTTCATGTTTCTTTAGTGCTGATATTCTTTACACTGAGTAGTATATCTTTACAATAAAAGGTTAAGGAATATAATTATTATCTAAATGATTGAATGAATGTTGAATGAATGAAGTCTATATAATCAAAAGGTTAATTCTGTATACCTATTCTGGTTATAAGGAACAGCTGATAAAATCAGTCCTTTCTTAGGAAGGGAAGCATTACAGAATAAGACGTATTTACTGAAAGGCAACAATATAGCATCATCCAAATTATCCTATTCTAGGAGTCCATAGACTAAATTCCTGGATCACCTACTACCTACTGAGCTGTGTGACTACATAGCTTTCCTATGTTTTACTTTTCTGTTTTATAAAGTGAAGTTGTGTGGACTAAAGGATTCCAAAATTCCTTTGAGCTCTAAATTTCTTACCCACTTTTTTGAAAGGGAGAGAAAGAAAGAGAGAGAAATGATGAGGGTCATCAAATGGCCAAAGCATTAAAGAAAGATCATTAGGTGCACTACTATTAGAAGACAGGCAGTTAACAGAATCTGACAGTGGAAAAAAAGAGTACTTAGGAGGTTAATGTTCATTTTATACTTTGTTTCATGATATAAATTTAGGCTTTCATCTGCATTCAACCCTACATAACATCCTATAAGACAAGGGAACACTGTTTACAACATGGCATTTCAAGTATCCAGATGACGATCCATTTGGAATAGATTACAACTCTGCTTTCTGTCATCAAACATTCGCGTACTCATATTGCATCCATATGTAGCCAGGGACCATTTGTTGGTCCAGTTTTCTTTCATTGGGAGGAAAAGGGAAAATGAAGGAACATTTTAGCCCGGAAATCTTTCTACAGATTTTCTTTTTTATTAACTTGTCTAGATTGGAAACTAAAAAATCATATGGGAGTTGATCAGCAACTAACATCCATTAATAATGCCGCAGCGGAAATGAACCTGAATCTCATCAACATGAAATGCAACCTCCTGTCTCAGAACCCATATTGATCCATGAATTTTACTCCAACTATGTTACAGATATAAGACCAGGAGGGTCACCCAGATGTAGTCTAATGAGAAGAGCTTCTTTTTTTTATTTTCCAGCCTTGGTTTAAAAAAAAATAATAGGTAATTTCTTTGAATCATGACATCCTATTAAATTCAAAAAGGACCAACAGTTTTCATTGTCCCCAGTGATATTATATGCAGTTCTTATTATAGTTTCTGACAGAGGATCTTAATTAGACCTTAGAAAGGACAAGTTCATTTTTTAGCCATCTTTGAAAGACCATCTCCCCCACCTAATTCTACTTGAAAATCAATACAAACAGTTTTGTCTTTAGTAGCTCCCAGAATGATATCTATAACATGCCGTCTCCCACTCACCTGCATCTAGTTTTCATTACCCAAATATTTCTTTGTTCCTCTTTAAGAGCTACAAAGAAAGATCTAGGCAGACTGCATTGAGAACATTGGGAAAGAGTTTCAGAGTGGGAAGAATGATGCAAAGGTTTGCCCTCCTCCAGGGCAATTCTCAGGGAAGCCTGAGAATTTGTTAGAAAAGGTAATGGAACCAGGGCTGGCAGAAGAATGGCCAGGTGTGTTCTTTGTTGCGCACCTGCCTCCCAAGAACTCTCCCCACTTCTGCTCTTATGCTATTTCCTCCAGGTGCTTTCCTACCTCCCCACTCTTGGCCAGGCACCTCACCTTCCCCATTGCTGAACCTCAAACTGGACCAGTCTTCCTCACCTTCACAGTGTCCGGCAATGGAATCTTCTCTTCCAAGATCCACCTAGCCTGTGTAGACCTTACTCATCTGTAGATATTAAGACAGTTAAACTGTGAAAGTAAAAGCTAAAGTGTAAGCATTACATTCAGGCTTCTGAGAGGAAATCAGGTCCAAGACAACTCTTCCCAGTTCCTGTATGACAGCCCCGGCCTGTACTTGTTCCCACAGTCTTACAAATCTAAATACCAGATTCCAAGCAGCCACTTCCAACAGATTAGAGTTGGCCCAAAAGCTGGAAGAAGTTTGCCATCATTGCCTTACTCCCTAAAAGCAAAAAGTACTATTGCTAAAATAAGCACAGATAGCTGCCAAAGAAGGTGGGTAAGGTGATTACCTTATCATAGGTAAGGTGGACCTTTCAATAAAACTCTGAGGACACCACACCCCCTACCTGTGGAGCTGACCCTCCTTCTAACATACCCTTTCTAATTCTGGACTATAAGGACAGAATGGTCCATCTGCCACATGCTCTGTGAGGACATCGTCAGCTTCTTCGTCCTTGACTGATTAATGATTTAAGACTTTATTGCTCCTTTAAGATATTCAACTTTGCTATACATTTAAATGCAGTGGAAGAACAAAATAAATTGCTGCTGTTCTTGAATGCCATACGCATACGCATTTGGCTGTTTTCACCTAATTCTGAACTCGTAAGCGTGTATTCAAGTGTATAGCAAAAGCGCGCAGTGTTCACATATAATGAAAAAACCACCCACCTAAAAATTCTAGTCAGCAAATTTTGTCAGCTTGAATTGGGAAAAGCTTTCTGATTTCATATAATCCCACTTGATTTCCAGATCAATGAGCTGAAGTCACAGGTGTGTACACACGTACTATGGTCCTATCATATAGAAAGTAGCTATTTGAATCAGTGTGGGATGTAAGTTATCTGCTTTTTGATAAACCAGCCAATTGTTTGACATCAAAATAGAAGGATTGTTTCTTTTTAATGGCTTGGATTTGTGACTTTTCTCCCTGCCAGCACACCCCCACCTACACATGCCCATTAATACAGGAATCAGATTATCCCCTTTTTATTCATTTCAGGGTGTTTCACCACGGATGTCTTCTGAAACCCGTTCGATAACCAGAATCCATCGTTCATATTCCCACTGTGTCTCAGTTCTTCCTACACGATTTCAACACACTTTCCCAAATTGTTCGGCACTCTTCTTCTCCAAAGTTTCCAAAGTTAGCCCCAGCTTTCTCTCGGATGAAAATTGCCTAAAATACTAACTTATCCTTATTAATAACGAAGTTTGATCTATCCAACCATTTCACGATCATTCACACAGCAAAAAACACGAGTTTGACTACTCACATGGCAGCTGACAGGGTCTTGTTCAAGATCAAAACTTTTGCAGGTTGTCTTGTTTTTAGCTTATTTGCCTGTTGGTCAAAATTTTGTTAATTTTTCTATAAACTGAATTTAATGCCAGAGGGACAAGGTAGTGAGACTTAGCAAATAGTTTGAGAATATTAACATTCCATGGATCTGTTAATGAAAGCCATGATTTCTCTACTCCTGATGCTACTTTTCCTTACTAGGAAATCTTAGCACACTAATAATTGCAAGCTCAGTGTTTATTTCATCCACCATGAGTTGGACCCTAATCTCTCCAAATCATTTTGGGTCATTTGGATTTAGCAACCAGCTTGAGATTAAAAATTTCTCAATAATGAAGAATCAGATGTTTCATACTAGTGATAACATAATGCTACATACAGAGTGCATAATTTTTAAATGTACATAATTTCCCAAAAGACTGAATTTTATGTGGAAATAAACAAAGACCACCCAAATGAGAACAAGCAAAAGCTATCCACTATGAACTTGCTATAGCAAGGGAGTCAGCCACAATCCCATGTGTTTGGCAGAGACTCAAAGGCAGGCAGAGTGGTGGAAAAGCTTCATAATGGAAAAACAGTGGCGCTCCCTCAAAACTATAATTTAAAAAGATACACGCACCCCTATGTTTATAGCAGCATTATTCATAATAACCAAGATACAGAAGCAACATAAGTGTCCATTGACAGATGAATGGATAAAGAAGATGTGGTACATATATACAATGGAATATTACTCTGCCATAAAAAAGAACAAAATAACACCAGGTGCAGCAACATGGACGGAACTAGAGATTATCATACTAAGCAAAAGTCAGGAAGAGAGAGTCAGAAAGAGAGAGAAAGATAAATACCATATGATATCACTTATATGTGGAATCTAGAATATGACACAAAAGAACTTACCTACAAAACAGAAACAGACTCACAGACATAGAGGACAGACTTATGGTTGCCAAGGGGGGTGGGGGTGGGGGAGGGATGAATTGGGAGTTTAGAGTTAGCAGATGCAAACTACTATATACAGGATAGATAAACAACAAGGTCCTACTGTATAGCACAGGGAACTATATTCAATATCCTGTGATAAACCATAATGGAAAAGAATATGTTAAAAATGTTATATATATATATATGTGTGTGTGTGTGTGTGTGTGTGTGTGTGTGTGTGTGTGTGTATAACTAAATCACTTTGCTGTACAGCAGAAATTAACACAACATTGAGTCAGACAAAGACAAATATCATATATCACTTATATGTGGAATCTAAAAATAAATACAAATGAACTTATTTAAAAGGAAGAAAAGTACAACACTGTAAATCAACTATACTTCAATAAAAAAAATAGTGTTTCCTGATTGGAGGAAGCTGATGGGGAACCTGGATTAACTAGAAGGGACCATCCTATGTGACTGGTTATGGGAACGTATTTGGCTTTTTCTCATTGGTTGTAAGTTGGAAGCACAGGCATAAATTAAGAAAGGTGTCAGTGATTGATCAAATCCTGGCCATTTGGGGCATTCTGGGCTGGTTGCTACAGGTTGTCATCAGAATTCTGGTTTTATGTATGATCTGGCCATAGTCAGTTTGTATATTCAGTTTCCCAGTAGATACACGCTGAAAAGTCTCCCTTAAATATGGTGACATTAAAATGGCCATGCTATACTAATAAATGGTACTTCCCATCCAATTTGCTAGTGTAGCATTTCTTTTCTATAACTGCAAAGTCAAATTTATCAATGTATATTATTTCAAAGAAAGAAAAAACACAATGAAAATGATTACTAACTACCCCACCACGTTTATAAGAGAGCCCCGTTAACATTGTGGAGTATTCATTTCCACTGTTCTTTCTATATACAGAATTTCCAAAAATAGGATTGATCTGGGCATAATAAATTGCAAACTCTTTCCTAAACCAGCTAAAAGCCAATAATCATGAACATGCCTTGTCATTTAGCAATTTTTCCTATCATCATTTTAATGATTATTTTATTTTAGTGATTACATATATTAAGGGTCCCTGAAATATAGGCAGCTAGCTGTCTGCTAATTTGGGATCTTCATGGTATTTCTTACTTTTCGTTATGATAAAAAAATTTAAAAAGTATTGCACTGAACATTATCGCAGGTAACTCTGGCCACACTGATCTGAGCCAATGGATCCTCAAGAATAAATTAAAAAGCATTAGTGTGGAGAACTAACCAAGAGGCAGCAGAACAGAGTGAGAAGACCCACGGAGCTCAGTAGGAGTCTTTCGGTTGTGCATGTTCCATCATCACCTCTTGTCCCTAAACCCCTCACTTCTCTTTCTGGACCTCAGGACCTCATCTGTGCAAGGAGAAAGGCCCATCCCAAGGATGCAGCAGTGACACTGTTCTGCAATCCTGCCGTCCCTGCCTCCTGCCCTTCATGAAAGAGGCAGCACCTGCAGGAGCCTGACTGAGCCCTTTAATCTGGAAGCCTGGGCATCTCGGTGGAGGTGGGAAGCTTGTGCACTCATGCTGCCCTCTTTTGCCTGACAGGTGGATGCAGACGTCACAAAGCTCCCAGGAGTCCTGTTTCTGGGTCTGGTTAAACTTCAAAGGGTGTCGGGCTGCAGCCTGCCTGTGAGCCTGGGGCAATCCGGGCTGCCCTGCAACAGGTGAGCTGAGCGTAGGAGGTGACGTTCCTTCTGTATAGACAAATCTTTCTCTCTGGTAAACCATATCATCGCGCTGTTTCTTGTCAAGTTAAAACATTTTAGAAATATCACAAAATTTGTGTAAAACACAAAGCCTCCCAGGTAGAAACTAGCCCTGCCTCCGTCCTGGGGAAAAGAGCACATTTAAAAGTTGTGACGATGGGGTGGATCCAGACGGAGGTTCTGAGGCTTATACAATTTGGGGTGCCCTTTAAGAAAGACAGTATAAAGTTATTAGTATAAAATTAGCCACAGGGCTTTAAAGGGACCTTGCCTGGGAGGGTGTTGATGCTCAGATTTGCTGCTAAGTCTCCCTGGGGGCTTGGTAAGACACCAAACTCTGGGCCCTTCCCAGAGCTTCTAATTCAAGTAGATCTGGGGTGGGGCTGAGAATGTGCATTTCTTACGCGTTCCCTTGTGATGTTAACGTTCCTGGTCCCCACTTTGAGAACCACCAGTTTATACAATTAGAGGTTGGGGACTCTGAGAAAAAGAACACAAAATTATTTTTCACACTCTACAAAATTTATTTGCTTTTCCATATTTTACAAACACTGGGAAGATCCCTCCCAGGCTCTTGGAAGGGCTGCAGCAAGTGAGGGACACTGAGGTTTCACTTGCCTTGTGGTCAGGCCACCACACGGGGTGCCTGCTTTACTGATCAGCAGAGAAAGAGGATATCATGTCAGCTGTCTTCAAGACTCTCTTCCCTTCATCTAGAACACCTGACAATGGTTGTTTTTATTGTTACCACAAGGAAACAGCACAGTGTGTACAAGCTGTCACTGTAGAACTAAGCTAAGGAACTCAAATCTCGGTCTTGCCATGGACTGTGTGAACTTGGTCAATCACAGACCTCTCTGGGCATTCTTTTTCTCATCGCTAAAATGGAGTTGACAATGGTATCTCTTTCCCAGCATAGTGAGGAATCAGCAGCCGGTTAGGACTGGCCGCTATTAGCAGAAGCAGCAGCAATGTGATGTGGCTTATGGCATTGACCCTGGAGGCTGATTGCCTGGGTTCAGATCCTGGCTCTACCACTTCACTGCTGTGCAAGCATAGACAAGTGAAGCAACCTCTCTGGGCCTTGTCTCCTCATCTGTGAAACAGGAATAATAGTAATAGCATCTCCCTCAGAGTTCTTTGAGGATGATAAAAGATAATGTATACAGACATGCACAGGGCCCAGCGCATAGTAAGGCTCCAGAAATGCTGGCTGCTGCTGTTGTTGTTGCTACGATTTTCTCATTTAACGACCTTAGATTAATCCTCACTGGTTCGGGAAGCACAGAGGAAGTCCTCTGACTCTTCCCCATTGTCCATTGCTGAGCACACGGGAAAGAGTCTATAAAATTCATTTGGATTGAAAACAAAACTGAGTTGAATCCCTTTGTCCCATCAACATCAATCATCAGAATTTATCATTCATTTTGATATGAGTTAATAAAAGTAATTCTATGAAAATCAAAGTCCAACTGGGCTGTTCTTACCTTCTATTGTTTTTTTCCCCAAATTATATCCACACGTTAGAGTTGTGGGGAGATGGCGGGTCAGACAAATTCACCCTCTAGGTTGAACAACTACCCATGCCTATTGGTGAGTAGAGCTTGGTGATTTTAGTAATTTTTTGTGTGGTTGATCTTAAATACATAGATCATTAAAACTAGGAGTGGTAGGAGGAGGGGACAGTTCTAGGGGTTATTGTTATTTCATCAGCCACCAGCAAAATAGCTGTGGATGTGTTTTTGAGACCACCTAACAAGTGGCTGACAATTGTCAGCGAGCCTGTTAGGGGCCATCTGTAAAGGGGGTTCAACTACAAAATGCAGAAGGTCAAGAGACAGCACAGAACCCCGGCCAAAAAGGCTAGACCAAGTATCAGGGGCCACCCCTTTGATAAAGAGGCTCATTCTGCCCCATGCCTCAGCTTCCTTTCCCTACTTAACCTCCTCTAAGGGGAACTATTTAGAGACCAACACTGAAATCTTCAGTTAACCAGGAGCTTCAGTTAAATGAAGCTGTGGTTATATTACACTATTAGATATCAGAAAATATCATTTATGCAGAAAAGGAGTAAAAATATGACTTTCTCCAAAGGATTTCAAATACTAATCCATTCATTCAAAAGCATGTGTAACACCTCTAATGGGCCATAAATGATTCCAACACCAGGATGGGAAGTAAAGTATCTCATTCAACATATTTGTGATCATGTCCATTGCAAACTGCTTTAAGACCTGTGTTCCCCATAGTGCAAGGCACACAGTAAATCTGGTGCCTCAGTTAAATCTGGTCAAATTTAAATATGCTGGTAATACACTTCTGGTACCACAGACTAGAATTGTAAGGTCTGCTAACATCATGTTCACTAAGGAAGATATGCTATCTGTCATGTGTTTCTTTTATATGAACATGTCCTATCTTCGCAAGGAGACTGGGAATACCTCCAGGAAAGGGACAGCATGGGAGCCAGCACCGTGTCTGGCTGGCGCTGAGCACAGGGCCTGGTCTTTGCTAATGAAGATTGCATCAACAACCTCCACATGGTGGACATAGTTCATCGTGCCCCACTCATTATCCCTCTAATCTATGCCCATCCTAAAGGAACAAAGTGCCATGGGAACACGGTATGGAGCCTGCTTTCTGCTGAGAATTTCCAGGAAGGTATTCCAAAGGGCAGATCTTAAAACTAGTCCTTGAAGCATGAATAGGATTGCGGTGGTGGTGAATAGGAGGAAGAATATTCCAAGCAGCAGAGTGAACATCATGAACAAAAACTGTAGAGGCACAAAAATGCAAATCAGGTATATACCCGAAAGAATTGAAAACCGTGACTCAAAAGGTTACTTGTACATCCATGTTCATAGCAATGTTATTCACAATCACCAGAAGGTGGAAACTGACAGATGAATGGATAAAGAAAGTGTAGTCTATACATACAATGCAATATTATTCAGCCTTAAAAAGGAAGGATATTCTGACACATACTGCAACATGCATGAATCTTGTGGACATTAAGCTATGCAAAATAAGCCAATCACAAAAGGACAAATATTGTATGATTCAACTCACAAGAGGTACCTAGGGTAATCAAGTTCAGAGACAGAAAGTAGAATGGTGGTTGCCAGGGCCGGTGGGAGTGGGGATTGGAGAATCTATTTAATATGTACAGAGTTTCAGTTTTGCAAGATAAAAAGTGTTCTGAAGATGAATGGTGGTGATGGTTTCACACAATATGAAGTACTTAAAGCCACTGAATCATACACTTAAAAATGATTAAGATGGTGAATTTTACGTTCTATGTAATTGACCATAATAAAAATAATTTTTTTAAAATGCAAACCAAAAACCATCACAACTAAAACCTGAATTAAAACATTAACTTCTAACTGCTTAGACATTTACACTCTCAAAAATATTGGACAGTTATGTCTTAGGTAAATTTGCATTGTGCAAATTTGAAATATTAATATGACATTACACCAAAAATTGGAAATATGAATCTCCCCCTAAAATTTTGTACTTAACTAAAACGCATGTAATTTTAGGTTTCAAACACCAAATGAATCTCAAACCATGTTAATGATAAGATACATGGCAGTATTACAGATAAACAAAAATTCCCATCATTCATCAGTGACCTGTCAACTGAATAGCTCATGATTTTAGTGAATATTGAGTTCTTATTTTTAAGTACAGTCATAAATTTAAATTTCTTCTTATGCTATACTCTTGAAATTCAAACTCTTATGTGGGTGGTACCACCACTAATGCTGAAAAAAACACAATTGAAAATAAATAAATTTGGAAAATAAATTAGAAGTGGCACCATCTTAAGAAACAAGTTAATCATTTATTAATGACTTCTGTATCTTTTTAGGCTAAAAGATGTATTTTTTTAAAAAAAATTAAGCCCTACCTTCTTCAATTTGTGTGTTCTGAGAACACATCCCCATGACTCTACATTGTTCTGGAAAGAAGTGTGTCTATAAGAAATGCATTCTTATAGGAAATGCAACTATCTTGTGTTATGAAAGTCCAGTTTCCCTTTAGAAGTGCTATCACTGGACCCTCAGAAAATGTCTAGGGTCTGCTGGTCTGGAGCCCTTCTTTGCTATCCCCTTAACTAGAATAATCCCATCACCACGCTCAGTGTCTGCAGAGTCTTCTCCCAGACACGGAGCCCCGTTTGTTCAGACGACCATGCATGTGAGAAGCAGCCCCTGGGTGGACACCCAAGAGCAGGTCTGGGAAGGCTTCCTCCAAACTGGGATATGTGGATGGCTGGAGGCTGCCTCCAGAGGTTAAGGAATTACCTCAAATCCTGCACAGATTTTACTTCCTGAAAGCAGTCCTGAAAAGTTGTCATAGTACTGGACCTTGGATCATTGGAAGCTTCCAGAGGTGTCAGAACCATTTGATCATTGGCTCACTGGAGAATGGAATAACTTAACCCTGTAAGCATATATTGTCCAATCCAATGTATGAATATGAGAAGACATGGGTATAAAAGATGGACTATTCCAAGACACGTGTGTCTATCAAATAAAGAGGAGAAAATTGAAGGCTGGAAGAATATTACCAAACATACTGGAGCCACATAAAATATGAAGATTCTTATCAAATACACATCTTTGCTCTTCGAACCTTTCCCACAGGGACACACAGTCTGTCTCGATGCCTGTGCCAAGGTCGGTCTGTGAAAACAGGACTGTGAGTAACAGAGGGAAGTTTCCTGCCACTCTCCCAAATCCTGTACAGAGACCAACAGCAATGTGAGGAAGGACACACCCAGTGAGCCGTCAGGTGCACTATCGCCTCCAAGTCCAGCTCCATGGCCCTTTGTCACAGTATTACCTGACTCCCTTTGCCTGAATGTATGAGAAGTCTGAGCTTGGCAGGTGACTTCCTGTTTCAGCCAGAGTTCTCTGGGGTAACAGAAGCACAGGCAGCTGCAGAGCACCTTCTGAAGGGTGGGACCCCTGGCATCCCTGTGGAATGACTTCCCCAAGCCAGTGCTCAAAAGTTTACCCCCAAAACACACACACACACACACACTCTCTCTCTCTCCCAGGAAAGAATAGGATGGTAAGAATTAGAAGGAATAAAATTAGAAGAAGCCCTGCCATAATAAAGATGCATCTGGAAATCAAACCAAAGAATCTACTCAGATTACTGCCTCCTGCAGAGGTTTTTGTGGAAGCCGAGCAGTGTCATAGCTGGGTTTCCATTCGTCTCCAGACTGTAATTGACATAAAGAGAAAAAAAAGTGCGTTGTGTTCCTAACTCAGTTCTTGGATTTTATGTTTAATGCCAGTACTTCTTTTCTATTTTTCAGTCACACAAAATGGCACTTATTAATCAGCTCTCAAATTACATAAAGAGAGATCTAAAGGATAGAAACTAAATCATTTAAAGTAAGCCTGTAGTGTTGTGGCTTTGAGTACAGAATAGCATCTGTGTGCAAGTGAGGAGGACCCGCCTGCTGCAGCTATGGAAACCACAGCCAGAGGAGGGGGGAGAAGAAGAAGAAGAAGCAGTAGGGTGCTGTGAAAAGGCAAAATGCCCAGAAAGAAGACACTTAGCATCCCTAAACATACACACACACACACACACACACACACACACACACACGCCTCTTGCTGGTACCTTAAATCATGCAACTCTCATCTCCCAATTATACTGTTGGGTTGTAAAATTGTAGGCTCCCACATTAACAAATGTGTATTTATTTGCATATACACACATATATATAATATTATATATTTATAATATAGTGTATATTATATATGTATATTAGCTTAACAAAAACAATAATTTTGCAATGTAAAAGTCCTGGGCCTTCAATCCATTATGATGATCCTCTGAGCATTCCTCCTCCTTTCCGGATGGTACCAATTAAGAGTAAGACCCGGGCTTCCCTGGTGGCGCAGTGGTTGAGAGTCCACCTGCCGATGCAGGGGACACCGGCTCATGCCCCGGTCCGGGAAGATACCCCATGCCGCGGAGCGGCTGGGCCCATGAGCCATGGCCGCTGAGCCTGCGCGTCCGGAGCCTGTGCTCTGCAACGGGAGAGGCTGCAACAGTGAGATGCCCACGTACCGCAATAAAAAAAAAAAAAAAATAGAGTAAGACCCTCATCCTAACAGATGTTGAGCAAATAAACCTGATCTGAGGCTTTAATGGACAAAACCAGACACATTTGCTATACCCAAGAGAAGCAAAAATAAATATAAAGTTTACAGTGGGCCACTTGGGTTAACCTGCAATGACTGGGGCTTTGACCTGTTGCTGTGATTAGTTTCAACTTTTCCAACGTATCTGTAATTAGCATACCAAAGTCTAAGACACTGTTGGACACAATCCTAACCATGGAATCCTTCCACTCCCTTTATTTTTCCTTAATATTGTTTGGAGAGGTGATTTCCATCTCTAAAATACATTTCATTGCTTCTATTGAAATGGAAAGCATAGCTTTTTAAGATTCTAATCAATAATGATTAGCAACTAAGTGTGCAGTTTGTTCTGTGTCAAGAAAATATGTCACTTGCCAGGTCTATGCTGGCACTGGATGAGTACAGCTTACATCACCTCCATAGGCTGTGTCTCAAAGAGTTGCATTTGGAATGGCAATGCAGAAAGGAGACGCACCTCAGGCATTCAAACCATCTCCCAGGGCCCCCTTGGAGCCCTAATATTTTCCTGAACAACAGGTGGCAGTAAAGACATTCTGCAGGAGCTAATTAAAGAGGTTTTCTGTTTCAGGCGGGGTTGTACAAATGCTGCTTAAAAGAAAGGATTGGGTAGTTAAAAAAATCACAACCTGATTCAAGTTTCTCTGCACACACTGCTGTTTCTACATATGTCACACCTGGATATTCTCTCCCCACCACCTCCTTGTCTTATTTAAAGAACTCACCTTGCAATAAAAATAGTTTCCTTATTGTGGAGACCCCAGCATTTACAATCAACAGGCTTCCAACCACTGATTCCCCCTGACACACACAGGCACACACACACACACTAACACACTAACACATCTAAGAGAGCTTGAGCTTGTCAAAAGCACAGATTCCAAAGCAGCAAAGCGAAGGGTTGCTTTGTGAGAAAGCTGCCATATTATGAGAACATTTGGTTTCTGAACTGCCTTAAAATGGTGACCTTTTTTCTATTGCCAAATAAACATTCTTCAAGCTGCACTGGTGTAGAACAAAAGTATCATTCTGTAGTTGATCATGAAGATCTAAGGGTTGTCTTTTAGATCCTTTCATCATTTTTGACCAGAAAAAGCATTTGTTTGAATTCTGAGCAGAAACCAGTCCACTTCACTTTTAATGCACATCTCAGCAGCCGCATAGCACAGGGAGATCAGCTCGGTGCTTTGTGACCGCCTGGAGGGGTGGGATAGGAGGGTGGGAGGGAGGAAGACGCAAGAGGGAAGAGATATGGGAACATATGTATATGTATCACTGATTCACTTCGTTATAAAGCAGAAACTAACACACCATTGTAAAGCAATTATACCCCAATAAAGATGTTTAAAAAAATAAAAATAATTAAATAAAAAAATGAAAATCTTTTAGGAGTGCACAGCACACAGCTCTCCTCTGAAAAGAGAGACAGAGAGACTTAATAAAACATCAAGTCCCAGGGAATCTACGTGACTAAGTTTGTATTAAAAATTATGGAAGATATCTGTTCCAGTGGGAACTGTCCCCAACTATTAGTAATTGAAAACATGAGTCATGAAGACATGGAAAATACAATCTGTAGCTCATCTAGTACACTTTTCCCAAATATACAACCTATGGAGCTCCGTATCACCCATTTTGCTGCAGTGTGCCACTCAGTGATGCAGTCTAATTTTGAAGGCAAATATGTCATGTTTTACTGATTCATCAAGTTCTCTGGGCAGCTCTTTGAAAGCAGCACCCTCTACACTGAGCAGGACCACATGGCCAGCCTTCCTTTTCCTCTATCTATTCTATTTAGCCTGCCATTGCATAGATATGCTCTACTTTTTTTTTTTTTTTTTTGCGGTACGCGCGCCTCTCAGCACAGGCTCCGGACGCGCAGGCTCAGTGGCCATGGCTCACGGGCCCAGCCGCTCCGCGGCACGTGGGATCCTCCCAGACCGGGGCACGAACCCGTGTCCCCTGCATCCGCAGGCGGACCCTCAACCACTGCGCCACCAGGGAAGCCCGATATGCTCTACTTTTATTACTATGGATTCAAATGAAAGAAAAGGAAACCTTTAAGAGTGATACAGGGCATGTAAATAATCAACACAAAAGTCTGTCATTCTGCACTTCTGTGTCTTGGTCGCCAGAAAGTAGAGGTGACCTTTCTTGTGGATTAATGTGAAATCTCCCAAGCTCACAGAGAATGAACATTTTAAAGTTTTCCCAACATTCATCGTGGTCTAATTACTCACTTCTTCTAAAAGTGACTACTCTGAAGGTCCAAGCCTAATTCCCCAGCTGTGTTCACCTTCTGGCCATGTGCTAAGCCAGAAATGTAGGTTTCACCTTTAAGTCTTCCGCCCACCTTCCCCCAGTGTCTCTACCCAGAAAATGACCAATGAGTCCTGCGGCAACCTTCCAAATACAGCCCTTGGCTAAGTAACTCCTAACCATCCTTACAGATTTACTAAGGCATCAGTTCCTCCTGAAAATTGGCTCTCCCTTCCTGTACCTAAATCAAATCCTGCATCTGGGTATTTCCATAATCCACTGTGCCCAGCAAAGTCACAATTTATTATAATGGTCAAGTTACATGCCTCTCTTCTCTAAGAGACTGTGAGCCCCTTGAAGAATATAACTGTATTGTTTTTCTCTCTCTTCTCAATGTGCCCAGACCAGGTGTTTGGCAGATGGATGGAGAGACGGATGTGTGGGTAGAGGGACAGTTAGGAACACTCCCAACAAGAGGACCCTGGCTTCCTCTGTCCTGCAGACTTGCCAAAGACGTCGTCCAAATCACATCTGTCATGAGGATATTCTTCTTAGCCACATTGCCTGGACAATTATTAAGAACAAACTATACTTTAAAGAAAGTTTAATTTACATTCAGAAACAGTTTCTGAACACTAACCCTTGGAGAAAGCCTCAAGGAAACAGCTCTAAATCATGAAAGACTTGTCTCTGAAGCCGGACCACATTTAAATTCCAAGTTAAACAGGCAGTTCTTCTGCCCCCATTTCTTTATGTAACCAACAAATGTAGCTCTGCTGTAGTCTAAAAATCCTGGTTTGAATTCTTCCAGGTGAAACATGCCTGCCTAAACAATTAGAGGCACTTGACTACCAAGATTAATGGCCACTTTTTGGACCTGGAATAATTTAAATCCCAAGAGAAGGGGGCCAAAACTTTTACCAGCAGAAACCCTTCATACCTCATCATACTATAGTGTGCACTTAAAATACCAGCAATCAGTCCAGGTCAGTACCTTACACATAATCCAGATAGAGTTAGCAGATAAAATACAGGATACTCAGTTACATTTGTCTCAGATAAACAATAAATAGTTTTTGTGTAAGTATGACCCATGCAACATTTTGTGTAAGTATGACCCATACTTATACTAAAAAAATTATTCATTGCTTATCTAAAACTCAAATTTTACTGGGTGTCCTGTGTTTTTATGCACTAAATCTTCAGCCCAGCTCAAAGGTGCAGGTTTAGGTGTCTCATCTGAAATTTCTAGGAGAGTAGATATTTCACTGAAAGTTAAAAGAAAAGTTCTGTCATCTGGCTTGGTCCTGCCATATGGAAGATAATTGTCCTTAGTGCTCTGTCCACTCTGGTCATCCCTGAGGGAGGCTACAGCCCATCCTGCTCTCCTAGCATCATTACAAAGTCAGTTTGAGTTCATGAAATCAGAACTCATTTGCTGATGTATTCTGCCTGAATTCTCCCCAATCCGTCATCTGAGAATCACCAAATATGAAAATCCTGACAGCAATGCTGTGCACAGCCATGTAAATGGAAAAACCTCAGGGAAATGAAGACATTGTGCAGAAGATTTTCTATAATCATTTTAGGTTTTGTGACCGCAGTTCCGTCAATCACATATCAGTTTCTAGACACCCTTTATACCTATTATCTTCTCTGGCTCCAAGTACAAATTCACAGGGTCTGGACTAGGGGAAGGCAAAGAAGGTATGTAGGGTGCATAGTTTAAGGGGGGCGCAGAGTCCCAGAGCAGGTGCAGAGTCAATACTTGAGAGCGGAGCCTCCTTTAATTTTATGCCCCAGGTGCCTCACTTCCCTCTCCTTAGTCCTGAACCTGAAAATATAGATTATTTCTCTTCAACCTGAATGGTTTGGCAGACAAAAAAATGAACATTTCTATTAGTGGCATCAGGGTCATTTCCAGGTGGGAACAATTCCAATTTATGAGGAAAGGGGTTGCAATCTTTAGCAAACGCGTAACAGTTCCTCACGGACATAGAGGTGTAATAACCAGCACAAAGTCCTCCACACAAGAGCTAGTCGCTGTCTTCATCAACTCCTGGAATGCAGTAGAGTATGTATTCATTTCCTAGGATTGTGGGAACAAAGTACTGCAGATTGGGGGACTTAAACAACAGAAATATATTGTCTTATGGTTCCGGAAGCTGGAAGTCTGAGATCAAGGTGTCGGCAGGCTTGTTTCCTTCTGGGGGCTGTGAGGGACAATCTGTTCCAGGCCTCTCTCCTGGCTTCTGGTGGCTTGCTGGCCACCTTTAGCATCGTGGCTTGTTGAAACATCACCTGATCTCTGCCTTCATCATCACGCGACGCTCTCCCTGAGTACCTGTCGGTCTGCAACTTCCCTCTTTTTATGACACCAGTCATATTGGATTAAGATCCACCCTAATGACCTCCTTTTGACCTGATTTTCACCTATAAGGACCCTATCCCCAAATGAGGTCATATTTTGAGGTGCTGGGGGTTGAATTTGAGGGGACACCAATGAACCCATAATAGAGTGTCTCTACACTGATTGGTCAAGGACACACCTGTTGACTCTCAAGGCCCCTTGGACAGGTGACTGTTTCCCCCAAATTTCTTTTTTGTCTGTGTGTATCTTGCTACCCTCCCTCCAACCCCAAACCAACACCTTCCTCCAATCATGTTATATATTGTACACCCCCTGTGGACACCCTGTGTGCCACTCTTCACACAGGGAGAGCCCCTGAGCAGCAGAGGATGAGGTAACCCATCCTGGCTGTTATCAGCATCACTAATCATGCTGCAAAAGCCTCGAAGACGAGCTCCTCCTCCCTCATTACTGCAGCACCAGAACTAAAGTGAATTTCAAGAATCCTTCAGGCTCTAATTGTTGTTTTTTTCTATTTGCTTCATCACAAGCATCGCTTCCTGGGAGAATGGAGTTAAAGTACTAAAAAAGCATCTCAAATCCCAGAAAGTTTCTTTTTTTCACAAGCAAAGAGCCCTGGGTCACAGGGGAGATTGGCGGAAATCTGCGCATGCCCGCGATTGGGCGGGGCCTCTCAGGGATACCTACGGCAGCGGGCTAGGGGACCAGGCCACGGTCTGTAAGGGCCAGCTAGAGTTCCTTACAACCACGTGACATGTGGCATCTGAAGGAGAAAGAGTGGCAGTTTATGAGCATCCCAGGAGAGAAGGACAAGATGTGAAAGGGGGAGGAGGAGGAGAGAATAAATAAAGTAGGGGGAACACTGGACCGAAAAGTGCTATAATAGTACTGGGCGGAAAAGCCAGTGATGAGTTTGAGATATGGTTCTTTCCAGAACCGCTGTGTGACCTGGAAAAAAGTACTTAACCTCTCTACATCCCACTTTCTCCATTTATAAAATGGGATATTAATAGCTGCCCCACAGGTTTGTTGGAACATTAAATATAAAACGCCTCACCACGAGGCACACCTAATCCAAGAGAGTCTCAGTTCCCTTCCTGGCTTCCCTGAAGGACTTTTAAAATGAGACCACCTTAGCAGAGATTTTCGGAGGATGGGGGAGGGACAGGAATGAGGCGGGGCGAGTTGGGGGGGGGGGGGTGGAAGGGAACGCTCTTGAGTTTTGCTCGGCTCTGGGTGCTGTCCATGGTGGCGATCCTCTTGGGGCTGCAAGGAGAAGAGGCTGAATAAAGGTACAGCGAGGACTGGGGGCCAAGGGCTCAACAGGGACCCTTTCCAGAGGGGTCGGGAACTGTGCACGATTAAAGCCAAGGAGGCTGAAAAGAGCTCTCTGGTTTTTGGCAAAATATGTCGCCAGGACGCTGGGTGATTTTCACAAACCAGGACAGGAGGCGCTGAGCATGCCCGGCACTGCGCCCGGCTGACGCTAGGTGGCGCCGCTCAGCAAGGCAGCCCGAGGCGGCGGCCTTAGCCGGGCGGTGGGCGGTTCCCGCAAGACTGCTCCTCTCCTCCGAGAAAGCAGGTTCTGCTCAATCCCTGGGTTATTTCTGCCTTCCCGTTAGTATTTGCTGAGTAAACCAACATCTTTTTTTTTTTAACATTGAGCTCTCAGCAGAGATACACAGGCAAAACGTGATGTACGCAAGACAGATGCATTCATCAGTTTTTCCTTAGTTAAAATGAGATTTGAACTGATCAGGAGGAAATCAAAACGATATGAAATTACTCTAAATTTTGTGACTTTTGCCTGTGGGTAAAGTCTGAAGTGAACAATTAACATTTATAAGATGATTTTTAAAAAGAAAGAAAAGAAAAGAACTAGCTAAAAAAAATCATATGGCAATGAAACGAATCATAGCCCTCCCGGTGACCCAGGAATTCCACTCCTGCGGGGGAGTGCTGATGTCCAAAAAACGTGTATGCAACAAGAATGCTCAAAGCAGATTCATTCATGATAGCCCAAAGCTGGAAATAATCCAAATGTCTGTCAACAGAATGGATGAACAAACTGTGGTATATTCATACCACAGAATCACTCTCAGCAATAAAAAGGGATGATCTGCTGATAGGGGCAAAAGCATGGCTTTATGTTAAATGAAAGGAACCAGATACCAAACGCTAAATAATCTGTGGTTCCATTTTGATGAGGTCCTGGATCAGGCAAACTAACTTACAGTGATAGAAAGCAGATCACTGTAAGGCAGATCAGTGCCTCTGCGGGTGCCGATTACCTGGAAAGGGGCATGACAGAACTTTCTGGAATAATGGGAAAGTTCTAATTCTTGATTTCAGTGGTGGTTACACAGGTCAGTATATGTGTGTACATATTCATGGAGCTGTACACCTTTGTAAAATGTGTGCATTTCACTATAGGAGACTATACCTCAATTAAAAGAAAGAGACAGAGGAAGGAGTGAAAGAGGCAGATCATTTCCACTCCTGCATTTCCTGTGGATTCCTATATCCTTTTTAGAATTTCTCTCAGCATATTTTTTCCTCTAATGTGAAGAATATGGCCTATTTCTGGCATCTGTCCCTCCTGTCCGATTTTTTTGTTTTGTTTTGAATAATTTAGCTACAGACTTCATTCATTTTTTTAATAGTGCTTATGCTCCCAACCAGTGAATTGTCAAAATCCTCATCATACAACTTCCATTTCACTCATTAGAACCTTAATTGTCAAGCAGCTGAAATGATTCTTATTGTTTATTCTAATCACTATTAGGAAGGAGTGCTGGAATTATATGTATAATATTAGACACACAACAATAATGAGGGACAAATAAAGTTTATTTTCCCTGAAATTATTTCTACGGTACAGGAAGGGGCATGGTTAAGCAAGGCTACCCTGGGCATCTCTGGAAGGAGCAGAAGCTGGTTTCTCTGAGTGTCTCGACTTGCCTTTCTTATCTTCAGAGTCACTCTTTTCCCACCCCCTTCAGGCACTTGGGGCCTTCAGAGAGTGTTTTTCCTGTTGCCCACATCATAACCCACTCTTGGAAGAATCTGGTGTTGGTCATTACTCCTCCATGCCAATGGGACCCCCACTTGCTGCTCCTCCCCAATGTCAGAGATCCAAGAATAAGAGAGACGGGGTCACTGTATTCAGGGGCCAGGCACCAGGAACCTGGAATTCATGACCAAGGACTCTGATGGGCAGTGGTATGATGTGGGTGCAAAAAACAAGATACCTAACAAGGGGCAAGTGGGAGCCAAGCCCAAAGCCAAAGATCCTAGAGCAGGGGTTAAGGTGGGAAATTTTCCTCCACCAAGAGGGAGGGAGATTTTTCCTTGTGCCTGACACCTATACCTAGACATACTGTCTGTTTGTAATTTACACAAGTCACTGCTGAGGTTAGCAATGCCCCAGATTTGGCTTCTGGAAGATTGTATTGCTATTATGGTCAACACACCTACTTTGAGTGTCTAGCTGTGAAGAATGTGAAGAGGATGTGAATGGCCCACTCATCCCCACAAGGAATTTACATTCTAGCCAAGGAGTGTACAACGATGCCTGGAAGCTAAGCCCTTTCCATCCGACCCTCTTCATGAAGCCCCTTCCTGTTTGGCCTTTCCTCTGAGAGGCCATTTTTGATTCTCCTATTCTGAGTTGGGAGACCCTCCAAAGCCCTCCAAAACACCAGTCCTTAGATCAAGTCTCATCATAATTATCACAAATGGTGCCAGAATTTACATGCACGCCTATGTATATTGCAGGTTTTGGAAAAAATCATCACAATAACTCATAAGGTTGTAGCCTCTATTTCCTCATCTATAAAATGGGAATAACAAATGTGTCCACCTTCAAGCGTTGCCACGAAGACTAAACAGAAAACACTCATGTGTTTAATGCCCATGTGATAGTCTACTTTGCTAAGAAATTGAAGGTACAACTTGTGCACATTGAGAACAGAGGTGGAGACAGAGAGAAGAAGCAGTGTGGCCGGTACCCAGATCTCAGGCTGGGTACCAGCCTCCCATCAGGTCCCTGGCAAACTGGCTTAGGCTCCCCCGACAGAAATCTACACAGGGCCAGCTTCGTACCTGCCTTCCCTCCTGGTCCATCTCCCAGTCACCTTTCTATGTACTTCTTATGGGAGATACTAGTTATGTAAAAAGAGGAAGTCTAGGGTCTTCCCTGGTGGCGCAGTGGTTGAGAGTCTGCCTGCCGATGCAGGGGACATGGGTTCGTGCCCCGGTCCGGGAAGATCCCACATGCGGCGGAGCGGCTGGGCCCATGAGCCATGGCCGCTGAGCCTGCGCATCCGGAGCCTGTGCTCCACAACGGGAGAGGCCACAACAGTGAGAGGCCCGTGTACCGCAAAAAAAAAAAGAGGAAGTCTATACAGAATTTTGTGGTGGATAAAAGTGGCAAGAATGAACATCCTGGTCTTGTTCCTGATCTTAGAGGAAATATTTTCAGCTTTTCCCCATTGAGTATGATGTTAGCTGTATGTTTGTCATATATGGCCTTTGTTATGTTGAGGTATGTTCCCTCTATGCCCACATTCTAGAGAGTTTTTATCATAAATCGTTGTTGAATTTTATCAAAAGGTTTGTCCACATCTATTGAGATGATCATATGGTTTTTATCCTACAATTTGTTGAGGTGTTATCACATTGATTTATTTTTGCAGCTATTGAAAAATCATTACATCCCTGGGATAAATCCCACTCGATCATGGTGTATGAGCCTTTTAATGTATTGTTGGATTCGGATTGCTAGTATTTTGTTGAGGGTTTTGCATCTGTGTTCATCAGTGCTATTGGTCTGTTATTTTATGGAATTCCCTGGTGGCCCAGTGATTATGACTCGGCGTTTTCACTGCTGCGGCCTGGGTTCAGTCCCTGGTTGGGGGAAATAAGATCCCCCAAGCCGTGTGGCGCAGTCTATTGTTATGTGTCTATATGTACATCATTTTAAAGAGAAAAAACATTTCAAGACATCAAAATATTTGAAATGATTGTCTTTCAAAAATGAAATCATGAGGGACTTGTTTTCTACTTTTTCTATTCCCCCAGCTTCACTTTTAAATAAGTACATATTGTTTTCATAATCAGAAAAATTTAGCATAATTTTAAAAATCAAGCCAGTTTTGTGACACTAGCGAAACAAAAATCCCTATTTCTGTCCTTCCTGCCTTGGCCCAGAAATGGTCTCAGAGCATGGGGTCTGAGGCTGAGGTTGGGGCTCTATTGCATGTAATCTCCTTGCAAAAATTAAAGGGGGGAAAGCTGGACCATCCACACAAAGTCTTACCACGGTTTTTATTGATTTATTGGCAAACCAACCTGACTTTATATATTTTATTTGCTTTATCCACTTCATTTTTATATGAGTTTATTTTTAAGGTTTCCATTTATTTGAAGTGGAGGATTTTGCCAGATAAAGGTTAAAAAATGACCTGGCCATCAGTGATGGTCTGGATACCGCTTGGCCCAGCCAAGCAAAGACATGAAGGTCAAGGCCACAGTCCCAAAGCATGGAAAAAAGCTTCCCTAAGGGCCACCTGCGGGTCCGTGAGGACTGTGTGAACACGCTCCGTAGAGGTCAAGAATAAGCTTGAGAAGTGAGGCTGATAAAGTGCAGCTCTCCAAGGTGGGAACAGAATCCGTAGACTGCTGGGGCTGAGACCTCACCTTGCTCACCCCACACCCTCCAGTTCCATCAGAGGGAGCTGGACCTGGAGTTTCAAAGGGCAGAGCACAAGACCTCACACCAGAACTACTGAATCAGATCTGCAATTTACCAGACCCCAGGTGATGCACAGGCACATTAGAGTCTGAAAAGCACCTCTGTAAGCACCTGGCCCATGTGGGTGCTCACCCATTGATAATCAGGCCTGCATATCCATGTATTATTGTATTGGTTTCTCATACCCTCCCCCAACCCTACAGCAGATGAATAGAATTGATGCTACAGGCCCTATTTTACAAAGGAAGAAAATGATTCAGAAGAACAAGTGACTAGAGCAAAGCCATTTAGCTTGTTAGGTACAGAGCAGCCCTGGGACCCCAGCCTTTGACTCCAAGTTCAGGAATCTCTCCATTACACATACCTTCTTCTTTGTGCTAGACTCAACAAAGGGCAGCTCCATGAAACAGGCCATGTCAGGTACAGATGGGCCATGCTTGTCCTTATAGGGGAGATGGTTTCCATTGACTACAGTATGACATTTCCTACCCTAACTATTTTATCTCATTTACACTCTGTGTCCAGGGCTGTCCGTGCCTTTGGGTGGAGTGAAGCAAGTTCGCTCTCTCACAAACATCTACTCAGAACCCAAATAGGTAGACTTTGAAATACTCTAATGAGAGAGTAGAGGCTGCTGGTTGTTTCAAAATACCCATTCTATCTTCTTTCCCAGTAATAGAACCCCAGCTTTAATTGGGGTGGTATTGTACCTAGGTAAAGACTACCTCCCAACTTACCTTGCAGCTAGATATAACTAAGTACTAATGAAAGAGGAGCAGACATTACTAGTGCGTACTATGAGAAATTTCTTCAAAGGGGAGACAAATGGCTGTGCAAACTCTTTTTGCCCTTCTCTCCTGCTTCCTGTTTCCATCTGGATCATGGATGTAATGGCTGGAGCTCTAGCAGCTACTGGATCACAGAGCGACCTCACAGAACAGAGCCAAGGACTAGGGATGAGAGCAGCTCTTGCTGCTGGCTCTCCAGCGGGTGCCTGGAACCCCTATACCAGCTCTGGATACTGCTCTCTGGACTGAGATATGTGAGAAAAAATATCCTCTTATCTTACTCTGTTGAGTCTCTGCTGTAGCAGTCAAATACAATTTCTAACTGATACAGCAAACAGACCAAGATACCCTGACTTTTCAGAGCCTAGAGGCTCATCAGCTGGAATTAATACAATGTGACAAACGTGGGATAGAGGATTATAGGAGCCATAAATCCAGGGAACCTGCAAGATGCAGGAAGATTTCTCCAGAGAAGTAAAATCTAAGGTTAGAATTAACAATGGGCTGGATTTAGTCACACAGAGAGGGGAGAGGAGAACATTCCAGGAGAGGAAAGAGCATGTGTAAGGGCCCACAGGCAGGACAGGGAGCATCCTCTGTCCTGCTAACGAATTCGAAATTTATCACAACAGTGATAGAGGCTGCTGAAGGCCTGTAAGTAAAAATATTCATGTTAGAAAAAGCCCTCTGGTTGCTATGCTGAGAAGGGACTAAAAAGGCAAGTTTGAAAGCAGGAGGCCAGTTGGAGGCCAGTGCAGGGACATGGGTGAGATACCAGAGCAGCAGGGACCTGGCAGGGTGCTGGCAGTGGGAGAGAGAGAAAGGGATGCACCTGAGTGATACTTGGCAGATAGAACTGACAGGACGTGAAGGGAAGGGGATAGGAAGAGTCATGAGAGGGGCTCAGTGTACTGGCTTTGTAGCTGAGCAGGACCCCATGAGGCCTTCCCAGAATAGACTCCCACCTGCATCCTCTACCTGCCTCTTGTCTGTAGAAAAACTTTAGCCTCCTAGGCCTTCCCCAAGTTCCAAAGAATAAATTTAATCAGAGAAGTGAGAAAAGACAAAAAGAAAGGAAAACAGTCAAGCTAGACAAAATAATAATACCTTAGCCATTAAACAAAGTCAAGGACTTTTAGCTCCTCCTCAAGAGCTATAGAGAATATTCTGAGCCAGGTCCTTTGAGCTGTTTTGCAGATACTGAATCCCCCACCAGGTGGAAGAAGTTAACTGTGTGCTGCCCACAAGCATGTAGACCACAGACCGGTTGGAACAAAGGTTGAGAATGCTGACTCCCTATTACCTCACCACCAGCCAATCAGAAGAATGTCCACGAGCTGATCACGCCCTGCTCCTTGAACAGTATAACACTTCTCATTACCCTCTGGGCACACAGTCTAGAGGGCATTAGCCTGCTGTGGCCTCCTTTACCTGGCAAAGCAATAAAGCTATTTCTTTCTACTTCACTCAAAACTCTGCCTCCGAGATTTAATCCGGCACCTGTCAACAGAGGCTGAATTTCTGCAATAGCTTGAACCGATCTGGGGACATGAGAATCAGCTCATCTGGGCCACACTGCGTTCATCACCACTGCAGAAAAATCTTATTTCTTAGCAACAGATTGTTCTCTCACCTTGCTTGTGGGTGTATCAATGGGTCAGCTCCAGCCCAGTTACCCTTGATTACTGAAAAGAGGTAAGGAAAGCCTTTTCTCATGCACCAAGGCAACATGTGATATATGAGGCTAACACCTGCCAGGGAATAAAGAGAAATTTTTTCAAGTTTTTGTGTGAAAGTAAAAACTGGTGAGTAGATATTTATACAGATAAGTACATGGCAATTATCTTAAAGAATAAATGATCCCAACTATTCTTAGAGTCCAGATTCTATGGTTCTCTTCAAGCACTGTTGTCAGTCTCAACTCTCAGGGACCATTTAGGTAAAGGTTCCGAGATTCAGTACGTGAAATATGCCGAACATCAAGAAAGAAGGTCCTGGAAATAAAGAGAAAACCACCTCACTACAAGGAGAGCTGTCTCTCACTGAATACCTGGTGCAGCTCTGGCTGCCAATGTTAATCAGATAGAAGTAAGCCAGAACTAATATGCAGTGCGGTTACAGCGGCTGCCAAAGGAGAAAAGTCCAACACGGTTCCCGCAAGAGTCAGGACGCTCAAGACTGAGAGGTATAAACTACCTCAGGCTTCAAAAAGACCAACACTCACAGTCCCACTTAGTGGGCTCTCTTGTGAAAATAATGCAAAATATGGGGTTGAGGATACATCCTTAAGACCAGTGATTGCAGCATAACTTGCAAGAGAGGAAAACTGGAAGCAATCAGAATGTGCAGTGATGAAGGAATGGCCATGGAAATGATGACATATGTAGAATACTATGGTTTCTTTCTTTGGAAATGATAAAGAACAAAACTATCATGTTTAGTTTTAAACGTTGGATAAAAATGCTATGTATGAGCATTAAATTTATTTAAATATGCAATTAAAACCAAATTACTATGAGAAGTATGGCTAGAATAGATAGATGTTATAAACCTTGATAATATAAAATATGAAGATGTTACAATCATCAAACAGGAAATGCAAGGTAGGAACAAGAACAGTTGTACAAGAAGTGTAAATGTAAATTAGAAGGGAAAAAGCCAACCACCTAGAAAGTTTTAAATTATCTCTTAAATTATCCATGGATATTTTAAGCAGAATATCTGAGGGAAAATGTGTTGTTCTAGATGTATGGCATTAAAAACTTACGTAATTAATTAAGAAAAATGAATTATTTAAACATCCAATTTGAGAAGTTAAGAAAAATAACAAAGATATTCAGAAGAAGATAATAAAGGTAAGAGCAGAACTGAAACAAAACATAAAAGAAGGAAATGGAGCATTTTCTAGGAAAATATAAGGTACAAAATTGACCTCTGAAGAGGAAGAAAACATCAATAAAACAATACAAGTGACAAAAGAACAAAGAAAGAAATAGAAAATGACTACCACATTCATGAAAAGAGTTGCATCCCTACAATCGAAAACTCTGCAATACATAAAAGAATAAAGTTGCTTTGAATGAGCTAAAATTAAAGTAACATTTTTTAAAGGCAAAAAGCGAGGTACGGAGTAGCTGATATAGTGTGACCTCCTTTGTGTAAAATTTACAGTCATATAGACACATAGTGTTATATGTTTATGGTTTTAAGGGTCTATGACCACTGGGGTGGTGTAGTGTACTAGTTAATAATGAGATTCTGGAGCCAGATTCCCTGCATTTGGATCCCTGCTCCACCACTTTCTATTTTGTGATTGTCAGCAGTTTCCTTAGCTTCTCTGTGCTTCAGTCTCCTCATCAGTAAAATGGTAACAACAATAGAGCCTAACTCATAGAACTATGGGGAGTAAATGGGTTAATTCATCCAAAGAGCTTTGGAACATTGTCTAATATTCATATGATAAATGCTCACTAAACGTTGGCAATGGTGATTATTTTATACATGTTGGTATATATTTTTTTTTTCCTGAAAGAAAACATTATCAGTAATTGTTCTTTGGAAATTGGGGGAGAGATAGCGACGGGTGGAGTGTGCTCTTAGGCAAAGGGAGGGCACTTTGCCCTCACTTCTGAGCTGCTTGCATGCCCTAAACTTCTACATAATCCATAGGACTGTGTGTGCAGATAGTGGAGTTACAGGACACTTTGGTTTTCTTTTTCACCCTTTTCTGCATTTAAACAATGTTACACTTTCAAATGTTACGTTCACTCTTAGTACAAGTATGTAAGATATATACAGATGAAAACAGATTAGAAGGAAAATCAACAATTCTGATAGCACTTTTGTTAGAGTAGGAAGATCCAGGATCTTTTTCCTCCTTTTTTTTTTTTTTTTGCGGTACGCGGGCCTCTCACCACTGTGGCCTCTCCCGCTGCAGAGCACAGGCTCCGGACGCGCCTGCTCAGCGGCCATGGCTCACGGGTCCAGCCGCTCCACGGCATGCGGGATCCTCCCGGACCGGGGGCACGAACCCTCATCCCCTGCATCGGCAGGCGGACTCTCAACCACTGCGCCACCAGGGAAGCCCTTTCCTCCTTTATTTTAAACAATTCTTTTATATTTATTTTCAAACATAAAATGATATAGTTTAAAATGAATATATTCTTGTAATCCTTCTCCCTCTCTCCAGGGCAGTGGGCATATTTCCAGACCTTTTCCTGTGCATTGACATAGACACATGAATAATTAGAGAAATGTATAATTGTGTGGTGTTTTTAACAATAGAAGTGTTATCACACTTCTTGTATTGTTCTGCAAGTGCATTTTTGCAATTAAAACTAGGTTTTGGACAAAGTTTCTATGTCAGTACCTATATCAGACACAAATGCCTACCTTATTTGTTAATAACTAATTAATATGTAATATTAATACATTAATATGTTAAAATTAAGATGTTATGTTAATAGCTAATTAATCAATATGTTCCCTAATACGTTCGTGACAACATTTATGGAACTGTTTCCTTATTGATGGACGTGTAGTTTCTTCTCCCATGCTAACTCTTGCCATCTACAATGCATAGCCTTCTGCACACCTGTTCATGCTCATGAAGAGTTCTTTATGATTTTTCCCTATCATGTGTACTTTTGAGGATGTTGTATTGCTTTCATAATAAGAAATAATTTTTAAGCCAACAAGAGTAAGAATAAGAGGAACATAAACTTGCTTTCCAAACCCAAGAATTCTACATAGTTAATCCCTTAAAGTCCAACTTGCAAGCAAATATCAGGACACCTCAAGGTGAATAATAAAGCCAAAACACACACACACACACACACACACACACACACACACACACACACACACAAAACAATAGTCATTTTCTTCAGGAAAGTACAAACATAAATCTGTAGTTTAGCCAAACGCATAGATGTCCCGGCATTAATTGGCCATTGGGTTGATTAGGGACAAACTGCATTTAATGGAAATATCATGAACAATCGTGTTTCTTGGCACAGCTGCCAATGACAGGCCATTGAACTAGAAGAAACCAGAGCCAGCCAGGTGTGAGTAATCTATGCCTTCCCACCATTATTACCACCAATGATAAACCTTTGCAAAGATCCCCCACCACTTATTATCTTGTCTCTTTTCTAGTAAGTCTACTGTTTCATGAGAAAAGACCCCATGAATTAAGTACAAGTTTATTATTGTGGATAAGAAAAGGGAAATAGTCTTCTTCTACCTCCTTTTTTCTTTCTCTGAGTTTTCATAAAGGCCACAACAAGTCACATGTCATTCATCATACCCAAGACTAGCTGAAGCTGCAGAAATCTCTGGGGAAAAGAAAAACTGTGGGTCTCCATAGCTTTCTATGGAGGAACTATTCCCTCAGTGAGCTCTCACATCAGCGAAGCCAAGAGATGGGAGGCTGAGGGTCTCCCCATTAAATATCAGAGCAGGACCTGTTATTTTGTTTAATGGAACCACAAAGTGATCCTCTTCTGAATAAAGAGCTTGATTTAGGATAAAAAAAGAAAAGATGATGTCTTTATCTAAATCCCACTGTTCACATCTGCCCTTCTGACTTTCTTTCTGTCTTCAAAGTCCTCCTGGCTCACTAGGGCCTTCATTTCTGCCCCACACTTTTCTCCTCTGACTTCTGCACCTTCTCCTACAGATTCCTTTTATCGCATCCCTTCCCTGCACCATGAAGAATCAAAGCAAACAATGATAAGGACGCATGAATCTTTAATAAACTCTTATTTGAAAGCAACGGCCAAATTTAGGTCTAATTTATAGTTTCATGTCACACTTGAGGAAGCTTCTTTGGTAAAGTGTTTGTGTTTTTTCCTCCTATACCAAAGGCCATGGGATGAAGAGTTCCAGTCTGAGCAGAGTCTAACTTGCATTCCTTCCACAAGCCCTTACAGTGCTGTTAGCCAGTGGAGGATGAGTAATTCGAAATCTATTCTAACCTTCTTTTCTTTGCCATTTTCTACTACAGACTATACAACTCCACTCCCCCACCTCTGCAGAAATCGCCGTGCAACCCAGCTCTGACCTACAAGACGTAAGGGAAGTCTGCTGGTCTCTTCAGAATCTTACTCCCACCTCTGGAATGCACAGGTAAAGGCTGGCTGCATAGCTGCCATCTTGCAACCAAGAAGGAAAGGCTAAGAGAACTTTGGGGATTTAACTTAGTTGTTGTTGAGCTGCTAAGCCAATGACTTTAGCTGTCTACTTATAATGTAAGGGGGAAAAGTTCCCTATTTAAGTTGAAGCCAGATTTCTGTTACTCACAGTCAAATGCAATCCCTAGACTAGATGACAGGCCACAATAAGAGTAGCCTAGCGGCAAAGAGTATATAATATCTAAGGGAGGCAGATATCTAACCAATTAACTAAAATATCGAGCAGAATACAAAAAGTACTCATTTGAAATAAGTCCACAGCATGGAAGCAGAAAGAGAAATTTTGTGTTACTGGTGGGACCCAGGAAACTCTCACAGAAAACATGGAAAAGAAACTGGAGCCGTCCAGCCTCTTCGTTTTGAAGAAGATTTTTCCAAGCAAGGAAAGCTGGACCTCCACACCAAGGATCCAGCATGAAGAAAGTAATGATGCCCTGAGACAGCATGGTTAGCTTCCGAATAACCCTAGGTGGTTGGAGAATGGAACTGTGTTTAATGACAACGGGGCCAGTTGCTTTTCCTACCTTACAAAGCGGGTCTCACAGCCCTAGCTTCTCCTAAACCATCTCCCACTTTTCTTTCTATGTTCAGTAGCAATTCCCATCACAAACTCATCTACTACAAAAGCTAGGTACAAGTCATTGGCTATTACCCTGCCAAGAGAAAGAAAAAGAAAAGAAAACGTAATGGTGTTCGACTGTTGTTAATATGAACATTTGGTGGTTCCTTGCCTATGAGTGGTTCTCACTCAATGTCCTCCCCTGGAGGACATTCGGCAATTTCTGGAGACATTTGTGGTTGTCACAATTAGGGGAGTGGGGTACTACTGGCATCTAGTGGGTAGAGGCCAGGGGTCCTGCTCAGCATCCTACAGTGTACAGGACAGCCTCTCACAACAAAGAATTAGCCAGTCTAAAGTGTCAGTAATGGTGACACTTCTGTATTATATGATGGTGACTGGTAGAGCTGCCCATGTGTGGCTTCATATCACCAGATGAGTTCATCAAAGGGCAGTGAGTAGATGGCAGCATCGTCCTAAGAAAAGACCAGTGGTCACTGTGAAATGCACTATTGTGTTTTCTAATTAATACTGACTCAAACTACACTGACTGAAGCAGCCTAATAATGCCATTTAACACTTTGGGATTCCTTTATACATGGAAACCCCTCCAACAAGATTCTCAGTAATAAATATTTGCTTAATCAATGAATAAAGAAACAAAATCCCATCACACAGGGTTCAAAATACATTTTATATAGTGAAGTGTGCTGGGGATAGGGTGATAGAAGAAGGATGAGGTGATTTTCAGAATTTTAAGCCCTTGCGTACAACAACAACAAGAAATCCTCAAAACAGTTGTAAAGGCCATATTTATTATTTCATTCAAAAGAAACTCCATGTCAAGAATAATAGTGTCTTACAGAAGTAGTCTTCTTAGAAAAATTTTTTTAAAAATCATACTGAACAACAATGGATTCAGCCTTTGTGAAAAATGGCGTTTAGACCACAGATGGGATATTGAGAACTGTGCTAAATCACAGATGGTATATTTTTTCCTATATTTCACAAAACAGGCAATTTCTACCACTTACTTTTTTTCTTTTATATTTTGCTCTTGGTAATCCTGTAGATGGGGAAAAAAATGAAACTAAAAAGAAACGTGAAAACATTTACTTTCAGTGCTGTTTATAATCTTACTCTTTATAAGAGTGGATGGAAACATCACTGAAGATTCTGTGGTGTAATTTACTTTAAAAAAAAACTTGGAGTGTAACTCATTTTCGGTGAGCAATTTGTTTTATGAGCCGTGTATGTTTATTTGGGGTTGTGTTTTTTTTTAGTGAGTGCAATAAAGACACTTCTTATCAATTGATTTGTTTTATCAGTTGTGGGCTTCTCTCCGGACTGAAACATGGCAGCTTTTCTGAGGACATTATCCAGCATATAATTTCACCACAGACATGACTCCAGGTTCATTAGGGCCCACTTCCACTGCTTGTTCTGACCTAATTTCTAGGATTCCTGCTTGATGGTGGCATTATTGTCCCCTGCACACAGTGTATCACATGGTTGTCAAATGGGTTCTCTCTCTTTGATGGTTCATCACATACACAACTTTAAATTGTGCCAACTTATATACCAACTGATCAGATCAGAAGTTCAAAAGTTCACTTCCAATCCCATGTGACATCGAAACTTCAAATATCATAAAGCTTACACCTTTGATAAATAATAAATTGCAATACAGGGTAGAAACTGGAGGTATTAGGTTACTATTTTGATGCTGTTAAAAACACTATCGGGAGGTAATACTTAACCCAAAGGTGGATTAGTACATTTCAGCTGTATATTACACAAGCCACCTGCCTTCTCTCTAGCCCTGGGTACAATGAATATTGTCCTTTCGGGCTCAGCTGACTTAAACATGACTCCAAGACCTGGGGGCCCTTGCGAGGTCTGATGTCAATGCCCTCAGGTTGATACACATATTTGTGCATTTCCAGAATGAGAAAATCATGCCGTGAGAACAAAATCACAGCCAGTGTATATCTCACAAAATTGCATATCCCAATGTCCTGGGGAACATTTGTCTGTACTTCAGTAATGCCATATGTGAGACAGCACATAAGTGATACACACCCACGGAGAGTGGCGCGGTGTGATAGGACAGCTGTGCAAATGGGCTCAAGAACATAAAATCAGGAAGCTATGTCTTTAGAGAAGTATTCCTTTTAAATACGTAAACATCACATCTGGTTGCATCAAGTTGTCATTATGACATAGTATTTAAGATGATTTAATGTGTTACTGAAGAATAAGAATCTTGGAGTTTATTTAACTACTGTGCATTAGGAGAATGTAACTCTCTAAACGGTATTCTGACAAAGCTGATAAAAAGCTGTTCTTGTTGTTGGATGACTTTATTATATATATATATATATATATATATATATATATTTACTGTAGTCAGTATAAATAGAGCTTTCAAACATAAACAGAATATATAGAAACACAAGAGTAAAAGTGGGGCTTTGGGATAGACACGTAAATTGAGCAGTGCATACCAAAATGTAGAAAGCTATTCAGTGTGGAAATTTATGAGGTGTGTTACAGTATGGGGATGTCACAATAACAAGTATCACTTACCTCCTATCTCTTGTTAGCAGATCCCCCGACTGGGCCTCTGCCAGCCAACAGGTCAGTCCCCAATCTGGGGGCAGGTTATCTCGGATTTGGAAAGGACTTGCTCCCTCCTCACACCCTCACTTCCCTCCTCCTCCCCGCATCAGCACAAACTTCTCACCACTTCCCCTCAGAGGTACACATCATTTTCAACAGAAAATTGAGGCTCTAGGTAGTTAGAACAATTTCAGACAACTGATCTAAGGCCAAAACCAAAATTCATCATCCCCATTTCCCAATCCATAGCTCTGTCTACCAAATCATCTCATACCTGCTGCCATTTATGGCAACTGTCCTCATGGACATCAATATTACATGTTTCTCCAAAGTGGAAAAGTGTACAAAAATCTTTCTCCACAGAAAGACTTTTGTATGCTTTTCTATCCCTGCAGTGAATGTGTTTTGCCTTAACAACCTTTTAAAGTGCTAAGAACGCTTTTGAGGAGGTTAAATAAACAAACCACTATAGTGGACAGTGGACTTGCAGCAGATTGTAATGACTATTTAACAGAGTGTTAAACAAAATAGAAGTTTAGTCTGGGGCTGGTACAGAGGCCCTGCTAAGTAATGTCCTCAAGGACATAAGCTCCTCCAGCTTGTTGTTTTGTCATCCCTCCTCACGGTCCAGGCAGCAGGATGCAGGAAGAGATCAAGAGAAAGAGGAAGAAAAAGCTGGCACCAACTGCCTCCAAAAATGGTTCCCAGAAACTGCCACACCACACTGCAGCTCCCATCCCACTGACCAAAACTTATCGTCCACAGCCACGTCCAGCTGCAAAGAACAGACCAGAACATTTCGTTTTTATTCTGAGGAACCATGTGCCCAGGCAAAATCCTACCATTATGCAAGAAAACAATGGAACAGCACAGTTGCTGTGGATGGTGAAATGTGCATTTGCCTGCGGACTTTTAATCATTAACAAGATTCTTCCTTACTCAATGTTTCTTTCACCGGTTACAGGCTCTAGCATTAAAAATAGTGCATAGGTTTTATCTTGAGGCAGCCCTGATTAATACTTTAACCTGATTGATGGCTGCTTGATTAACCGTTAACCCTGATTAACGACTGCTTGAGAGAGTCTGAAACAAAGTGTGGCCTCAGTGACAAAGAGCTCTGCTATCCATTGGTGACACCTGTAATGGGTACCCACAGGAAGAGGGAGTGGGGGTGAAGACGCCTTCTCTTATATCCTTGTTCTAACACTCTCATTTGGCATTCACTTTCAAATTAAGGTAATGGTTCTACAAGTCCAGCAGCATGATAATAACTAATGATACAAACATTTCTATGACACACTACCCAAAACAATATATGCCTACATGTACCATTTCCATCCTAACAGCTTTCTTGCAAGATAAAAAATATTTTTATGATTCCTAATTTAGAGATGACGAGGTTAAGTTTTAAGTTGAATAATGGGCTTCCACTGAAGTCACCTAATAATAAATGGCAGATACAGAATCTGAATTTTGTTTCTCAGCCTCAACAAGATATTCTTTACACTCCCCTGCATAATAGTACTATTCCAAAAAAATGAAAAGAAACTTTCTCTTGATAGAATTTCTTGGCTCTTTAAAATATTTTGGTGCCACGTGCTAAAACAAAAGCAAAATAGGAAGACGACAGAGTGATTGTATATTATCTACTGATAATTCTCTCTTCAAGTTTTTGACACTTTCCTGCTAATAAATTTCCCATGGTACCCAAGCCCAAACGAAACATTCATTCAACAAACCTAAAATTCAACAAAAAACCTGACTGAGGTCTTCCCTGGTGGCGCAGTGGTTGAGAGTCCGCCTGCCGATTCATGGGACATGGGTTCGTGCCCCGGTCTGGGAGGATCCCACATGCCGCGGAGCGGCTAGGTCCGTGAGCCATGGCCGCTGAGCCTGCGCGTCCGGAGCCTGTGCTCCGCAATGGGAGAGGCCACAGCAGTGAGAGGTCCGCGTACTGCAAAAAAGAAAAAAAGAAAAAAAAAAACCTGACTGAAAGGAAGCCTACTAGGTACTAGGAAATAGTTTACAGATAGAAATAAAAAAATAGTTTCCAACTACAGTAAGATTACAAACAAATAAACAAACTCCATTGTGCTCATAGAGGCCACTACAAGGGCCCATAGTGGTACAAAGGAGCCAAGAGTCACCATACTAGGTGTGAGTGGGCAGGGAAGGTGTCAGTGTGGCTTCACACAGGAAGAGATGGATGGGTCTCAGAGGGTGGATGTGTGATCACAAAGCATACTCAAGTGATAGCTAGCCAAGCAGAGAGCAGCAAATGCCAGGACCAGGCTCCAGAACAGCATGGCTGGTTCAGTAAAAGCTGGGCAGGGTATATGCATAATAAGGGCAAAAGAGTCAGGGTGTGCACATGACTAGAGCATACAGAGTGAGATGGGGCGGGGGGGGGGGGGGTAGAAAAGAAGACGATCCCAGCAAGTATGCAGCACCTGGATGAGGCTGGGCTTTATGGATTTTAGCCTGTAAGCACTGGGAGCCCCTGGAAGGTTTTACAGCAGGTGTGCAAAATAACCACATTGGCCTTTGAGAAAGACCACTGTGGAATTGGGGCTGCAGTTTCCAAAGTCAGAGGTTGTGCAACCAGGTGAGAAATGAGCAGGGCCTCAACTGAGAGTACTTCTTCTGGGACCCACACTTTTTGAAGGATTTATGGACATCCTTGGACTACATGTCCCAAATGTGGGAATGAGCATGTCTCTGAGGAAAGACTCTGTACCTTTCCCCAGGTTCTCAACAAAGCCCAAAACATATTAAAGTTGAAACAATAACATTCTGCAGTTGACAATCATCTGACCTACGCTCAGTTCACAAAAGTGGAATTTTTATATAAATAGAGATACGTAAGAGTTGTATAGGAGTCATATATAAAACAAATACGAATTTAAATGCAACATTTGCATTTAATTAAAAAAAATGAGCAAAGGCCTTAACAATAGGGCAACTATATTTGGTTCATATTTCATACATAAAGTAGAGAAATTCATGTGTGTATAGGAGCCTTGCCACAGATATTCCAAGATGAGCCAGACTTCAGTATCTCATCTTCTTGCATCTTCTTGAACTTACAAGTGCTCTCTTACTTGGTGGACCATATACCCCAAAGGTTGGTTTGAAAAGTAAATTCCATATACATTCAAGTCTCTGAGAAGGTGGTCAAAGAAGATTTTAATAGCTTTTTGGGGGAGAGGAGGGTATTGAGAAACATCACGTCTCAAAACTCTAGCTATAGAAATGTAAGCAGAAAATGGAGCAGTTATCAGGTAACAAGGTAAATATGGAAAGAAAAATCTAGATTATTTGTTCTTAACCTTTATGGGGGTCACAGACCCATACCCCCCATAACTTTGAGAAGTTGCTGAACACTATAAGCCTCCTCCAAAAAGGTACCTTCCCACATAATTGTGCAGAATATTTCAAGAGGTTCGCAAAAGTCTGAGGACATCAACCTGATCCTGGATGTCAGCTTAAGAGCCCCCAGTCTGGATAATTCTCCTTTCCGTCAACAAAAATTCTGTTATCATAGTTTATCATCTAAATTAGCCCCATTAATGTTTACATTATCTGGGTTTCATTCATCCCATTCACTCTGCAATTAACTTCACCTTTCCTGCATGCATGCAACCTCCATCTGTTCTAAAATCACAAAGTCAAAAAGGAGACTGATTCCAATTTCCACTAAATTGAACTATTGCCCAAGTGGCATACAAACTTCCAAATGGATTTATAAACCTAAAATAGAAAACACTGTGCTATGTTTAGGCTTCCTAAAAAATGCCATACCCTCTCAGCATTGCTGTGTATTCTTACAACCAGGTGTTTGAATCCTGTTCTACTGTATGGATATATGTATAGTTCTTTAACATTCTCTCCACTATAAAGCAAATTATATAAACTCAAAAAAAGTCCAAATCCAGTAATGGTCTTGATCTCTTAATGGGTTAGGGAAAAAAATAATGTGAAGGGAAATAATTACGGCAATTTTTATATTGCTGCTTCTTTTTCCCGCATTGCAGTTACTGAAAACCTTTGATTAGACCTCTGAAAAAGACCACACAGTCAATAATTTGAACCAAAAGGTTAATGGTGTTGTTACAACTACTATCCCTTTTAAAACCATTATCCTCTTGTTTTTTATGGCTATGTTACCGTCACCTTTCAATGAACCCACTTCACCAGCTGTTTCCCTCTGTCATAAAGTTTGCTGAACATCATCATAGGATAAATGGCATGTTTTATCAATCAAGCCTAAGGGAATTTGAGGCTTCTTATAATCACAACTGTAAAGGGAGTTTATTGCAAGTTTCTGTTTTGATTTGTAAATTGTCCTTAAGTAAAATACATACCTGATGCCAAGGTGGAGAATGTAAAAATGCAAGATGTTATACTACAAAAATCTGCATCATAAAGTTTGATAGGTTGACAAATGAGAAAGCTTAAGATTACTGAAGAACAATACAGGCTTGCTTCCTTGGTAAGCCGACATCCACCCGGGAGCATCTCTGAACCTACCCATATGTGAATTCACTGATCCTTTATGCTGCACCACCCCAGCACGCCAAGGAATGTAGGACAGATGTTTTTATCTTACACAGGGCTACATAGAAAGTCTCAACACAAATTTGATATAATGAAAATATTATTAAATCATCTGCAATGTAATTTTTAATTTACAATAAAGTTCCCAAAATATCACCACACACTGGAGACTAAAAAGACACACTCCTAAATTATAAGACATAAAATATTTATAACTAGGTGATAGCAAGTATCAAAATATGTAAGTTACAGCTAAATGTGTACTTTGAGGAAATTTTGAAGGCTTAATAAACTTTTTCTAAAATTAAAAATAAATAAACCTCTCCACGGCACTCCCCGCCCCTGCCATGGTTCCTCATGCTTTCCAAACTTCAACTTCCAAACTTCAAAACCAACCAAAAAGTGAAAGTATTTTTGTACCCTGTGTAACAAAATATTTATGCAACATGAAGGATTTTTCATGTGTGTGTGCAATTAATTATTGAACAGACCTTGTCCGCCCTGTCAGATAAGTTTAACATGTTAGTTTAAGGCATGAAGAAGAAAAGGGTTTCCTTTCTCCAGCAGTGAGCCTTAGCATCAGCTGTTAGTTTAAGAAAAATGAAGGAAAAATTGTGCAATTTTTTGTTTCGTGTGCACATCAGTGCATTGCCTTTGGCCACAGCTGTGGCTGTGTCGCCGTTTTCAGACTTGGGAGACGAGGAGGCTGTTGTAATTGCTGATCCTGTGAGAATGTGCAACTGGATAATATATGAAATGCAAAATTAAAAAATCATCCAAAAAATTTAAAAAATGTGAACCAAATATTCAACTAAAGTGCACAGAAAAAGGGTCAAGAAAACAAATCCAAATAAAGTAGTGGAAAGGGAATAAGCATAAGAGTAAAAATTCATACCTTATATATATATACATATATATATATATAGAGAGAGAGATGAACAACAAAACCAAAATCTAGTTCCTTGAAAACATAAGTACTATTTATAAATCCCTAGCCAGACTGTTAAAGAAAAAACAGAGAAGCCATGAATTATCAAAATTAGGAATGGAAAAGAAATGTTATAGATAACTTATACATAAATATAGATGTTATAAGTTAATACTAGAAACATTTTTGTATCAATAAATTTGAAAATATACATTAAATGTAAATTTTTCTAAAAAATATTTTAATCAAAATACCTCAAAAACAAATAATTTTTCTTTTTTTTTTTTTGCAATACGTGGGCCTCTCACTGTTGTGGCCTCTCCCGTTGCGGAGCACAGGCTCCGGACGCGCAGGCTCAGTGGCCATGGCTCATGGGCCCAGCCGCTCCACGGCATGTGGGATCTTCCCAGACCGGGACACAAACCCGTGTCCGCTGCATCAGCAAGCGGAATCTCAACCACTGCGCCACCAGGGAAGCCCAAAAACAAATAAATTTTGAATAAGCCCACAAACATCACATAATTTGAATCAGCAGTCTGAAAACTCTCTCTCCCCAACCAATTTCATGGGAAAATTTTAACTCACAAAGCCTAAATCTCTCTCTCTCTCTCTTTTTTTTTAACAAACTTTCCAGAAAAAATGAAATAGAGAAACTTCTCCAACTCATTTTTTTGATGTTGTTTTAACCCTAGGTTGAGACCAGTCAAGGGCCATGCCACAGACAATTAAAAGCCCAAATCATTTATAAGCATTAATGCCAGAATAAAAAAAAATAGTGTCAAATCAATAGCATATAAAAATAACATATCATGAATGAGTTGAATTTACATTAGTAAGGCAAAGATATTTCAAAATTATAAAATAAATTAACACTAAGAGGAAAGAACAAAATGATATGATTATCTCAACAGATGTAGAAAATTTTCAAATACAAACATTTATCTAATATAAAAGCTTTAGGCAAATGTATTGGGGAGAGATCTTCAAGATGGCAGAAGAGTAAGACATGGAGATCACCTTCCTCCCCACAATTACATCAGAAATACATCTACATGTGGAACAACTCCTATAGAACATCTACTGAAAGCTGGCAGAAGACCCCAGACTTCCCAAAAGGCAAGAAACTCCCCACGTACCTGGGTAGGGCAAAAGAAAAAAGAAAAAAACAGAGACAAAAGAATAGGGATGGGGCATGCACCACTGGGAGGGAGCTGTGAAGGAGGAAAAGTTTCCACACACTAGGAAGCCCCTTCACTGGCGGAGACAGGGGTAGTGAGGGGGAAGCTTTGGAGCCACGGAGGAGAGCACAGCAACAGGGGTGCAGAGGACAAAGTAGAGAGATTCCCACACAGAGGATCAGTGCCAACCAGCACTCACCAGCCTGAGAGGCTTGTCTGCTCACCCACCAGGGCAGGTGGGGGCTGGGAGCTGTGGCTCGGACTTTGGAGTTCAGATCCCAGGGAGAGGACTGGGGTTGGCTGCGTGAACACAGCCTGAAGGAGGCTAGTGCACCACAGCTAGCCAGGAGGGAGTCAGGGGAAAAGACTGGACCTGCCTAAGAGGCAAGAGACCATTGTTTTGGGGTGTGTGAGGAGAGGGGATTCAGAGCACCGCCTAAATGAGCTCCAGAGACGGGCATGAGCCACAGCTATCAGCACAGACACCAGAGATGGGCATGAAATGCTAAGGCTGCTGCTAAAACCACCAAGAAGGCTGTGTGCAAGCACAGGTCACTATCCACACCTCTCCTTCTGGGAGCCTGTGCAGGCCGCCACTGCCAGGGTCCTGTGATCCAGGGACAACTTCCCTGGGAGAACACACAGCACATCTCAGGCTGGTGCAATGTCATGTCAGCCTCTGCTGCCACAGGCTCGCCCCACATCCCATACCCCTCTTTCCCCCCAGCCTGAGTGAGCCAGAGCCCCCTAATCAGCTACTACTTTAACCCCGTCTAGTTTGAGTGAAGAACAGACACCTTCAGGCAACCTACACATGAGACGGGGACAAATCCAAAACTGAACCCCAGGAGCTGTGCAGACAAAGAAGAGAAAGGTAAATCTCTCCCAGCAGCCTCAGGAACAGCGGATTAAATGTCCACAGTCAACTTGATGTACCCTGCATCTGTGGAATACTTGAATAGACAACGAATCATCCCAAATTGAGGTGGTGGACTTTGGAAGCAACAATATATAATTTTTTTTTTCCTTTTTCTCGTTTTGTGAGTGTGTATGTGTATGCTTCTGTGTGTGATTTTGTCTGTATAGCTTTGCTTTTACCGTTTGTCCTAAGGTTCTCTCTGTCCATTTGTTTGTTTGTTTGTTAGCATAGATTTTAGCGCTGGTTATCATTGGTGGATTTGTTTTCTGGTTTGGTTGCTCTCTTCTTTCTTTCTTTTTTTTAATTATATATATAATATATATATTATATACACTTTTAAAAATTTTTAATAACTATTTTTTATCTTTTAATTTAATAACTTTAATTTCTTTTATTTTTTCTTTCTTTCTTTTTTTCTCCCTTTTACTCTGATCCATGTGGATGACAGGGTCTCAGTTCTCTGGCTGGGAGTCAGGCCTGTGCCTCTGAGCGGGGAGAGCCGAGTTCAGGACATTGGTGCACCAGAGACCTCTCAGCTCCACGTAATATCAAAGGGCAAAAATCTCTCAGAGATGTCCATCTGAGCACCAAGGCCCAGCTCCACTCAACGACCAGCAAGCTACAGTGCTGGACACCCTATGCCAAACAACTAGCAAGACAGGAACAGAACCCCACCCATTAGCAGAGAGGCTGCCTAAAATCATAATAAGGTCACAGACACTCCAAAGCACACCACCAGATGCGGACCTGCCCACCAGAAGGACAAGATCCAGCCTCATGCACCAGAACACAGACACTAGTCCCCTCCACTAGGAAGCCTTCACAACCCACTGAACCAACCTTAGTCACTGGGAGCAGACACCAAAAACAACGGAAACTATTAACCTGTAGCTTGCGAAAAGGAGACCCCAAACACAGTAAGATAAGCAAAATGAGAAGACAGAGAAACACACAGCAGATGAAGGAGCAAGGTAAAAAGCCACCAGACCAAACAAATGAACACAAAATAGGCAGTCTACCTGAAAAATAATTCAGAATAATGACCGTAAAGATGATCCAAAATCTTAGACATAGAATGAAGAAAATACAAGAAAGGTTTAACAAGGACCTAGACAAACTAAAGGGCAAACAAACAATGATGAACAACACAATAAATGAAATTAAAATTCTTTAGAATGGATCAATAGCAGAATAACTGAGGCAGAAGAATGGATAAGTGACCTGGAAGATAAAATAGTGGAAATAATTACTGCAAAGCAGAATAAAGAAAAAAGAATGGAAAGAATTGAGGACAGTCTCAGAGACCTCTGGGACAACATTAAACACACCAACATTCGAATTATAGGAATCCCAGAGAAGAAGAGAAAAAGAAAGGGACTGAGAAAATATTTGAAGAGATTATAGTTGAAAATTTCCCTAATATGGGAAAGGAAATAGTTAATCAAGTCCAGGAAGTACAGAGAGTCCCATACAGAATAAATCCAAGGAGAAACATGCCAAGACATATACTAATCAAACTATCAAAAATTAAAAACAAAGAAAAAATATTAAAAGCAACAAATAACATACAAGGGAATCCCCATAAGGTTAAAAGCCAATCTTTCAGCAGAAACTCTGCAAGCCAGAAGGGAGTGGTAGGACATCTTTAAAGTGATGAAAGGGAAAAACCTACAATCAAGATTACTCTAACCAGCAAGGATCTTGTTCAGATTCGACGGAGAAATTAAAACATTTACAGACAAGTAAAAGCTGTGAGAATTCAGCACCACAAAACCAGCTTTACAACAAATGTTAAAGGAACTTCTCTAGGCAGGAAACACAAGGGAAGGAAAAGACCTACAAAACAAACCCAAAACAATTATGAAATTGGTAATAGGAACATACATATCGATAATTACCTTAAATGTAAATGGATTAAATGCTCCAACCAGAAGACACAGACTGGTTGAATGGATACATATACAAGACCCATACATATGCTGTCTACAAGAGACCCAGTTCAGACCTAGTGACAGATACAGACTCAAAGTGAGGGGATGGAAAAAGATATTCCATGAAAATGGAAATCAAAAGAAAGCTGGAGTAGCAATTCTCATAACAGACAAATGACAATGAAAACACGATGACACAAAACCTGTAGGGTGCAGCAAAAGCAATTCTAAGATGGAAGTTTATAGCAATACAATCCTACCTCAAGAATCAAGCAACATCTCAAATAAACAACCTAACCTTAGACCTAAAGTAATTAGAGAAAGAAGAAGAACAACAACAAAAAAAAAACCCAAAGTTAGCAGGAGGAAAGAAATCATAAAGATCAGATCATAAATAAATAAAAAAGAAATGAAGGAAACAATAGCAAAGATCAATAAAACTAAAAGCTGGTTCTTTGAGAAGATAAAATTGATAAACCATTGGCCTGACTCATCAAGAAAAAACGGGAGAAGACTCAAATCAATAGAATTAGAAATGAAAAAGGAGAAGTAACTACTGACACTGTAAAAATATGAAGGAGAGACTACTACAAGCAACTGTATGCAACTGTATGCCAATAAAATGGACAACCTGGAAGAAATGGACAAAATCTTAGAAAAGCACAATCTTCTGAGACTGAACCAGGAAGAAAAAGAAAATATAAACAGACCAATCTAAGCACTGAAATTGAGACTGTGATTAAAAATCTTCCAACAAACAAAAGCCAAGGACCATATGACTCACAGGCAAATTTTATCAAATATAACATTTAGAGAAGAGCTAACACCTAACTTCTCAAACTCATCCAAAATATAGCAGAGGGAGGAACACTCTCAAATTCATTCTTCGAGACAACCATCACCCTGATACCAAAACCAGACAAAGATGTCACAAAGAAAGGAAACTACAGGGACTTCCCTGGTGGAACAGTGGTTAGGAATCTGCCTGACAATGCAGGGGACATGGGCTCGAGCCCTGGTCCAGGAAGATCCCATATGCTGTGGCAACTGGGCCTGTGTGCCACAACTAATGAGCCTGGACCCTGGATCCCGTGAGCCACAACTATTGAAGCCTGCGCACCTAGAGGCTGTGCTCCACAACAGGAGAAGCCACCACAATGAGAAGTCCACGAGGCGCAACAAAGAGTAGCCCAATCTCCGCAACTAGAGAGGGACTGCGTGCAAAAGCGAAGACGTAACACAGTCCTAAAAAAATAAGTAAAACTACGGCCAATATCACTGATGAACATAGATGCAAAAATCCTCAACAAAATACTAGCAAACGGAATCCAACAGCACATTAAAAGGATCATACACCATGATCAAGTGGGGTTTACCCCAGGAATGCAAGGATTCTTCAATATATGCAAATCAATCAATGTGATAAACCATATTAACAAACTGAAAGAGAAAAACCATATGATCATCTCAATAGATGAAGGATAAGCTTTTGACAAAATTCAACACCTATTTATGATAAAAACCCTCCAGAAAGTAGGCATAGAGGGAACTTACCTCAACATAATAAAGACCATATATGACAAACCCACAGCCAACATCATTCTCAATGGTGAAAAACTGAAACCATTTCCATTAAGATCAGGAAGAAGACAAGGTTGCCCACTCTCACCACTATTATTCAACATAGTTTTGGAAGTTTTCAGGACAGCAATCAGAGAAGAAAAAAGAAATAAAAGGAATCTAAGTCAGGAAAGAAGAAGTAAATTGTCACTGTTTGCAGACGACATGATACTATGCATAGAGAATCCTAAAGATGCTACCAGAAAACTACTAGAGCTAATCAATGAATTTTGTAAAGTAGAACGATACAAAATTAATGCACAGAAATCTCTTGCATTCCTATACACTAATGATGAAATATCTGAAATAGAAATTAAGGAAACACTCCCATTTACCATTGCAGCCAAAAGAATAAAATACCTAGGAATAAACCTACCTAAGGAGACAAAAGACCTGTATGCAGAAAACTATAAGACACTGATGAGAGAAATTAAAGATGATACAAACAGATGGAGAGATATACCATGTTCTTGGATTGGAAGAATCAACATTGTGAAAATGACTACACTACGAAAGCCATATACAGATTCAATGTGATCCCTATCAAACTACCAATGCCATTTTTCAGAGAACTAGAACAAAAAATTTCACAATCTGTATGGAAACACTAAAGACCCCGAATAGCCAAAGCAATCTTGAGAAAGGGAAACGGAGCTGGAAGAATCAGACTCCCTGACTTCAGACTATACTACAAAGCTACAGTAATCAAGACAGTATGGTACTGGCACAAAAACAGAAATATAGATCAATGGAACAGGATAGAAAGCCCAGAGATAAACCCATGCACATATGGTCACCTTATTTTTGATAAAGGAGGCAAGAATATACAATGGAGAAAAGACAGCCTCTTCAATAAGTGGTGCTGGGAAAACCTGACAGCTACATGTAAAAGAATGAACTTAGGACATTCCCTAACACCATACACAAAAATAAACTCAAAATGGGTTAAAGACCTAAATGTAAAGCCAGATACTATAAAACTCTTAGAGGAAAACATAGGCAGAACACTCTATGACATAAATCACAGCAAGATCCTTTTTGACCCACTTCCTAGAGTAATGGAAATAAAACCAAAAATAAACAAATGGGACCTAAGGAAACTTAAAAGCTTTGTCACAGCAAAGGAAACCATAAACAAGACAAAAAGACAACCTCAGCATGCGAGAAAATATTTGCAAATGAAGCAACTGTCAAAGGATTAATCTCAATATTTACAAGCAGCTCATGCAGCTCAATATCAAAAAACAAATGACCCAATCCAAAAATGGGCAGATGACCTAAATAGACATTTCTCCAAATAAGATACAGATTGCCAACAGACTCATGAAAGAATGCTCAACATCACTAATCACCAGAGAAATGCAAGTCAAAGCTACACACCAGGGCTTCCCTGGTGGCGCAGTGGTTGAGAGTCCATCTGCCAATGCAGGGGACACGGGTTCGTGCCCCGGTCCGGGAAGGTCCCACATTCCACAGAGCGGCTGAGTCCATGAGCCATGGCCACTGAGCCTGCGTGTCCAGAGCCTGTGCTCCACAACGGGAGAGGCCATAACAGTGAGAGGCCCGTATACCGCAAAAAAAAAAAAAAAAAAAAAAGTCATACCACAATGTTCATTGCAGCCCTATTTACAATAGGACATGGAAGCAACCTAAGTGTCCATTGATAGATGAATGGATAAAGAAGATGTGGCACATATATACAATGGAATATTACTCAGCCAAAAAAAGAAATGAAATTGAGTTATTTGTAGTGAGGTGGATGGACCTAGAGTCTGTCATACAGAGTGAAGTAAGTCAGAAAGAGAAAAACAAATACTGTATGCTAACACATATATATGGAATCTAAAAAAAAAAAGGTTTTGAAGAACCTAGGTGCAGGATAGGAATAAAGACGCAGACGTAGAGTATGGACTTGAGGACATGGGGAAGGGGAATGGTAAGCTGGGACAAAGTGAGAGAGTGGCATGAACTTATGTATATTACCAAAGGTAAAATAGGTAGCTAGTGGGAAGCAGCCGCATTGCACAGGGAGCTTTGTGTCCATCTAGAGAGATGGGATAAGGAACGTGGGAAGGAGATGCAAGAGGGAGGAGATATGGGGATATATGTATACGTATAGCTGATTCACTTTGTTATAATGCAGAAACTAACACACCATTGTAAAGCAATTATACTCCAAAAATGATGTTAAAAAATTTTGTTAATGTATTAAAAGGAGAAAAATGCAAATTGGTCTAAGTCACTTTAAATAGGTAAACAGTGACTTTTGTCTGATGGAACAAAAGGTATAAAAGGTACTTATTTTAAGCTCATGGTAATTTGATTGACTTATTACATTATTTCTTCCTACTACTTTTAACTCTTGCTTATCTATTCTCTTTATGGTTTAACACACTTAATGTAATAACGTACATTCATTCCATTTAAGTAGCAAATTGTCATGAATTACTCATTAACAATCCAGCAGTCCTTAGAATAGACATTGAGTCTTTCAGGTGTTATTTTATAGATGGTTATTATAGGAGCCAATGCTGCTAGTAATCCATATTTTTGCTGTTTTTTAAATTTTTATTTTATTTTTTTCCTCACATAGAAATATTAAATTTTATATGTTCAGGATTGAAAGTAAAAACCTTATATTTAAAAAAAAAAGCTTTTGGCAAGGTAGGAATAGAAAGAAATTTTCTTAATTCAAAGATGAAATCATCTTAACAACAAACGTCATAGTGAATCCCAGTAAATTCAGGGAAAAGGCAAGAATTACCACCATTGGCATCACTGAATAATACTATAATATAGAAATCTGAGCCCATGAAATATGATAAGAAAAAGAAACATAAGTCCTACGGTATGGCTTTAAGAACAAAAATGCCCTAAAAGTCTATCTGTATTACGTGTCTGTAAAATAAGACCCATAGGCCAGATCAAGCCTATTGTGATCCAAATCCAGCCACTCCCATTTCTTTATATTGTCCATGGCTGCTTTTATCCTGCAATGACAGAGTTAATTAATGGCAATAACCCTCAAAGACAAAAATATTTGCCATCCAGCCCTTCCCCAAAAAAGTTTTCATATGATCTACATAATAAATCAAACAGAATCCACAAACAAACCAGTAGAATGAAAAAAAGAAAAAAAAAATAACAGTAGAAACACACAGTTTCTGGGCTCAAGAAATGTACAGAAAATCAACAGCATCTTTATAAACCAGCTTAATCTACTTGCGAGCTGTATTACAAAAAGAACAACATTTTACTATAAGAATAAATAAACAAATAAGCCAACTATAAGGCATGTAGAAAAATGTCACAACTTTACCAGAAAACTTTTTGAACGATGTGAAATAACAACTGAATAAATGCTTATTTTGACAAACTGTCCAATCACAATATATCCAATAATTGTCAAGTCTTAGATTCTCCAATTTCCATTGTCTACCTGCTTCATGGCTGTTTTGGTGATTTCTAGATTTCTCAACAACATGTGGTGTACACAAACAATCGATTAATTGGATGTGATTGTATTCAGTATCACAGTACAAATAAAAGATGAGGGACTTCCCTGGTGGTGCAATGGTTAAGAATCTGCCTGCCAATGTAGGAACACGGGTTCAATCCCTGGTCCAGGAAGATCCCACATGCCATGGAGCAATTAAGCCCATGAACCACAACTACTGAGTCTGCGCTCTAGAGTCCATGCACCTCAACTACTAAGTCCATGCACCGCAACTACTGAAGCCCACATGCTCTAGGGCCTGTGTGCCACAACTACTGAGCCCACTTGCTGCAACTACTGAAGCCCATACAATTAGAGCCCATGCCCCACAACAAGAGAAACCACCACAATGAAAAGCCCACACACTGCAACGCAACGAAGAGTAGCCTCTGCTCGCCACAACTAGAGAAAAACCATGCACAGCAACGAAGACCCAGAACAGCCAAAATAATTAATTAATTAAAAAATAAATAAATAAAAGACTAAATAAATAAATTAATTAAGACTAAATAAAGATCAATAAATAAATAAATAAAAGCTCCCATGCAGCATGTGGGATCTTGGTTAATGAAATGGGGGTTGGGCCTGAGCTCCTGTGGTGGGAGTTCTGAGTCTGAACCACCAGACTGTCAGAGAATCACAGACCCCAGGGAATATTCACTGGAGTGAAGTCTCCCGGAGGTCCTCATCTCGGCACCAAGACCTGTCTCTACCTAACAGCCTACAAACTCCAGTGCTGGAAGCCTCAGGCCAAACAACCAGTAAGACAGGAAGACAATCCCATTCATCAAAAATAATAATAATAATAAGATGATAAAAAAATACATTACAGATGAAGGAGAAAGGTAAAAACCTACAAGACCAAATAAATGAAGAGGAAATATGCAACCTACCTGAAAAAGAATTCAGAGTAATCCAGAATGTCAGAAATAGAATGGCGGCATGGACCAAGAAAATACAAGAAATGTTTACAGAGATCTAGAAGAACTAAAGAACAGAAATGAACAACACAATAACAGGAATGAAAAATATACTAGAAGGAATCAATAACAGAATAACTGAGGCAGAAGAATGAATAAGTGAGTGGGAAGACAGAATGGTGAAAATAACTACCAAGGAGCAGAATAAAGAAAATGGAATGAAAAGAATTGAAAACAAACTCAGAGACCAGTGAGACAACACTAAGCACACCGACATTTGAATTATAGGGAGCCCAGCAGAAGGGAAAAAGAAAGGGTCTGAGAAAATATTCGAATGGATTATAGTCAGAAACTTGCCTAACATGGGAAAGGAAATAACCACCCATGTCCAGGAAACACAGGATCCCATACAGGATAAACCCTAGGATAAACACACCAAGACACATATTAATTGAACTAACAAAACCTAAATTCAAAGAAAAAAATATTAAAAGCAGCAAGGGAAAAGCAAAAAATAATATACAAGAGAACTTCCATAAGGTTATCAGCTGATTATTCAGCAGAAGCTCTGCAGGCCAGAAGGGAGTAGCAGGATATGCTTAAAGTGATGAAAGAGAAAAACATACAACCAAGATTACTCTATCCAGCAAGGATTGCATTAAGATTCAATGGTGAAATCAAACTCTTTACTGACAAGCAAAAGCCAAGAGAATTCAGCACCACCAAACCAGCTTTAAAACAAATGCTAAAGGAACTTCTTTTAGTTGGAAACACAAGAGAAGGAAAAGACCTACAAAACAAACACAAAACAATTAAGAAAATGGTAATAGGAACATACATGTTGATAATTACCTTAAATGTGAATGGAATAAATGCTCCAACCAAAAGACACAGTCTGGATGAATGGATACAAAAACAAGACCCATATATATACATATATATGTTGTCTACAAGAGACCCACTTCAGACCTAGGGACACATACAGACTGAAAGTGTAAGGATGGAAAAAGATATTCCATGCAAATAGAAATCAAAGGAAAGATGGAGTAGCAATACTCATATCAGATAAAATAGATTTTAAAATAAAGACTGCTACAAGAGATAAGGAAGGGTACTACATAATGATCAAAGGATCAATCCAAGAGGAAGACATAACGATTATAAATGTTTATGCACCCAACATAGGAGCACATCAATACACAAGGCAAATGATAACAATGATGAAAGGAGAAATTGACATTAACACAATAATAGTAGAGGACTTTAACACCCCACTTACATCAATGGACAGATCATCCAAACAGAAAACAGATAAGGAAACACAAGCTTTAAATGACACAATAGACCGGATAGATCTGGTTGATACTTATAGAACATTCCACCCAAAAGTGGCAGAATATACTTTCTTCTCAAGTGCAAATGGAACATTCTCCAGGGACACATTTGGGTCACAAATAAAGCCTCAGAAAATTTAAGAAAATTGAAATCGTATCAAGCATCTTTTCTGACCACAATGCTATGAGATTGGAAATCATTTACAGAAAGAAAACTGTAAAAAACACAAATATGTGGAACCTAAACAGTGCACTACTAAATAACCAAGAGATCACTGAAGAAATCAAAGAAGAAATTTAAAAATACATAGAAACAAGTGACAATGAAAACATGATGACCCAAAACCTATGGGACACAGCAAAAGCAGTTCTAAGAAGGAAGTTTATAGCAATTCAATCTCACCTCAAGAAACAAGAAAAACTCAAATAAAAAATCTAAACTTACACCTAAAGCAACTAGATAAGGAAGAACAAAGAAAACCCAAAGTCAGTAGAAGGAAAGAAATCATAAAGATCAGAGCAGAAAGGAATGAAATAGAAATGAAGAAAACAACAGCAAAGATCAATAAAACTAAAAGTTGGTTCTTTGAGAAGATAAACAAAATTGATAAACCATTAGACTCATCAAGAAAAAAAAGGGAGAGGGTGCAAATCAATAAAATTAGAAATAAAACAGGAGAAATCACAACTGACAGGGCAGAAATACAGAGGATTACAAGTGATTACTACAAACAACCAGATGCCAATAAAATGGATAACCAGGAAGACATGGACAAAGTCTTCAAAAGGTACAATTTTCAAAGACTGAACCAAGAAGAATTAGAAAATATATACAGACCAATCACAAGTAATAAAGTTGAAACTGTAATTAAAAATCTTCCAACAAACAAAAGTCCAGGACAAGATGGCGTCACAGGTGAATTCTATCAAACATTTAGAGAAGAGCTAACACCTATGCTTCTCAAACTCTTCCAAAAAATTGCAGAGGGAGGAACACACCCAAATTCATTCTACGAAGTGACCATCACCCTGATACCAAAACCAGACAAAAATATCACAGACCAACATCACTGATGAACATCGATGCAAAAATCCTCAACAAAATACTAGCATACAGAATCTAACAACACATTAAAAGGATCATACACCATGATCAAGTGAGATTCATCCCAGGAATGCAAGGATTCTTCAATATATGCAAATAAATAAATGATGCACCATGTTAACAAATTAAGGAATAAAAACCATATGATCATCTCAATAGATGCAGTAAAAGCTTTTGACAAAATCCAACACCCATTTATGCTAAAAACTCTCCAGGAAATGGGCATAGAGGGAAACTACCTCAACATAATAAAGGCCATGTATGACAAACCCACAGGAAACATCATACTTAATGGTGAAAAACTGAAGGCATCTCCACTAAGATCAGGAACAAGACAAGGATGTCCACTCTCGCCACTCTTATTCAACATAGTTTTGGAAGTCCTAGCCATGGCAATCAGAGAAGAAAAAGAAATAAAAAGAATACAAACTGGAAAAGAAGAAGTAAAACTGTCATTGTTTGTAGATAACATGATACTATATGTAGAAAATCCTATAGATGCCACTAGAAAACTATTAGAACTAATCAGTGAATTTGGTAAGGTTGCAGGATACAAAATTAATGAGAGAAATCCTTTGCATTCCTATGCACTAACAATGAAAAATCAGAAAGTGAAATTAAGGAAACAATACCATTTACCAAGGCATCAAAAAGAATAAAATACCTAGGAATAAACCTACCTAAGGAGGAAAAAGACTTGTACTCAGAAAACTATAAAACACTGATGAAAAAAATCAAAGATGACATAAACAAACGGAGAAATATACCATGTTCTCGGATTGGAAGAATCAACACTGTGAAAATGACTCTACTACCTAAAGCCATATACAGATTCAATACAATCCCTATCAAACTACCAATGGCATTTTTCACAGAAGTAGAACAAAAAAATTCACAATTTGTATAGAAACACAAAAGACCCCAAATAGCCAAAGCAACCTTGAGAAAAAAAAACGGAGCTGGAGGAATCAGGCTCCCCAACTTCAAACTATACTACAAAGCTACAGTAATCAAGACAGTGTGGTACTGGCACAAAAACAGAAATCTAGATCAATGGAACAGGAGAGAAAGCCCAGAGATAAATCCACTCACCTATGGTTACCTAATCTATGACAAAGGAGGCAAGAATATACAGTGAAGAAAAGACAGTCTCTTCAATAAGTGGTGCTGGGAAAACAGGACAGCTACATGTAAAAGAATGAAATTAGGACACTCCCTAACACCATACACAAAAATAAACTCAAAATGGATTAAAGACCTCAACGTAAGACCACACACTATAAAACTCTTAGAGGAAAACATAGGAAAAACACTCATTGACATAAACCACAGCAATATCTTTTTTGACCCACCTCCTAGAGTACTGAAAATAAAAACAAACATAACAAATGGGACCTAATGAAACTTAACAGCTTTTGCACAGCAAAGAAAACCATAAACTAGGCAAAAAGACAACCCTCAGAATGGGATAAAATATTTGCAAATGAAGCAACTGACTAAGGATTAATCACCAAAATATACAAGCAGTTCATGCAGCTCAATATCAAAAAACCAAAACCCAATCCAAAAATGGGCCAAAGACCTAAATAGATATTTCTCCTAAGAAGATATACAGATTGCCAACAAACACATGAAAGAATGCTCAACATCACTAATCATTAGAGAAATGCAAATCAAAACTACAATGAGCTATCACTTCACACCAGTCAGAATGGCCATCATCAAAAAATCTACAAAGAATAAATGCTGGAGATGGTGTGGAGAAAAGGGAACGCTTTAGCACTGTTGGTGGGAATGTAAATTGACACAGCCACTTTGGAGAACAATATGGAGGTTCCTTAAAAAACTAAAAATCGAGCTACCGTATGACCCAGCAATCCCACTACTGGGCATATACCCTGAGAAAACCATAATTCAAAAGGACACATGTACCCCAATGTTCATTGCAGCACCATTTACAATAGCCAGGACATGGAAACAACCTAAATGTCCAACGATAGATGAATGGATAAAGATGTGGTACATATATACAATGGAATATTACTCGGCCATAAAAAAGGAACGAAATTGGGTCATTTGCAGAGATGTGGATGGACCTAGAGTCTTTCATACAGAGTTAAGTAAGCCAGAGAGAGAAAAACAAATATCGTATATTAATGCATATATGTGGAATCTAGAAAAATGATATAGATGAACCTATTTGCAGGGCAGAAATTGAGACATAGACGTAGAGAATGGACATGTGGACACAGAGGGAGAAGGGGAGGGTGGGTCAAATTGGGAGATTAGGGTCGACATATATACACTACCATGCATAGAATGGATAGCTAGTGGGAACATGCTATAAAGTACAGGAAGCTTAGCTCGGTGCTCTGTGACAATCTAGATGAATGAGATTGGTTGGTGGGAGGGAGGATCAAGAGAGAGGGGATATAGATATACGTATAGCTGATTCACTTCATTGTACAGCAGAAACTACCACAACATTGTAAAGCAATTATACTCCAATTAAATAAATAAATAAATAAATAAATAAAATTTACCAATTTATCTTCCAAAAAAAAATCCCACTGAGTGATAAAAGCAAAATAATAAATAGTAATTATCTGATAGAAGCAGTAAAGAGCCAAAACTTTTCCACTAGAAGACAAGAAACATTGGAAATTATCTACAGGGCACCAAACAGTGGGACAGAACTGAGGTTGAGATCAAACTGAGTTGTAACCTAATCCAGGCAAACAAGGATGGTGCTGAAGGAATGAATAATAATTTTTGCAGAAAGTCCCCAAAATCTTCAATTACAGAGTCAGCAGGTTCACAGAGCAAGAACAAAGTATGGGTTCCTTGCATGGGTATTAAAGCCAAAAAGAAAAGTGGAGTAGTTCCCAGGCAATTTCAGGCCACCACAGTAAATATGGGTCTGTATACCCTAAAAGAAGTTGACCCACACCTCTTCACCCCATTAAAACTGTAGATAATATTCCCATTTATGACTGGAGGAAGGGGAGCCTACAGCTGCTATATAGGAATTTCTTCATTGTGTTTTAGTATTTAGCATTTTATAATAAAGTCAACATATGTTAAGGTATAGCTCTACAACAACTACTAATGTTGACTGTTCTAGGTATTAATGCATATATATATATATATATATATATATATAGACAAGCAAGAATCACCAGGGATTTAAAGAAGCATAATGGCATGAAAGTGATGTGTTGCCCTGTAAAAGCAAAACAAATAGTTTCCCAAGAAAACAGAATTAATGTAGGGAAGAGAAGAAAATGTTGCCAAAAATCTGAATATTGCTTTTGATATTGAAAGCAATATTGTATCATATAATAAGAGCAGGCTGATAAAGAGGTACAATTAGAATTTTTTTTTAATTCTTAGACAAAAATATGATTAGCATAATATAAAACACAGTGAAAGATAGAATAACAAAATGTACACACACTCAACAACCAAAGCATTAATTTAAAAGTCCAATTTGAGAATGTAAAGGAAAAGACAAGTGATATATATGTAAATTATATGAGAAAGACTTGAGTTTCCATAACTAAAGTGTCAGCTAAATACTAAAAAAATACTGAAAGTAGTCACATATTCCCAGATGGATTCTGCAATTGTTTCTGAATTCAGAGGTTCAGAGTAGTAAAAAATACTACTAAGAATTTCTAGAATGACAAAAGAAAATTATTAAAAAGGGAAGAGAAATAAACATATACTGAATGTATCATAAAATGCTAAATACTAAAACACAATGAAGAAATGTTTATATTATTCTGAAGAAAATTCTGCTATCCTTGAATTCTTTAACAACCCACTTTATCATTTGCACATGAAGACAAGCTAAACATTCCTAGGACTCAAAATAAAAAATACCAACAAATTTGGTTTTTTTGAAAAGGAAAATTACTCAATTATATAGTCAAGCCAAATAAAAAAAGTATATATAATCCAAAATATATAATCCAATATAAATATATATATAATATATAATCTAATATATATATATATAAAATCCAAAAAAGAGAAAAATCTTGTATATGAAACACACTGGAGATAGAAACAACCAGTAAACCCTAGAGTTACATCAAAACAAGAGTGACAGTGTACTTCTAAAGTTTACTGCAAATGCTTAGAATAGATGCTTTTAAGTGAAGACTTAAGGTGGATGGTATGCTGGGGGCTAGATCATGAGTTTTTTGAAATTAGAGGGCATGGAAGCACACTCTCTAGAACATAGCATGAAGCCTGGCTGATAGCAGATGCTCAAAAGATGAATGATTGAATAAGTACAAGGAAAGGGAAACTCAAAGGTGTGCTGATGTCTCGATGAATCAAGATGAATGGGAACATAGTGGCAACTTGAAGACAAATAGAGAAGGAATGAAGTTGAAGTTGTTTGGAGATTTTGCTCAACTACAAGCAAATACTAATAAATTTGTTTTAGACGTGTTAAAAAAAAAACAAGAGGCATAATGAAAATTTTTAAACCATTTTTTAAAAATCTGAAGTTAGTCGGCGCCAGCCTCCTGCGATGTGCGTTGAAGTGAAATTGGGTCCCGGTGCCAGTCCAGTCAGCCTTGAGAATCCTGTGCTGGCTGTTCCTGCTTCTGGAGAGGACGAAGCCATGGAGTCTGCTGAGCAGGGGAGTATGAAGGAAAAGAAATGGCTCCTGTATTCGTTTGGCTGGAGAAAGGCACCCCAGCAAGAAAGAAAGAGTCCTCCACAGATGCCACTTCTCCCTCTTTCCCAGGCACTCAGACAGCCTTGGGGACTCTCACTGTTGGCCTAAGGTGACTTCCCTGACAGCATGCCTGTGTCCCACTCTCAGCTTATCACCGACTTGCAGAACTGCTCTCTGCGGCCGAAAGCACTGGGCTGGTGGATTACAAAGAGTTCTGAGAGGCTTCTTAGCAGGCTGTTCTCCACATCATTACTAGTCAGATCCCAGAGCAACGTGCCAGCCGCCTGCTTTTTCTCCAGCCCTTGCTCTTCCCTCAAGATCAAGCTGCTGGGAATTCCCTGGCAGTCCAGTGGTTGGGACTCCATGCTTCCACTGCAGGGGGCAAGGGTTCAGTCCCTGGCTGGAGAACTAGGATCCCACATGCCTCGAGGCACGGCCAAAAAAAGGAAGATCCAGCTGCTGATGCTATGGGATGTCTGATAGCCCAGCCTGGGATCCCTACTCTGGGCCCCATAGTCTGCTTGTTTGAAGTGAACAGAGGAAATAGACTTTAATGTAACAGAGTTATTGTCTCTTGGACCTGGCCTTAAGAGTTGTGTCTTCTTGCTTTACATCACCTCCAATTTATCCTCAGCCTGACTGCAGTCATCACAACCCTAGGTTAAATCCTGGATGCCCAGAAAATTTCAAAACTGGCTGCTACTTGATTCTTGAATTCAGAGAATTCTTGGACTTTGGGATCAAAAGAAGCTACTTGTGTCTGGGGTACAAGGAGGTGGTTGGAGCGGGGCTGGTTATATGGATCCCAACTTGCCATATCTGTGTTCCTCCCTTCCCCCATCCATCTCTGAAGGCTGAGACCCAGGCCAGGGCTGGGACAGGCCTCTCTGGGCACAGAAGACTGCCAGCATTGATTTTGCTCCTGAACCAAGAAGCCAAAAGGACATTGTGATGGTGAGGCAATGAACGTGAAACAGAAATGAGTGGCTTTAGTTTCAGGAAGTCCAAAGTGGAAAGCAAGTGTTGACATTCTTTAAGACCCATTGGAGGCTGTATTTTGGCTGTGCAAGCCGGAACTCTGCTACTTACTTGAAGTAAGACCTTGGGAAAGTCCCTTTCCTCTCTAGGCCTCAAATTCCTCATCTGTAAAGTACACGTGGGATTAGTCAAGATCCTTCTGGGCCTGACCTGATATGGCTCTAGGTGTTCCAGTAATCTATCACTCAGAGGACAAAGAGCCTGAAGAATGTGGTAGAAGTTACGCTGGGTGACTTCTGAGGCTCAGTCAGAAGCAGCTTCCACTTGGTTATCTTGGGTCACTCGATCTGAGGAAAGCCATCTGACTACCTGAGACCATCATGCTGGAGAAGCCACATGTAGGCATTCCTGTTGACAGTCCCAGCTGAGGCCCACCTTCCAGCCATTTCCCTCAAGGCACCAGATACATGGATGAAGCTATTTTTGACTCTCCAGGCCAGACTACTGACCAACCTCTCTTGATAACCACGAGGAGGAGAAGATTCACCCTACTGAGTCCTACCCAGATTTCTCATGTAGAAGAATCTACAAAATATAAGAAAATGACTGTTGTTTTAAGCCACAAAGCTTTGCGGTAGTTTGTTATAAAGCAAAAGGTACTGGCACAGGATGGTAGGAGATGTTTAAAAAATAAGCTCCCTTGCAATGAAAAATCCTTAAAAATGTATAAACAAGACTTTAAAGATTTCAGAGATGTGTGAAATTTCAAATTTAATTTGGAAACCAACTTTAAATTTTGCCTATTAAGGACATTACAATAAAACTACCATTTTCTGTAGGTCACCATATTTTATATATATATATATATATATATATATATTTTTTTTTTTTT
>NW_020837993.1:9848391-9985351 GCF_003676395.1 Aethalodelphis obliquidens
CACGGGCCTCTCACTGTTGTAGCCTCTCCCGTTGCAGAGCACAGGCTTCCGACGCGCAGGCTCGGCAGCCATGGCTCACGGGCCCAGCCGCTCCGTGGCATGTGGGATCTTCCTGGACCGGGGCACAAACCCGTGTCCCCTGCATTGGCAGGCGGACTCTCGGCCACTGTGCCACCAGGGAAGCCCAATTATATATTTTTAAGTATATTTTTATCATGAAAAAGGGAGAAAAGTCACTATATCCCACCTGAATCGCTAAAAGGAAAGAGCTAAACAGTATCAAATGTTGGCAAGGATGTGGAACAACCAGGACTTTAATACATTCCTGGTGGGAATTATTATTTCCACAGTCATTTTGGAAGGAAAATAGCTTGGAAGTATAATCAGAAGCTGAACATATGCATATATTCAATTCCATTCCTATGTATATGCCGAACAGAAGTTTTTGTATATTTTTACCAACAGACCTGTATATAAATGTTCATAATAGCACTATTTTTAATAGCCCAAAACTGATAATAACTTAAATCAATAACAGAATGAGTTCTAGTATCATCACACAATGGAATACTGTATAGCAGTGAAAATAAATGGACGATCTCCAGGAAAAAACAAAAAATCTGGAGCTAAAATATAGAGTGTTTTTTAAATAACAGATATTATCAAAACCTGAATCTTGGGGAGCAGGAAGACAAACAGAAATTTTTAGAAATGCTAAAGGTTTTATTTTCTTCAGAGATTATAAATACTGATGTGACAGAAAAACATAAACTCAAAAAAGCTTACCAAAAATTAGGGGTAACTTTTTTGGGGGAAAAGTGACTAAAAAAGAAGAAGGAACTTTCTGGATTGCTGATTACACAGGCTGCTCACTTTTTGAAAATTCATCTTGCTGTACACTTTTGAATTGAGCAATTATATATATATATATATTTATATATATATTACACTTTAATTAAAAGTTATTTTCAAAAGATTGATCTTAAACCTCAGGAACTTACAATTCATTATAACAAAGTTGCAGAATACAAGGTTAATATACAAAAATTAATTGCTTTCTTATACACCAGCAATCAACAAGTGGAATTTGAAATTAAAAATATAACACCATTTTATTAGTACACAAATAGAGAAATACCTAGGTATAAGTCTAACAAAATATGTACAAGACCTATATAAAGAAAATCACAAAACTGTGATGAACAAAATCAAAGAAGACCTACAGAAATAAAGAGATATTCCATGTTCATGGATAAGAAGACTCAATATTGCCACAAAAATTAAATCAAAAGAGATCATAGACCTAAATATAAAACATAAAACTATAAAACCTCTAGAAGATAACAGGAGAAAACCTAAATGACCTTGGATATGGTGATGATTTTTAGATATAATACCAAAAGCACAATCCATGAAAGAAGTAAGTTAGAGCACATTAAAATTTAAAACTTCTGCTCTGTCAAAGACAGTGTCAAGTGAATGAGAAGACAACCCACATGCTGGAAAAAAATATTTGTAAAAGACATATCTGATAAAGATAGTTTTCCAAAATATACAAAGAACTCTTAAAACTCAACAATAAGAAAACAAACAACCCGATTAAAAAATGGGCCAAACACCTTAACAGTAACCTCACCAAAGAAGATATACAGATGGCAAAAAGGTATATGGAAAGACATTCTACATCATATGTCATCAGGAATATGTAAATCAAAACAACAACAAATATCTCTACACACCTGTTAGAATGACCAAAATCCAGAACACTGACAACACCAAATGCTGGCAAGGATGTGAAGGCAACAGGAACTTTCATTCATTTCTGGTAGGAATGCAAAATGGTACAGCCACTTTGGAAGAGAGTTTGGTGGTTTCTTTAAAATCTAAACATAGTATACCATTCAGCAATGCACTCCTTGGTGTTTACCCAAAGGATTTGAAAACTTTGTCCAAAAAACCTACACTTAGATGTTTTTAGCAGCCTTACTCATAATTGCCCAAACTTGCAAGAAACCAAGATATTCTTCAGTAGATTAATGAATAAATAAATTGTTGTACTTCCAGACAATGGAATATTCAGCACTAAAAAGAAATGAGCTACTGAGCCATGAAAAGACTTGGAGGAACTTTAAATATGTATTAGTAAATGAAAGAAGCCAATCTGAGAAGGATACATAGTGTATGATTTCAAATGTACGATATTCAAATATATGATATTTTGCCTTTGTAAAAGGCAAAATTATGAAGACAGTAGAAAAGATCAGTGGTAGAAGGAGAAGGATGAAAATTTTTAGGGTAATGAACACTTTCTGCCTGATGCTATATCGGTAAATACATGTCATTATGCATTTGTCCTACAGCACCAAGAGTGAACCCTAATGTGAACTATGGACTTTGGGTGATTATGATGTGTCAATGTCAGTTCATCTTTTATAACAAATGTACTATTGGAGGGGGGTGTTGTAAATGGGGGAGACTATATGCATGTATGGGGGCATGAGAATATGGGAAATCTCTGTACCTTCCTCTCAATTTTGCTGTGAACATAGAACTGCTCTAAAAATTAAAGTCTGAAAAAAATCTCAATGTCGAAACACATGTTTAGAAATTTCAAATTGCTATAGTTAAAGAGAACAAAGAAAGTTTTATCCATCAGTCAAAAGTGAAGAAAGGGACTGGAAGAAAAACAGAAATATAGTAATTAGCAGATTATAAGATAACAAAAAACAGTGATCACAATAAATGCAAAAAGGCTAACTTCACCTTTTAACAGTAAACAATCCTTTCCAATTAAGTAAAAAAGTAAAACCCAGTTCCATGCTGTTTAACAAAAAAGCACTAAAACAAGAGAGACATAACACAGGAATAGATGGAGATATGTCGGATAAATACTAACAAAAAGAAAAAAAATGGCAGCGTCCATGTCAGACAAGTTAGAAGGCATGAAATGGCATTTTCTTCCTGTCTAACCAAGAAAATGGAAACCACTGCAAGTATTTTCAATAGAGAGAATTTAATGGAGAGAATTATTCATAGTTGTGGAGTGGCTGAGATATCAAAAGGGAAGAGGGTGTGGTGGCACTAGGCTGAGGGACAAAGGAAGGAGGCAATGTTTCCAGTGTCTTGTCTCTAAAACCACTGTGAGATGACTGGTGGAAGCTGGAGTCACCAGGAGAAGCAGCCTAAACAGAAGGCAAAAAGCAAAGGGGATAAGTACCCTAATTGTTCTCTTCCTGCACACTCGCATCTCCCTCCACAGCCTCGCACTGGCCAAACCCACCTGAAAGCCAGGGAGCCTGGGAAACACAGCCTCATACATCAGTGCCCCATAATACAGTGAAGAGCAGAGTTGAGTAAGGAATGGGTATAGGGACAAAAAGGTCTAGGATGAACAAAGAATGTTGAAAGGAATGTTTTTTAATGTAGATAAAAGATATAACCCACCAAAATCATAAAATAAGCATGAATCTCTATGCCTCGAACAAGATAGCTTTAAAATATATATATAAAGTGAAAACCTCCATTGATGAAACAAGTTTGAGGAAACTTTTGGGAACAGAAATCTTTAATACAAACTAGTGTAAACGCTTCTTCCATCCTCATATGGAATCAAGAGTAAAGTCTAATGCCCACCAGTGCTTTTGTGTGACTGCACTCTCTAAGGGGAACTCAGAGAGATTTTTGAACTTCACATGGGGTTAATATGGTACAGTATAGAGTCATGCAACAAAGCCACAGCACACAGAGAAGAAAGATACATGAAAGAGAGGTTCCAAAGAATTAAAAAGAGTCCTGGAGAGGTTTGGGCTTCCCTAAACATTATACGATAAAATATTCAAGGTTCTGTAGATTGCATGGTGTGTGTGTCTGTATATGTGTGTGTGTTTGCATGTATGTATAATTCTAAAAGCAGGGTGAAATGTATAGAAGGATTCAGACCAACTTTTGATGGTTGTTACCTTGTAGACAAGAGTAGGAATGGATGAGAGATATCAGTCAGGGACCAGTCAGAAGACAGAATCATAAAACTTATTTTAAAGAATTTAATATGAAAAAAATGTTAACTAGGTATGAGGTTGTTAACTTGGTAACTGAAAGGGCAGAAAGAGAACTCTGAGGTATCACAGAGGAGCAATTGCAGGAGACCGCTCAGAAGAGGGGTATTGCGGGCCTGGGGCTCATATCTCAGGAGGAGGTGCTAGCCAGCTGGTGAATCTGAGGGGTGCTGTGAAGTCTGTTCTGAATATATGAGAAAATATGCAAACTTCAATCAACTGCTACAGGAGAAGAAACCAGATGCAAAACCCACAGGGACAGAAGTGAAAGAGCCTGTCAAGTCTCCCTCCATCAGCCCTGCAGGCTCTCTTCAGGGTCCTGATTGACAAAAACCTAACATGAAGGCAGCTGGCAGCAAAGGAGTGTGTTTTGCAGAATCCCAGGCACATCCCGGCAGGAGTATAGGCAGGTAGATACATACAAGTAAACTTAAGAAGAGTTTTCTATTTGAATATAATCACACAAAATACAGTACTAGCTATCTTTAAAGATATTTATTATATTTCCAATACCATTATTGACCCCTGCTTTTCACAGATGTAAGCTGTCTTATCTACAATTTACTTTTATCTGAATTGGTCAAATTATCACAATTTTTCCAATGAAAGTCACCTTTCATATGGTTTCTGAAAATTGTTTATACCACTTCTAAACCTTTAAAAGCACTCTTTGCTGTTTTGAACAACAAAAATCCCAACCCACTTTGAAAACTCCCTATTCCAAAACATAAATTCAACTTCTTTCCCAGCAGCCCAGATAACATATAGTGAGAAGAGTATTAGAGCCCAAACCTGGGGCTAGGTATATAAATCACATCATTTGTTGTGAGTACAGGTGAGGTTTGAGTACATGGTGAAAAGATAGAAATAATATGTAATTTTTAAATCAAGAGTTTAAACTAGTATTTTAAATTTACTGTTAACATTTTTGCATTATGTGCCCAACTGAATATTTAATCTTCTACCTAAACTATTCTAAATCAATAAGCCATGCAATACGCCTTTAAATAAAATCTTAATTAAAACAAATGTGAATATTTATTTATTGTTCCAACAGCAAAATATGTCTAAAACTTACCAGTGTAACACTGTGATATATAATTCTTACCACTAAAGTCTTTTGTGACAATTTTTAAATATATCTCCTAATACTTTATGATAAAATTAGTTCATTTTGCATTATTTGTAACAATTTGGATTCCAATGAACTTGCGGAAGATACATGTCTATGGTATACTTTAGCTCAGTTACTTAAGTTTATTTTAATCAAAGCTGTTCAACTTCTAATGATGGATAGTTCTTATTTCATAATGGTATTCACTCATATTTTGTTCATTTGACAAATATTTGATATATTTATTAAAATATTGGTGATACAGTGATATAGATAGATAGAAAAGAAAATACAAAAATCCCTGTCCTTGAGAAAGTTAAATTAAATTATGTTTTGGAGACAGATAGCGGGAAAAAAAGTAAAATAAATAGCATGTTAGAAAACAATAAGTGTGATGGAGGAAAAATGAAGACAAATAAGGAGATATGAACTATTAAGGGATAAGTTAATATTTTAGATGGAATGACAAGGGATGATCTCTCTGAAAAGGTAAGTGGAAATCTGAATAAAGTGAGGATGGTAGCCATAAGGATACCTAGGGAAAGAGAACATCCTAGGCAAAGGCAACAAGTCCTGCAAAGACCCTGAGGTCAGCATGCCTGATGTGAGAGAAGATTGAGTTCTTCCTCTCAATTCAAAATCATGACTTCTTGGACTCACAATGATAGTTATTTTCCCTTAAGATGATAGTCTGTGAAGAATGTTACATGTAAAATACACGCTGAACACACACTCTCATGCACTCACATCAAACTTGTTTAATTTTGTGTTATTACTGTATGAGTACACTTTTTGCCATTTTGTCAGTTCTAACAACATAGAAGTTATATTTCTTTTTTTAAATTTATTTATTTAATTTATTTATTTTTGGCTGTGTTAGGTCTTCGTCAATGTACGCAGGCTTTTTCTAGTTGCGGCAAGCGGGGGCTACTCTTTGTTGCCGTGCGCGGACTTCTCATTGTGTGGCTTGTCTTGTTGCGGAGCACGGGCTCTAGGCACTGAAGCTCTAGGCTTCAGTAGTTGCGGTGCGTGGGCTCAGTAGTTGTGGCTTGCAGGCTCTAGAGCGCAGGGTCAGTAGTTGTGGCTCATGGGCTTAGTTGCTCTGCGGCATGTGGGATCTTCCCAGACCAGGGCTTGAACCTGTGCCCCCTGCACTGGCAGGCAGATTCTTAACCACTGCACCACCAGGGAAGCCCATATTTCTTCTTTTTTAATGTAATGTTACAGTTAAAAACAAAATTAATGGTTAAAACACAGTTTGAATCATAATTTCTTTTAATGTTACTGTTAGGAATTTATCTTTAAATGAATAAAAATTATAACTTTCATTTTCAAAAGACATGTTAATTATTTCAAACAGGGATTTTAAAAGAAGTTGATTGTGTTTACACATTCTGCCAATGTAAGGTTAATATTTTCAATTAAATATTTTAATTGGTTGCTCATAAGGTAACTTTTCAAAAGACAAAATTATTTTCAAGAACTTGAGACCTCCAAATACCATCTTAAAATTCAATTAGTTTATAATGCATTTGAATAAATTATGGTTTTAAGGACAGCTCTTTTAGGAGGCTGAATAAGATTGAGTTAAACAATTAAAATTCCATTACCTATATAGCTAGTATGAATGCAAAATTTATTTCATTTATTTTATTATTATGAAATACTTTATATATCTGAAAACTAAATAATGTAAAGGTATAAGGTATAAAAATAATTGTAAAATACTCATAAACCTTTCACAAAGGTTAATAGAGTATTAGCAATACTTTTGAAGCCCCCCATGGGTTGTACCCTCTTTCCTCTCTATATCAACTCCCCCCCTCTCTCTCATCACCTCTTAAGAGTAGCTAGTCTTCTAAAATTTATATGCATCATTTTCTCATTTACTGTCATACGTATGAATCCCTCGATAATATATTATTTATACTTTATATGACTTTGAGCTTCATATAAATGTCTGGTTTTACTGCAACATGATTTCTTCATTTAACACTATCATGAGACTTATTCCTATTGAGATATATAGAGCTGTATTCGACTCATTTTCATTGTTGCACAGGATTCTATTATATTAATATATCACAGTCCATTCATCTTCCTATCAATGGACATTTTCTTGTTATTAAAACTTTAGTATTACAAATGATGTTGCTATGAACACTCTTGAACACATCTCAGTGCATTGCATATATCCCTAGGAATGGGTTGTAGATTATATGCATCTTCAATTTTTTTTAAATGACAAATTATTTTACAAAATGCTTCCATGAATTTACATTCTAACCAGCAAGGTGTATTATGGTTGCTTGATGGTTTTTAAAGCAACATTTTTGTCATAATTGCCCTTATTTGTACTGATAAACTTTGTCTCTCTCATTGATTTTAGAAGGCCTTTCTAAAACCTGTTTTTCATACTGACCCTTTGAAAGTTATATACTATGAAAATAGCTTCTTCCCTGTTTAAACTTTATAATGAATAGGCTTTTTCAATTTGAATTTCTCTGTTTAACTCCCCTATTTCCTTAGTTTTATTAATCCTTTCCTACACAGAGATTAGGGGTGTGTGTGTGTGTGTGTGTGTGTGTGTGATTTATAAATTTTGTCTGGTCTGAGAATCCCGGTTATTCTAGCTTCATAAAATTAGTTTTTTAGTGTCTTATATTTTCTATTTTATGGGAGAATTTGTATAAGACTACAATTATTAGCTACTTGAAGGTTTGATAGTACTCACTGGGGAATTTTTTAATATTGATATATTTTTTTTATTGGTTATAGGGCTATTCATGTATTTTATTACTTCCTGAACATAGTCACTTACCAACTTGCTATTGTTATGACTCTAGTATAACTTTGATTCCAAAACTAGACACAGATTGAATACCCATGTGCTCACATGTGCATACATACATAGGCTATCAGCCACTCCCACTTACATAGATTTTAAAATTGTATGTTATTAGCAAGTAAAATTTAATGATTTTTTTAAAATACAGTTTGGCCACTGATGATTTGTTCAGGAATGCAACGTTGGTTCAACATTAGGAAATACATTAATGGAATTAATTATATTAATATATTAAACAAGAAAAAAAATCACATGATCATCTGAATAGACTCCTAAAGCATTTAGAAAGATGTAATACTTGTATTTTCACAAAAACATAAAAGAAAAATTCTTAACTTGTTTAGGAATGGATGATAAATTTTAAAAAATGTACAGCAAATGCCATACTTAATTATGAAAGCTTAGAAGCATTCTCATTAAAGTTTGAGGAAAGACCAACTATCCTTTTACCTCTACTATTCATTACTGAACTAAAAGTATTACCTTCTAGAAGAAGATAAGACAAAAACCAAAGTACTAAATTTAAAATGGAAAAAAAAGTATCTCTTTTTATACTGATATGATTCTTTCCTAGAAAATCTAAGAATATCATTCAGTAAATTTTAGAAATACATAAGAGTCATGTAAGGCACTAGGTTAGAAAATAAATAAATAAAAATCAATAGTTTTGAGGGTTTTTCAAGACAATGGACATTAGGCAATGAAGAGCAGTGGTCCCTAACAGATGGAAAAGTCACAAGGTAAGCCCTGTGATTTTTGACACTTACAGCCTGAAGAGATTTTCTAATTCAACAAGCAGGGAGAAGGGACCCACAAGAAAATAGGCAAACTTCCTAATTCAGAGATACAGCCAACAGTCTGGGGGACCAAGGTGGCTAGAGTCTGTAGAATAGAGTGACAGAGAGAAGAGAGCAGGACAGAGATGGCGCTATGGGTCTGTACAGGTTCTCCCTTAAGGATTCAGCTGAGTACCAATAAGTGCATGTGTGTGAAGAAATTACTTAAGGCTGGGGGCAGAATCACCTGGAAGTATTAGAGGTAACAGGGCTCTGTACTCACATAAGACTGGAAATAATGTCTGTCCCAAGTGGTCAAACTGGAAATGCTCACAATTCTCAAGGTGCTGGGTAGAGTCCAAAGAGGGCTTTGTAGTTGGAAATGATTAACCATAGACTGATCATTGCTTTAGTTCCTCTTAACAAACCCTAAAACTGTGAGATGTGAAACTGTCAAATTCTTTCCAATTAGCTTAACTCTATCCCAGAACAGAGCTCAAGAAGATCTATAGGAATACAAAAATATACAGCATCCAAAAGACATAAAATTTACATGGTCTGGCATCTAATTAAAATTACCAGGCATGCAAAGAAGCAGAAAAATACAACCCATAATAAAGAGAAAATTCAACAGAAACCAACCCAGAACTAACATGAATGTTACAGACAGACAAATACATTAAAACATTTATTATAGCTATATTCCATATATGCAAAAAGTTACAGAGACAGAAGATATAAAGAAGACCCAAATGGAAGATCAAGAGATTAAAAACTACAATGTGTTGAGCTAAAAATAAAATAAAATAAAAATATTAAAATAAAATAAACACTAGATGGGATTAATGGTAAGTTAGACATTGAAGAAGAAAAGATTAGTGAACTTAAAGAAATAACAAAAAAAACCCTAAAATGAAACATAGAAAAAAAGAAAGACTCAAAAATGAACAGAGCTTCAGAGGGCTATAGGACAACTTCAATCAGCCTGATATACATGCAGTTGTAGTGCCTGAGGGACAGGGGATAAGCAAAAAAAAGAAAAAAACGTTTGAAAAGAATAATGGTTGAAAGTCTTCCAAATTTGACGTATACTCTAAATTCACTGATCTAAGAACTCAGTAAACCCCACATCATAATCAATTCCTCAAAAACAGTGATAAAGAGAACATTTTTAAAGTAAGCAGAAGGAAAAAACATATTCTGTACAGAAGAACAAAGATAAGAATGTCAGCATATTTCTCCAAGTAACAATGCTAGAAAGAAGGCAGTGGAGTAACATCTTTAAAGTAATGAAAGAAAAAATTGCCAACCTAGAGTTCTATAACCTGTGAAAATGGCTTTCAAAACTGAAGATGATATGGGAATATATGTATACATATAGCTGATTCACTTTGTGATACAGCAGAAACTAGCACACCATTGTAAAGCAATTATACTCCAATAAGGATGTTAAAAATAAAAACTAAAGACGACCGAAAGGGAAATGTGGGGAGGGATAAATCAGGAGCTTGGATGAACACACACACACACTACTATATATAAGATAGATAACCAACAAGGAGCTACTGTATAGCACAGGGAACTCTACTCAATATTCTGTGATAACCTATATGAGAAAAGAATCTAAAAAAGAATGAATATATGTATATGTATAACTGAACCATTTTGCTATACATCTGAAACTAACACAACATTGTAAATCAACTATACTCCAATAAAATTAAAATTAAAAAAAAAAAAAACGAAGGTGAAATAGAAACTTTTTCTGGCTTACAAAAGCTAAAGGAATTTATTACCAGTGACCCTAACTACAAAACATGCCAAAGGAAGTTCCTCCAAAGCAGGGAATGTACACAAAGAAATGAAGAGCACTATAAACTATGACTGCATGGATAAATAGAAAAGTGATTTCCACTGTTAAAAGATAATTGATTATTTAAAACAAAACTAATAACAATGTAGTATAGTTTATAATATACAAAAAAGTAAAATGTATCACAATAATAATACAAAGGCTGCAGGGAGAGAAACTGAAGTATATTAGTGTAAGGTTCTTTAACTATATATGAACTGGCATATTAGCACTTTGAAGTAGACTGTGGTCAGTAAAGATATACTCTATACAACCATTAAGCCAGCAAAGGGGATTAAAAATAAAATCATACTGGATTACATTATATTTGCCCTTATCTCTTTATTTCCTGCTTTAATTTTACTTTGAAACTAAGGGAAGATGTATCAATCTAAATTTTTAAGATAAAATTTAAATAACTATGATTGCAAAAATTATATAGGAACCTTATAGATGAGTAATAACCAAGGTAAAGAATCTGACCAAGGTAAAGAATTAAAATTTAATGAAGAGACATTAAAATCTTTGATTTAAAGATGGACAACATTATCTAAATATATAACTAATTTATTTACTTGCATACATGAGAAAAATTATTTTCTATTCAGTGTGTTGAAATTCCTCCAATGTACTCAGAAGTATTGTTATATAATCACTTAGTTGTCTATGTAATGCTGTCCTTTTGAGTTGCATCATAAATGCCAGAACTTCCAAAGCACCAAACACTAATTGAATTCTATTTTTAATAACTGGGGATCTGAAAGGAAGTGCATAAGCAATACCATTATTGACAGATAATGTAAATTCTCTTGTAGCTCATCACAAAACTGCTATTTTCTGAGTTAAAAATCTCTACTTGGAGTCCCTGGAGAGAGAGGCTTAAAAGTTCTTTTCAGTCAGTGTAAAAATATTTTGGTTTTAGCCCATATGCCTACGTGTGTTGTACGTAATGAAAAACCAGAGATAAGACATAAAGAGAAAAAGATAACTATTAAAAAATTCTGATTTTGGAACAATATAGTGATTAATGGAGAACATTAACAACATGGTATATATTAATAAACTACTTTAAATTACACTAAAATTATCAACAACTTTCTTAAATAGCAGAGACAGCCAACAAGAAGATATGGTAGAAATAAGAGAAATGCTATTCACTATGGCAAAAAAAAAGTCATCAAATACCGAGGAATAAATAAAAGTGTGGAAGACATACCTGAAATAAACAATAAAACATTAATGAAGGACATCAAAGAATACATGAACTAATGGAAGACACACCATGTTCCAGGATGCAAAGACTTGCCATTTTAAAGATGTCAATTCTCCACAAGTTAATCAGTGCAACCCCTCAACTAAAGTCCCAACAGGACTTTTTAAATTAATAGACTTTATTTTTTAGAGCACTTTTGGTTAATAGAAAAATTGAGCAGAAAGTGGAGAGTTCCCATATACTTCCTCTCCCCCTGCCCTCAGTGTTCCCTGTGTTACCATCTTGCATTAGTGTCAACTGTTGAACCAATATTGATGAGTCACTATTAACTAAAATCCATAAGGTTCACTTTAAGGTTCACTCTTCATATAGTACAGGTTTTTTTCAGTGTTCATGAATGTATAATATCATAATTTGTAATGTCCACCATTACAGTATCATACAGAATAGTTTCACTGTCCTCAGAATCCCCTGTGCACAAGAGGAATTTTTAAAACTGGAACTTGATGACCCTATTGTAAAATTATTTAAAAGAAAAAAAAAATGTGCGAAAAGCCAATAAGGAATTTTTGAGAAATAGAACGATAAGGGAGAATTTGTCCTATCAATGATCAAAACATAATAAAAAGCCATAGAAATTTAAACAGTGGTGAATAAATATAAAACTATATGTACTTAGATTAATGGGACACAACACAAGTCCCCAAACTAAGCATACATTTATGAGAATAAAGGTAAGTATTTAAATTAGTGATTAAAATTGTCTAATGAAAAAAATTATAAAATTAGATTCCTACCTCGTATCATATCTCAAGTTTACCTATATTTAAATGCTTAAATGAAATGAAATTATAAATAAAACTATAGAATATTTCAATAAAATATATGACAATATCTTGATAACTTTGTAGGTAAGAAAGGCCATTACCTAACTCAGAGGAGTTAATTGACAATCAGGAGGGAATTAAATAATAACTTTTATTGTAAACCTGTCTGCATCATTTGAGCCATCATTAGGAGCATACTCTTGTAACTAAATATTAATTAGAAAAATAAAAACAGTGAAGTTTCTCGCATGACCATTTTCTCTGATCAGAGAAAAAAATTTAGTTATTTCATGCAACTTTTAAAAATAATGGTGGTGTCATAACAGTTGTTCACCGGTGCATGCAGCAAATGAAAATTTTCAGTTCATATTAAAAATTGTTTGCATTTCTAACAGGAAGCTGTAGGGAAAAAATATAATCTTGTGAAAAACAGGGTTAAGGAGACTTTTTTGAAAGTCTTGCATTGCCAATCACTCACCAAAAATAATTTTCATAATTCTTAGTTTTCTCTCCAATTTACTCTCAACTCAAAAATAAAGTTATATTTTTTCATTGTTTCATTATAGACTAAAAAGTCCAGTCATTGATTAAACTGTGAACACTGGTTCTTCTCATCATGGCATAGGACTGAGCTGACCATATAATTTTTTTTTTTTTTGCCGTACCCGGGCCTCTCACTGCTGTGGCCCCTCCCGTCGCGGAGCACAGGCTCCGGACGCACAGGCCCAGTGGCTACGGCTCACGGGCCCAGCTGCTCCGCGGCATGCAGGATCCTCCCGGACCGGGGCACGAACCCGCATCCCCTGCATCGGCAGGCAGACCCTCAACCACTGCACCACCAGGGAAGCCCTGACCATATAATTTATTGTCTAAACCAGGACTTATTTTATATCAAAAGGGAGCCCTATTAATAGCATCACTAAGACTGCATGCCTCCACTAAGGCTGTCCTGGGAACCCTAAGATGAATGATCACCTACATGGTGACCTTTTGGTGGTCTGCACCTTTTCTACCTGCTTATGCTGCTTTTCAACCAGTATTTCCTTGGACCTCAAGTTCTAGGAATTCTGAACTACCTCTGGTTTCTAAACTATGCCATCCTGCTTTATACCATTAAGGCTTTGCATATTCAAACCCTTTGAATAATTCAGTAATTAAAACTGAGTACTTCAGAAATTTCTATGGAGCTTTGAAACCCTGCTCAGATGGCACCTCTTAGGAAAGGCCAAGGCTAATGTCCCTCCAGGGATGACCAGTTTCTTCTTTTAATCAAGAGTCAGTCACTTGACATACAGATGGCTATCAGGCCCATGAAAAGATGCTCAGCATTGCTAATTGTTAGAGAAATGCAAGTCAAAACTACAGTGAGGTACCACCTCACACTGGTCAGAATGGCCATCATTAAGAAGTCTACAAATAACAAATTCTGGAGAGGGTGTGGAGAAAAGGGAACCCTCTTACACTGTTGGTGGGAATGTAAATTGGTGCAGCTACTATGGAAAACAGTATGGAGGTTCCTCAAAAAACTAAAAATAGAGTTGCCATATGATCCAGCAATCCCACTCCTGGGCATATATCTGGAAAAAAACTATAATTCAAAAAGAAACAGGCAATCCAATGTTCATAGCAGCACTATTCACAGTAGCCAAGGCATGGAAACAACCTAAATGTCCATCAACAGATGAATGGTTAAAGAAGATGTGGTACATATATATATATATACAATGGAATATTAGCCATTAAAAAAATGAAATAATGCCACTTGCAGCAACATGGTTGGACCTAGAGATTATCATACTAAGTGAAGTAAATCAGAAATACAAATACCATATGATATTACTTATATGTGGAATCTAAAATATGACACAAATGAACTTATCTACGAAAGAAAAACAGACTCACAGACATAGAGAACAGACCTGTGGTTGCCAAGAGGGAGGGGGATAGTGGAGGGATGGATTGGGAGTTTGGGATTAGCAGATGCAAACTGTTACATATAGAATGGATAAACAACAAGGTCCTTCTGGGAACTATACTCAACATAGTTATATTCAACTATATTCAATATCCTGTGATAAACCATAATGGAAAAGAATATGAAAAAGAATGTATATACATGTAAAACTGAATCACTTTGCAGTACAGCAGAAATCAGCACAACATTGTAAATCAACTATACTTCAATAAAATAAATTTTAAAAAAGAGTCAGTCACTTGGCATCCGCACTGTGATCTCCTTCACAGGGCTACTGAAGATAAACATGACAGTTTTGCTCTGGGAGCTTATAGTGTGACAGAAGTCTGGGCCTTGCAATGCTTCTACTCCTATGATTCTTTCACTGTATGACATCTACCTGTGCCATTCCTTCACAGAACTGCCTGCTCTGTGAAAACAGGTATGTTAGCAGATCTCTGTTTGTGTCTGACTTTCCTTTGGAGAACTAGCCCTCCCTCACAGCATGCAGTCTTAACAAGTGTACTAATTAACTATTGCTGTATAACAAACTATGCTAAAACCTTGTGGCTTAAACACACATTTTTTAACCTTATGTGTCTGCAGGTTGGCTGGGAACTTCTGCTGATGTCGGCTGACCTGGCTGATCCCAGGGGCCTATGCCTCTGTGGTCAGCTGGAGGGGTGACTGGAAGCTGGCTTTTTGTAGTGGTTTCAAGATGTGTCTGGAAATTCTTTCACATTCTTCCTTTCAAAAGGTGGACCATAGTTCTCCTCCCCTTGAATACTGGCCAAAGGTAATGACTCATTTCTAATAGAATGTGGCAGAGTGAAATTATGAAGTTTCTGAGGTGAGCACAAAAGGCATTGCTGCTTCCAACTTGCTCTCCTGGATTGCTTGCTCGGTGGGGGTGGGGCTGGGGGGCATCTTATTGTTAGGACACAAGCAGCCTGTGGAGAGGGGCCCCTGTGAGGAGTAACGGAGGCCTCCAGCCACAAACAATGCCAACTTGCCAGCCATGTAAGGAAGTCACCTTGGAAGAGAATCTTCCAGCCTCAGATGACCACAGGCCCAGCCAACATTTGTCCAAAAACCTCATGAGAGACCCCAAGCCAGAACGCCCCATCTAAGCTGCAACTGGATTCCTGACCTTCAGAAACTGCGTGAGGTAATAAATGGGGATTGTTGAGTTGAGCTACTGAGTTTGGGGAGTAGTCTGAGGCACAGTGATAGATAATGGATACACTGGCTAAGATGACTCAGCTGGGACAGCTCATCTCCACTCCACATGGCCTCTCATCCCCCAGCATGCTGGTCTGGATTTGTTCTCATGGCTTGACAGTTTCCCAAGGAAAAAAGCAGAAGCTTATGAGCACCCCGAGGCCCAGCCTCAGAAATGGCATGCCACCTACTGTTGGCTAAAGCAAGTCACCAGGCCAGCCAGGTTCAAGGGTGAAGAAACAATCACCTCCCCTTGACGGAAAAAGCTGTAGTCACATTACAAGGGGCATGGGTAAAGGGAGGGGAATAATTGGGGCCATTGTGACAATCAAGCTACCATAACAGAATTATCAGTCAGTCAAGGTGTTTCCCCTCCTTGGTCCCAAGAGTGGGCTCTTGACTACAGCAAGGAGAGTTTGCTCTCCACCCCAGGAATTTTGACTGTATGACTCAAGAGGAAAAATAAATGGTTTCATCCTGACAATGAGCAGTTTGAAAAGACAGAGGACTAGCTCTTGACACCTAGATTTCTGGAGATTTCCTACTTCCTGTCCCGTCTGGTTCTTCAGCTATTCCTTGTGTAAACTAGCACATGCTTTCTTATAAACGCCCATTCTTTCCTGCTTAAGTTAGTCAGAGTCCGTTTCTGCTGCTTACCGTCAAAGAACCCAGCCAGAGAATCCAGTGACCTTGGAAGCACTCAGCTCATGTCCAGACAAGCTCTGGTGTTCCTTCCAAAGGTAGGGACCAGAAGATGCCATAAACAAAGCACCAAGAGATCCCTCAGATGATTACTGGCACTTAAAAAATAACTTTGGGGCTTCCCTGGTGGAGCACTTGTTGACAGTCCGCCTGCCGATGCAGGGGACACGGGTTCGTGCCCTGGTCCGGGAAGATCCCCCATGCCGTGGAGTGGCTGGGCCCGTGAGTCATGGCCGCTGAGCCTGCACGTCCGGAGCCTGTGCTCCGCAACGGGAGAGGCCACAACAGTGAGAGGCCTGCGTACCGCAAAAAAAAAAAAAAAACCTTTGAAAACTCTTTAAACATACTTAGGACAAATGTAATAAAAATGCAAAGCAATCACAATTAATGCTATAGAAACTACCCTAAAATGGACATATGGCAGCTTCAGGTCGCTGCTCCATTCGCTCATCTATTTCAGGTTATTTTTACAGTCACTCCGGGCCTGACATGATTTCCACTTTCAGCTGGTCATGTTTCCTTCCTAATTCGCCATACCAATTGGGGATGACAGAAAGTATCAACTCCCTTCTCGGATATTTAAACTGCAAGCAGTCATCTGTATGCAAAAAGTGTGCCCATGAACGTGTGTGTGTGTGTGTGTGTGCGCGGTACGCGGGCCTCTCATTGTTGTGGCCTCTCCCGTTGCGGAGCACAGGCTCCGGACGCGCAGGCTCAGCGGCCATGGCTCACGGGCCCAGCTGCTCCGCGGCATGCGGGATCCTCCAGCACCGGGGCACGAACCCGCGTCCCCTACATCGGCAGGCGGACCCTCAACCATTGCGCCACCAGGGAAGCCGTCCCATGAACTTTTGACAACTTTCCTTATCAGAGGCCAGAGCGCAAAGTTGCAAAATCAGATGGCTCCCGGAAATACTTCCCCCATTGATGTTCAGCAGCTTCTGAAAGTAACTCATTAGTGGTTTTTCAGGTTGAATTTCCAGCAGCTGTCAATCAGGGACAGGCTTGGGCACTTTGCAGTGGAGACACTGTGTCCTAGTGATTAGGAGCACAGATTTTAAACCTGAAAACTCTGAGTTTCAGTCCCAGCTTAACCCTTCTGGGTCCCAGTTTTCCCATTAGGAAAATTTTGCCAAAAATAGAAACTATCTCATAGGGTTCTTCTGAGAATTAAATGAAACAATATGTGTAATACACTTAGTCCATAGCTTGCAACCTAGGAAGCAATCAATAAATGCTAATTGTTACTGCTTCTATCATTATTACTACTAATAATACTACCAATAATAATTTAACATGCCAGCAGCTTCCAGGACTGGAAAAGCAAGGCCCAGTGATTCACCAAGTCACAGCTGCGGAACTAATGCTGGGCCAGGCAGGATTGGCATCAGCCTTTAAGAGCAGCAACTGGGGAGGTGGGGCAAGATGCTGTGGCTCAGAGTCCAAGTTCCATCACTAGACACTGTCAGCATCTCACCTTCATACTCCATCGGGGTTGGACCAGCAGACAGAAGTAGAGCCAGCCCTCAGAAGAAAGGAGGTGAGAACACATGTAAGTATCAGGGCTGGGCTCCACACCCAGTAGAGAACGGAAGTGGATGCCTGGACCTGGGCAAGAAACAAGACAGTTGCAAGGGCCCTACTGACACTCTGGAACACCCAGGGCTCTGGTCACACTGCAGTGCCCGGGGCAGCAGAAACTCTCCAGACCCATCCAATCAGCTGAAGGGAGTAAGTAAGTTCGCATGGTGCTACCAAGACCAGCTCTCTGGCAGACTGAAGGCAGTGCTGTAATGTGAGCTGCTGCTTGACTGTAGGGATAATATGATCTCCCTCTCTGAGCTAAAGGAAGGAATAAAATCAACAAGGAAAAGGAAAGCATGGAGCCCACAGTAATGGTACATCTGCAGCAGCCACAGAGCACTCCAGGCAGGAGCAGGGCTGCTAATCTGAACAAAGAGCTGTTATCTCATCTGTCAAATTCAGGGTACCTCAGGGCTCTGCCACCCCCTCCCCGACCCTCTGGCAATTGTGTGTAGCCAGAGGATCCCAGCCGCTGAGTCATTCTCAACAGAACCCTCCAGGACCTTGCTACTCACAGTGGTTCTCAAAGGGAATCAGAATCTGCATTTTAGCAAGATGTCCACAGAATACACATGAGCGTTTCAGTTTAAGAAGTTCTGTGAGGACACTTTTTTTTTTTTTTTTTTTTTTTTTTTGTGGTATGCAGGCCTCTCACTGTTGTGGCCTCTCCCGTTGCGGAGCACAGGCTCCGGACGCGCAGGCTCAGCGGCCATGGCTCACGGGCCCAGCTGCTCTGCAGCATGTGGGATCTTCCCAGACCGGGGCACGAACCCATGGTCCCTGCATCGGCAGGCGGACTCTCAACCACTGCGCCACCAGGGAAGCCCGAGGACACTTTTATCGATTGGTGGGATTGAGAATGTGAGTTCAAACCTATCAATATTTGCCATCCCTGCTTTGAAAACAGACTGAGATTGGGGGTGCTGAAGGCATGAAGATGTCCCTCATTTCAGAAATGATACCAGAGTCTCTAAGGGGCAATGATACCAGAGACTTTGGGCTCATGAGAAGGTTGCCGTGTAGCCAGAACTAAGATGGTCCCAGCCAAGTGGAGATGGCAGGTTCGAAAGAAGCCAGTAAAGATATCTGGGAAGTGGAACAGACATTTGGAGCTGGAGCATGATAATAATTAGAAGACGCTCCGTGTGACCCTTGAGTCTTATGATGTATCTTGTCATGATTTCCTTCATGTTGGCTCATCTTGATTTTCTGTTCTACTTCATCATTTGTAGTTTTGAGAAGATCAAACCCACTCAGCTATGTTGAGGTGTCCCAAAGAAAGATGACTTTCTCTGGGTCAGGACTACAGATGGGAGCTGCTGCAGTCCCCTGGGAACCAGGAAATGGTGACCAGACCAGAGTAATCAGGGAATACGGGAGAAACAGAAGAAAAGTGAACGTTTGGGGAAGCACTCAAGACCCTCCCACCTGTAGGGTGTTTTTCTTAAAAACTGTGCATCTTTGTGTGGGTATGAATTTCAGGGAGGTGGTTTTTCCCTTTGTGGCTTCTTCTGAGAATCTTCTGAAATGGATGAATCTTTACTCCTCTCTCCCCATCCACCAAATGTAGAGATAAGCTCAAAACTTGGCACAATTTCAGGGGCTTACAGAACCTGTATGATCTCAGGGACCTCAGGTTAAGAACTCATGCCTGGCACTTCCCATACATTTTTTTTTTCTTCTTTGAATCCGTAACTTTAAACCCTGACACCACCATTGTTTCTAAACAAATAAGGAATACCAGGTAGTTTTCCATTTCCAGTGAGAACTAACTCACCTTTCAGACAATGAATGTTTGGAGCAGCGGTCCTCACATCAGATGTGCTGCTTAAGCTGGAATTCCCAGGAGAGCTCACAATAAACACCAGTGCGCAGGCTAGAGGCTGTGATTCTATTTGTTTGGGTGGAACACAAGCATCTATGTTTTTAAAGCTCTCAGGCAATTGTAAAGTGCATCCCAAGTTCAGAACCACTGCTCTAGGGTGATTTTGCCTAAACTGGGTCTGGGATAAGCAGTAATCACTACTCTGCCTTCCCCTGCCCCTCTCAGCAAGCCCTCTGTACTGGAAGCAGACGTGCACAACCCCAGGGTAAAGTGAGATGAAGAAAATCTTCTATTTGTATCCTTTTCCCTCGGGTACAATCCTGTTTACGTCCTAAACATGAAACCTGAAATAATAAAAATAAATTTTTATTGAAGTGTAGTTGGTTTGTAATATTGTGTTAGTTTCAGGTATACAGCATAGTGATTCAGTATTTTTACAGATTATATTCCATTATAGGTTATTACAAGGAAATGGGTATAATCCCCTGTGCTATACAGTGAATCTTTGTTGCTTATCTATTTTATACGTAGTAGTTTGTATCTCTTAATTCCATACTCTTAAATTGTCCTTCCTCCCTTCCCCCTCCCCTTTGGTAACCACGTTTGTTTTCTATGTCTGTGAGTCTGTTTCTGTTTCATATAGATATTCAGTGATATAAAAACCCAAGTTAACAAACACCTGTCAATAAGCCATGGATCTTCGACTCCACCCCCTCTACACCACGTACAAAAGTCTTTCACAAGCAGGGTGGGGACATGCCTCTGACTTCTCTCAGAATCACCACTTGTGGTTGTGAAATTTCAGGTGAGTCACTTGATGTTTGGTAAATAAACGTCAGTATCCCAAAGATGCCTGCCTGTAAGTCTACCTCCGTCTGTATATGCATGTCATTTCCACATGCTTTTGACAAGGACGTGGATTTTTCCAGTCAACCTTTCAAGTATGTTACTTCTCTGAAAATCACTGAGCAATAAATTTAAAGCTCAGGAGTATTGGCAACAAATGTGAAGAATTAATTGGCAGTCTTAAAGCTCAACCTGGAAAAAGTTCATTACTTCTAATGGCTTCTTTACAAAATTCTCTATTTGTTTCAAGGCTAGAATACATGGTTGCCACATCTTGGTGGATGGCTAGCATCTGGCTTCGCCTCTAAAATTTCAGCCACTGCCTGGCTGCAGACTCTATCCGGATAGGATACTTTGAAAATAACAGTGTCTCAGCAATAAGCTTTCCTTCAGTCAAGTGTTAGTTCTTACACTGCAGCCCACTGTGCCCAATTTTAAAGAACTTCTGACTCAGATGCAACATTTGTGATAATCAGTTATTCCATTTTAATAACAGTAATTGAAATGCCTCTTATGTCAGCCTACATTCAATGAATAAAAGAATGATTTCCACTCTGATGGTCATAGGCGAAGAATACTGAACCCAAGCAACTGAGATGTCTTCATTGTCACCCCCCTCCCCCGCATCAAGTAATCCATGATGGTGTGGCTTGGACATGAAACCAAGGCTGTACTCAGTGTCATTATGTCTTTGAAAAGCAGTGTCCTGTGAGGCTCAGCTTCAAGAGAGAAGTCAGACATGAGGTTTTTGAGCAAATGGCTTGGATGATTACCTTGGATCTTATTACACATCTTTATGGGAAATAGCCTAGCTGAGAACATCTTTAAAACACACACAACTCCAGTCATCCAAAATCCTGAAATTCTTCCCTGGTTACACATAGCATTTGAAGTTCCCTTTAAATATTCTAATTACAAATGTGATTTTAATGTGAGCTAGTAAAATATATTTCTTCTCTACATCTCAACAAGAGCATTTTTTTTCTTGCCTAGAGAAGGAAGACTGTCAGAAGTGACATGACTACCAGCTACTGTCACATGAAATATTACAGTTCACAAAGTACTAACACATACATTTTCTCACTGAATCCTTAAATTATGACCAGCCCGACTTTCTTAAAGAGTCCAAATAGCTCATCCAAGGTCATGCCTTCAGGAAGTGGTAGAGCCAGGGCTCAAAACCAGGACTGTCAGACTCAAAATTCATGTCCACTACCATCATCTTACTAAGGACAACAAGGGCCACCATTTTCGGGGCACTTATTGTATAGCTGGCACTTTTCATGCAGTATTTTATTTAACATGACCCACAGTGAGGAAGGCGTTAACATCTGAAGCCCAGAGAGCTTAGTCCCTTCCTCAACTTTACACAGCAAATGCTAGAAGTAAGGTTTGAATCCTGATCTTTTCACTGCCCTTGTGGCTTCACATGAGGTAGAGATCAGCTCTCCATGTGCCTTTGAACATCACACAACAAGCCCCACTCAGCAGCGAACAGCCCTGAAGCTGATGCTAAAGGCCAGGGGTCCCTCCATCCTGACATGTGACGTGGGACACTGGAAACCTTCCCTGCCTAGCCTGATAGTGTTCCCAAGTAATCAAAAGGACTCAGGGAAGCTAACATTTGACGATATGAAAGGATCTACCGTTTTAATACCTCTATGTCTTATTTACCCCACTAGCCTGTGATCTACTTGACCCTTGAAAAAAACCTGCAAAGCTTCATGTCTGAGCCCTGTATTCTAACAGGTGGAGAGAGTCCACTGAGTGCTGAGGTGCACTGAAAACATGCCAGACATGAAAATACCAGTTTTCCTATGCACTATCAATAAGCAATCTGAAAATGTCCAGGAGGAAAAAAATCCCATCACATCAAAATAGCAGAGAAAATATATATAACAAACCTCACCAGAAATATGCAAGACCCATATGAAGAAAAAGATACAATTTTATTGAAGAATACATAAGTTCCTGAATGGGAAAACTCAGTGTTTAAAACTGCTCATTCTTGACAATTTAACTGATAAATTCAATATTCTCTCAATGCTATCCCTATCAAATATCCAGGTTTTTTAAATGAAAACCTGACAAGTTGGTCCTAAAATTTCTTCAAGAAGATAAAATGTATGAAAATAGCCAAAATAAAATGTTCAAAGAATAGAAATGAAGTGATACTTGCTTTACTAGCTATCAAAGCATACTGTAGAAAAACCTGAAATAAACAAAAGTGTTGATTTGGTGCAGGAATAGACAACAGAGCAGTGCTCAATTCTCTCAGAGAGAGAATTTTTTTTTAAACAGACTGATGGACTTTTTCAATTCGACTTTGTCAATTCATTGTGTGATAAAAAGGAATATTCTATTCAGTGGAGAATGGGAATAAATCAATTACAATAAATTATGTTGGAGGAATTAACTATCTTTTGGGGAAAAAATAAGTATTTTTCCTGACAAGATACTCAGATTATTAAAGAGCTTAAGGTAAAAAATAATTAGAAAATTTTAGAAGAAAATATAGAGAAAGGCTTATAGTTATGGGAAAGGGAAGACCTTTTTATGATTAAAAAAATTGATCACATAATGTAAATGATTTATAAATCTGACTATAGTAAATGAATTTATATTAAATTGAATTTAAATTAAAAGCATTTGTAATTAAAAGACGAAAAATGCATAAGATGAGAGAAAATGTTTGCAATATATAACACCAAGTCTCAATACTCAAAATACAAAAAAAAAAAAATAACTACAACTCAGTGAGACAAAGGACAAGGTGAATTGCCATTTTGCAGAAACAACATGCCATACGATAATATCTCAATCTCACTCATATTCACTCATACTCATAAAAAGGTAAATTTAATCCCCAGTGAAATACAATGTTTCACCCATCTGATTGGCAAATATATCAGACTGGTTATGTCCAGTGTTGGCAAGATAAAAAATGATGCCGTGCACTCCTTAAGAGGATATAATTTTTTTGGAGGACATTTTGGCAGTATCTATTTACATTAAAAATGACACATCCTTTGACCCAGCAATTACACTGTAAGTTTTCTATCCTAGGGGAAATAATTACACATATATACAAAGAGACTTACACAAGATGTTCAGCACTATTATTATTAATAACCCCAAATCTAAAGCTACCTAAATGCCTATTAGTGGGGCTATGATTATACAAACAATGGCGCAGTCACGAAATGGAATCCTATGTTACATAAAGGCAGACCTTTATGTACTGATAAAAAGAGCTCCAGGATACTTTGAAGAAAAACAAGGTGTAGCACCCATAAGATAATTTTATGTATGTGTGTGTAAGACAAACACATAAAACTAATGCACATATGCTTGCAAATGTACATACTAAGCTGACAACAGTGGGTATGGCTTCAGACCAGGGAGAAAGTTTCTGGCAGTGGAAGGGTCTGAATGCAACCAAAACAGGGGCATGGGACTCACCCCCATTCACATGCTCTTGGCATAAGTCCATTGGAAAACAGTCTTGATTCTATGGACTCAGTTCATAAAGTGATTTTTAAAAGTTGTTAGAATTTACATTGCTTTTATGATAATTTTATTAGAATTCTTCCTGAGCCACCAAATATTTGCAAGGAGGTGTTTTGTGAAATCAATAATAGAGTCAGTTATCACGTGGCCATCTCCATCGGAGCAGACCCTGTGGAGAAAAGGGAGAGTAGTGGGCAATCATGTAGAACGAATGATGTTTGGTCACAGATAAGCTTTTCCCATCGAGTCTGCATTCAATACAGACCTAATTATATTTATCTAAGACCCTTAATGGTTACTTATCTCACATGTCTTGATTTCACATCTACCTGTTCAGTTTTAGTAATGGAATGTAATCTACTATTAGTTCATCAGCAGGAAACACTTTCCTGGCTCTGCCTCTTCTGTTGTCATCACAATACAACTACTTAAGGTGTGCATAAACCATGCAAGAAGGCAGGACCTTTCTGCTGTTCAGAATAAGATACCTTGAGCAAAAGAGTCCTTGTGCCCTTATGTTGACTCCTGTCTCTCCATCAAAACGGAGAATTAAATAAAACTTGTTGGCAGTATTTCTTTATTGAGTTGTGTTTTGTTTTCTTTTGTTTCCTTGTTCTTAGTTGCCTTTTTCCCTCATATGCTTTCTCCCTTCCAACTTTTCTTTAAGTAAAAAAAGCTCATTTCAGTTATTTCCTCTGCTGCTGCCACAAATCATTTTTGGAAGAAAGCAGAGGGTCAATTTAGGCCTGTGGATGGAAAGCGTGCTCCAGAACGGTGTTAACTGTGTCCTAAAGAGCATCACTAACTCAGAGAGGAGCACAGCAGTGTAAACTGTGCATATACCGTGATGGTAGGGAACCCATACCCTACCAGTGGTCAACAGCTGATCTCATTACTTATTATTAATGAGTAATTACTCATTACTCAAAATTCTTTCCTTCCTCCTTTCTTTTCCATCCTTCTTCTATTCCTTCCTTACTCTTTTCTCCTTAACTTACACTGAAGGCAGTTTAATGAAGATGGAAGGCCTTGGGTCTGACCTTGCCCCTGCCACTTGCTGGCTGTGGAATAAAGCAAGCTACTCCATCTTTCTGAACCTCAGACTCCTGATCTGTAAATTTGGACCTTATCCCAAGATGCCCCTTCACCAGGTTATTGTGAGGCTGAATGGGACCGCGTACACTGAGCATCTAGACTGGCGTTCAGTGGGTGGGCAATAAAAGTTAGGTCTTTCTCCCACTTCCTAGAGATCTTTGCTTTGTACACTTTATTTCCAACTGTCAAACAGGAATTCAGAAAGCAAACACATTTCAAATGTCAGCAACCGTACCAGTGCAACCCCCAAATTAAGATCCAGGTATGAGTGAGCATAAACTGAATTTACAAGATAAAAATGTCTAGGCAAAAACAAGATGAATGTGTGCACTATACAAGAATGAATGAGAGTTGGTACTTATGCAGTGATTCAACTACCTTTATAAGACCTGAAGGATCAGGAAAGATAAATTCTGAGCAACATGGAGTCAACATACTATAACCTTTCTCCCAGTGACTACAATTAAAACTCAGATGATGATTAAAATAACAACAACAATAATAATAACAGCAATTATCTGAGCACCAATAACAGCAAGTAGCTTAGGGAGGGAAATCAAAACTTAAAAAGCAAACCATATTAGGACTTTGCTGGTTGTCCAGTGGTTAAGACTCTGAGATTCCAGTGCAGGGGGCCCGGGTTTGATCCCTGGTCAGGGAACTAGATCCCACATGCTGCAACTAAAGAACCCACATGCCACAACTAAAAATCCCTCACATAGCAATGAAGATCCAGCATGCAGCAACTAAGACCCAGAGCAGCCAAATAAATTAATAAATATTTTAAAAAAGAAAAAAAGCAAACCAAGTGAGTTTTACAGAGGGTTTTATTTTATCTCCTGACCTGAAACTAAGGGTGGCCCCAGGGTGGAACTACAAAAGGAGACACAGGCAGCAAAAAATCAGAAAGAACCCTTATCATTTAGTCAGAGAACCAAGAAAAGGTGTTCCTACAAGCAGGAAAGTATGGGGCAAATCCCTGTTGTTGTTGTTGCTGTTTCGAGTAAACTTTTACTGTAGAATAACTTTAGGTTTATAGAAAACCTGCAAAGATAGAATCGAGTTCCTGAGCCCCCCTTACCCCGTTTCCCCAACTGTTAACATCTCATATTGATATGTTCCACTTTTGAAAACTAGGAAACCAATATATTACTAAACTTCAGACTTTATTTAGATTCACTAGTTTTTCCACTAACATCCTTTTACTGTCCTAGGATCCAATCCAGGACACCATATTACATCCAGTCATCATGTCTCCTTGGTCTTCTCTGGTCTGTGAGTTTCTCTGTCTTTCCTTGCTTTCATGGCCTTGAGAGTTTTGAGGTACACTCATCAGGTGTTTTGTAGAATGTCCTTCAATTTGGGCTTGCTGGATGCTTTGCTCATGCTTAGACTGGAGTTATGGGTTTTAGGGAAGAATATCAAAGAGGTGAAGTGTCCTTTTCAAGCTATCCTATCAGGGGTAACTGCTGTCAACATAATTAATGACTAGTGATGTTAACCTGGCTAAAATATGTTTGCTGGGTTGCAAACAAGTGACTAAGTCTAGTGCACACTCAAGAGAGAGAGAAGAGAATCTACATCAATAATTGGGAATTCTTCTGTAAGGAAGAGTTGGCTCTTCTCCTCCATTTTTTAATTTATGTAATCATTTACTGTATCAGTATGGATTCACATCGATTTGGGATTTTCTTTCTCTTTTTTTCCTCCTGGCCCTTCCCTAAGGGTGGCTCTGGTCCTAGAGCTCCACAGAGGAGTCCCTGGAGGCACAGGAACCTAAAACCCAAGGAGAATACTTGTCTATCTGTCTGGAGGAAATGGGAAAAGATGACCCTGTGGCCGGGAGTGTGAAGCTCCCCATTTTCGTCTCTCTTTTCCCTCACTGTTTTGCCTTGAGAGTAACCCCAGTAGCAGCAGCACTTGTAGCTATAATCCCTAGAAGAACAACAAATTTCTACCCAGTGGGTTGGAGGAAAGGGCCCTGGGGAGCTACAGGGAATGAGGGAAATAATGAAGAGGAAAGAAATAGGGAAAGGTATCCCCTAATTCTGTATATGAACTGATATAGTCCCAGGCTCACTCTGAGCTGCTCACCTGGGGTAAAGACCCATAGCAGGAGAGCAAAGCCTGTAAGAACTGAACTGCCATTGGAACCTCTGCCCACAGAAGGAGGGTTCAGAACAGTCTGAACATTCCCAGGTTCACTGCCTGTCAAAATAAAATAGCTGGCATTCTGCAGAGGATTTTAACAGGACTCAGAGTCTTATAAGAGTCAAAATGTCTATGGTATAATCTAAAATTATTCAACATACAAAAAAAAAAAGGAAAATGTAACTTCTCAAGGGAGAAGACAATCAGATTTCAAGCTGAAGATTACCCTGATATAGAAATTTTTTCCAAGATCTTTAAACAACTATTATCGTCATGCTCAATGAGATAAAGGTAGACGTTCTTGAAATGTACAAAAAGATGTTCTTAGCAGGGGAATAAAAACTATTTTTAAAGTGAGTATTTTAGAATTAAAAAATACAATATATTAAATTAAAAAGTCACTGGATGATCTCAATAACACAATGAAGGTGATAGAAGAAAAGGTCAGTGAACTGGCAAACAGATCAATAGAATTTATCCAATTTCTACAACAGAAAGAAAAAAGATTGAAAAAAATCAGTCTCGAGGTCCTGTGGGACAATATCAAAAAGATCTAATATTCATGATATTTAAGTCCCAAAAGGAGGCGAGAAAAGAGATGGGTGCAGAAAAAAAGTGAAGACATTATCAAAGAAAACATAAATTTGGTGAAAGACATATACAGCTGTAAGAACCCCAAACAAAATAAACTGAAAGGAAACCAAACCCATCCACATTATAGTCAAACTGCTGACAACTAAAGATAAAGAAAAAATCTGGAAAGCAGACAGAAGAAGATTCCCTTTATGTTTATGAATATGGAAATAACAGTTTGAAGGACTGTTTGGTTTTTCATTAGAAACCAAGGTTATCAGAAGGCAATGGAATAACATCCATAAAGTACTAAAAGAAAGAATACAATGCTGTACACCTAAAACTAATATAACATTGTAAACCAGCTATATTTGAATTTTTAAAATGCTTTTATTGTTTTAGTAAAAATAAAGTATATGACAATGTAAAAAAGGAAAAAAAAAGGGAAAGAAAAGAACTGCCAGCCCAAAGGTCCATATTCAGCATATATATCCTTCAATAATGATGTCAAAATAAAACTTTCTCAAAGAAAAACTAAGGGAATTCACTGCAGCAGGCCTCCTCTAAAATACTAAAGGGCATTCTTCAACCTGAAATATTCCCTGAGGGAACTTGGAACTTCAGAATAAAGAAAGAGCAACAGAAATGATAAATATCTGGATAATTATAATAGACTACCTTCTCTTAGATTCTTTAAAATACATATAACTGGGCTTCCCTGGTGGTGAAGCAGTTAAGAATCTGCCTGTCAATGCAGGGGACACGGGTTCAAGCCCTGGTCTGGGAAGATCCCACATGCTGCGGAGCAACTAAGCCCATACACAACTACTGAGCCTGCGCTCTAGAGCCCACAAGCCACAACTACTGAAGGCTGTGAGCCTAGAGCCCATGCTCCGCAGCAAGAGAAGGCACAGCAATGAGAAGTCCGCACACCCCAACAAAGAGTAGCCCCCGCTCGCTGCAACTAAAGAAAGCACACGCACAGCAACAAAGACCCAACACAGCCAAAAATAAATAAATAAAAAATAATAATAATAAAATAAAATACATATAACTACCTGAGGCAAGAATGTACATTGTCTGGTGGGGTTGTCAATACATGTGGATGTAATATACATGCCAATTATGGCATAAAGAGGGATATTGACCCCTAGGGCAAGTGCTTAAAAGAAAACAAAACTACAAAGCGATATAGCTCAAAATCAGTGGATACATTTAAACAGATTACTAAAAGATATGCAAACAATCGAAAAGAAGGCAGGAAAGGTGGAATAGAGAAACAAACACCACATCCACAAACCAAGCAAATAATAAAATAATACACCTAAAACCAACCATATCAATGATTGCATTATATGTAAATGGTCTAAACACACAAAGTTAAAAGACACAGACTGTCAGATTGGACTTTTTAAAATGCTATATGCTGCTATATTAATGTTAGCGGAACTTAAATAGTCACAATAATATATGCACAATAAAAATGGAATTTTATCTGTGAACCAGGTGGGTCACTATAAACTACATTCTGCCTAGTTGTACAATATTTTTTGTTTGTTTAAATATCCTCCTTTTTTAAGGTTTGGCTGAGGCAGCTCTGCTCTATAGCAAACATCTCCAGGCCCATGTAAGCCAGTCCAACGGCCCCAGGTTAACCACTCAACAGCCATTTGTCCTCTTCCTTGTTAACAGAGCTCTGATTTTGTTCAGCCTCCAGAGGAAAAAAATTGCTTGTCTGAATGAATTGTAAAAATTTTACTTCTTTTTGCCAGTTAATGACCTACTGGTGCATGTGTGACAGTTTTGGCCACATCACATAAGAAGTTTGTAGGGGGCATCTAGGAAACATATTTTCCTTCTGAGAGGAGAGAGTAGGAGAAGAAAAAATTCCCCCTTTTTGGTGGGTTTTTTCCCTCGCTTTAATTTTTGAATTCTGTTACATGAGAATGAGATACTTAGAGCTGTGGTAACCAATGGCACCAGGAAAAGTGCTGAGTGTGGCAGAAGAGAAAAATAAAGGGAGTCTGGGAATCATCCCTAAGAGTGCCTACTACTGGGCTTCTTATTAAGTAAACAAGAAATATTCTTATCGTTTAAGCCCCTGTTGGTCATGCATTCTGCTACCTATGGTCAGAATAACATTAACTGATAAATGAGCAGATAGTCTGGTCGTTCTCAGCACAGAATGCCATCTGGGCAATTCTGCCTTCTGGGCACTATTAGGGCATTGTCCTACCCCCTTTCCCAGCCACTTCATTTGGATGGAGAAGAACATCTGCCTCTAGAGGATTCATTTCAGAACCAATAATACTGCACAGGTTGGGACTCATAGATTCAATCAGCCAACAAACTCTTACCAAGTACTTCAGCGAATTGTGTGCTAAACTCTGAGTTCAGTACTAGAGGGACAACAATAATGAGAAAAAGTTCTGTGTTTCAAGTGGGGGTGAGGACTATATGCAAATAAGTATACATGGTCAGATTGTGACATAAAGAACAGTGGCAGAGTAAGAGCATGTTGGGGGCTAGTCTAGATAAAGTGAAAAACAGAATAGCAGCTATTTCGGAAATTTATGCAGAGCGAGATTTCTGGCCTTTTCCACTTTTTTTAGGGAGTGGTAAGAAAAAGTTGGACTTGAAAAGCCTTATTAAAGTTCCACATTAATACTCTAAACTCAGAGCAGAAAAGCAACCTTTTGTTTGGAATTATTTTAAAAAATAAAAGAAACAACTACCTCAGGAAAGATTTTTAAATCTCGATATGACATTGATCAATCCGTGATAGCTCACAACCTTGGTATTTTTATAAGGGAAGAATTTATAAGGGTTAGAATACGATGGCTAGATAGTGGCAGCGATGTTAGATGATAAAAAGAAAAAATTAGAATAGAGAAGGAATGAAGGATTAAAGAAGAAAATGAAACCGAGGACAGGCGACAGGAGCTGTGGGCATGGAGAACAGGGCAACTGGAAATTTTCGTGGACTGTGACACCGAGGTCAGGAACTCCTTTTGGGTGGGGAAGAAACTTGGGTGGCAGATGTTGTTTAGAAACGAGACTGATGACCTTATTTAGAGCAGGAAGAATGACCATTCCAGCCATTCTCAGTTTAAAGAAGTTGCAAGACGAGCCGGGCAGCAGAACTCCTTAGGGTTGTTCCAGGTTGAGAACCACAGCCTTCATTCTTCCCTCTGCAGCTCTTTCTTAGGCTGTGAACTCTGAAACCCGAGAGAGGCGGGGCTCAGGAACCTGGATGTTAGTAGATGCCAAGTTGTCCATTAAAGTTCCGAGGCGGTCGGCCCCCAAATCTCACAAGGAAATACTGCTAAATTCCTTCTTCCAGGGTATCTACTTCCTCTCGAGTACTGCAGATGTAATCATAAACACAAGCTGGTTGCAGCCACAACCTCACGTTCTAATGTGAAGCCCCCTGACTCCCGCAAACAGTTCCCAAGCTGCTAGAAACCCCGCCTCCGTTTGTAACCATAGGAACGGCTGGCACGCCGCGAGCCTGAGATTCCCGGTTCCGCCCCCTCCCTAACCAATATTGTTCCCCACTATCTGTCCACATGGGCGCACCGCCTCACTATTGGTCAGTGCCCCAGGACTGTGCCTTGCCCCAGCCAATAAACGGACTGTGCACGTGCACACCCGCGAACTCTGATTGGTCACCACTCCCTGATCACGCACTGCCGTCCTGCGCCAGCCCGTGCGCGGCGGCGCCAATGAAATGACTCAGTAGCCATTTATAACCAATCAGCACGCCGCGCGGCTCACAGCCAGCCTATGGGCGCGCGCCGGGGGTGGGTTGTCCCGGCCCTTTTCCATTCCCAGCTGGGTTTGTTAAAGCGACAGGCCCTACGGCACACCGAGGCTCCACCGGGCACCGCAAAGCGGCCGCGCGGGCCCTCGGCGTGAGCTGGCGCCCGTGACAGCGGCGCCGCTCTGCTTGCGACGCCGGCTCCGGGCCGCTGCCGAAGTCCTTGGTGCGGCCGCGTCGGCCGGTAGGATGGGCGGTGAGGCGGGGTCCGCGGCGGCGGTGGTGGGCTCCGAGGGCCGCGTGAAGAGTCTAGGTCTGGTGTTCGAGGACGAGCGCAAGGGCTGCTACTCGAGCGGCGATACGGTGGCAGGGCATGTGTTGCTGGAGGCTGCAGAGCCGGTGACCCTCCGGGCGCTGCGCCTGGAGGCCCAGGGTCGCGCCACCGCCGCGTGGGGCCCGAGCGCCGGCGCCGCTGCCCCGGCAGCCGCCTCGGAGGTGGAGTACTTGAACGTGCGCCTGAGCCTGCGCGAGCCCCCGGCCGGTGAGCGCGGGCCACGGCCCGGAGAGGGGCTGGCGGGACTGGGAGAGGGCAAGCCGGCGGATGCCCACCGGCTGGGTGGGCGGGGGATCCGCCCACGGGGTAGTCGGCCTCAGTTTGGTCGCCTTGACGGGCGGGCAACAATGCCTGCGCCCCCCATCTCGCAGCACCGGGGAGATAGTGCTCACTTCTGTTGGCGCCCCGCCCCTGGCTCGCTGGGGTCTGACTGCCGCCACGGTCCCAGGACCATCTAGGACAGCTCTGGGAGTGAGCCGTTGCCATGGGAACCTGTGATGGGCAGTCAGGAATCAAGGATCTGGGGATTTAGGTTCCTTCTCTTGTGGTCTGAGGAGTGGAGGGCGGAACCAGAGTTTACGAGGTTCCATTCTCGGGTGCCCAGTTTATGGGGGCCCCTTCTCCCCCGCCCCGTCTCTAGATGCTAGTTCTTGGTTCGTGATGAGTTAGCAAAACCTCAGTCTTAGGAGGAGGGAAGTAGTTCCTGAGCGTTACGAGTTCAAAGGAAGTGCTTTTTGACTTGATCATCATACTTGGTTTCCCTCCTTTGGGGAGTGGGGTAACTTAAGAGTTCTACGTCTGTCTTACTTTCTTTGTATTTATTTTTCACTTCTTTTTGTTTCCTTTGCATTCTCTTTCTGCCTCCCCTGGCCCACCCCCATAGACCTTTAGTGACAGTGGGATCTGGGCACTGTAAGAGTTTCTGGAAGATTGATGACCCTTCTTGTGAAGTCCAGTTAATAGTATAGGCTTTTACACTATTAAAAGTGCCCGTGTGGAAACTCACTACATGGGTATTCTATCAATATTAGGCGCAAGAAAATACTAGGAACGGTGAGTCTTAGTCTTCTTTTAGTTGGTAGGAGCTACTTTAAACTATTTTACTTTTCTGCCTCATCAGCTTCAGCATTTATCTGTAAAATAAATAATGGTATAGACTCTCAGCCCTTGAAGAATAAAATACAGCGTATCAGTGTTTAACCCTTGCTATGTATTATACAAAAATCAGTAGTAAGTGCAGTTTTTCCATGTCCTGCTGTGGGGAAGTAGACTATTCACAGTTAAATCCTCAAGGTATGTGAGAATCGAGTAATCCCAAAAACTGTGGTGAGGAAAACATGTATGAACCAAAGCCCTCTTTTGGATTAACAAGTATAGTATGTTAGGTGACAGTTCTTACCTGCCTTATGCCCTTTCATCAATATGGTTTCCAGAATCAACCTATACATGCCTACCCCAAGGTAACAGACAACACAGATTTTCAAGATGGCTGACTGGAGTCAAGGGCAATGGAAAAGGGAAGTAAATTGTTTTTTTGTCCAGGACTTTGGACTCTGTATCTCTGTGCCCATAACTACTCAGTAAATAGATGTAAGATAAATAGCAGTTGGACCTGGGATTCGAAGTAAAAAAACCGCTTTGGTAAAATCTGGGCTATCAAATAGTGTTTGATTCACAAGTCAGGTTTCGTCTTGTCATTCTAACGGAATAGAATGGCTAACCCTAGACAACCTGAAAATCTTAGCTTGTTTTAGAATGTACCAAAACAAACCTTTGCAAAAAGTAAAATCATAGTCTGTTTTAGTTGATTTCATTGAGAAAAAGAATCATTCCTAATATCTGTAGCTTGGAAGAGGCTAGCAACTTTACATAGTTGTGGACTCTTAGGTTCATTTAATTCCAAAACCTAGCTGAATTTCAGCCACCAGAAGAGATTTTTAGAAATCCAGATATTCAGGAAGTATGGCTGTGGGATCTATTTTCAAAAAATCTACTGGATAATTTTTCAGCATTGTTAATCTAACTACTTGCTTTCATGGTGATTGATTTTCTTCATATTTTTATTCAATAATTATGGTAGAAAGACAAGACACATCAGAGAGTTGGTTTCACTTCTTGGTTGCACACCAGGAGTATGACCTTGTGCGTGTTCCTCATCCTTCCTGAGCCCCAGTCTGCCTCTGTGATGGTCTTCTAGCTCCCACGCTCACCAGTGCTCTGAATTATGAGTTTGGGCTGAAGGACCATTAGCGAATGAAACATCTTGTGACATTGTAGTTCTCATTGCATAAGACAAAGGTAATAAACTATGAGCAGAAGCAGAAATGGGCACATGATTCAGCTTGTGGACCTACTTAATTAAAAATTAATAAATAAACAAGAGAAAGCAAGTAAGCAAAGATTTGTTTCCAAATACTATAACCCAGGTTTATCAACTTTCTCAAAAATTTTTCCTGTTTATGTTTTGAAGTAGTTGAAAGTCTCATTTTAAATGTTCTAGTTCCTATGTTGATTTGTTTTTTCTCTGAAGAGGGAACTTCATCTCTCTCTCAACCTCTTCCAATGTCCTGTGCAACTCTGTTCTTCACACTTGCCTGTCATGGTCTGCCTCATTCCCTTCCCTTCATCTAAACCCCTTCTCACTTGTTTCCATGCCAACCCTTACTTCAACAGCAGAAGTGGTCCTCAAGATGCCCCCGCCACTGCCATGGACTTCAGCATGCTAGTGTCATTACTTGTATACAAGTGTCTATAGCCTCCTTTCCTCCCAAGGTCTATTTGGGGATTGAAGTTATTTAGGTTTGTATCCATTTTGTATCAGCTTTGTGCTTGACATTTAAGCACTGTAAATTTTGGACATAAATGAAATCCACATTTTTAAACATTTCAAGTACTTTGTCATATTCAGTAATCTAATGATTACAAATTAGAACTTTAGCCCAGCTCTAAGGAGTGTTGGGATTCCTTGAGCCTAGTACCTGATAGCTATAAAATGGAGAGGCTTCCCTGATTCCAGTGCTGTAGCACTGCTGGGACTTATAGGGCGGCTCTGGACACACCTGAGCTCTGGGACTCACTCTGTCACTGTCATTTATCATGGTCTCATGTCCCTTTGACTTATTCACTTAGCTTCCAAGTCACCCCCCTTTTGAGTATTTCTATTTGAATGATCTTAAGTGGCAAATACTTGTAAGGTTTTTTTTTCTAATATATTACACATTGAAAATTGGAGATAGATTCAGGAAACTTAATGGGCCAGTAATGCATTCCTGTTTCCTAAAAGTATAAGGTTGAAATGTTAACTGAGTTGATGATGGTCTTAGAACTCTAGTATTTAAATGAAAAATTATCCCATTTCACTAGTGATTTCTGGCCTTTAAATTTTTTTTAATGAATGGTTACAGTAGAAATCTCCATTTCATATCTACTGACCAGGCATATCTCAGAGAAAGTTCTCAGTCTGTTCTGCACTTTCTTCATATTAATCATCCCACCCTTGATGAGGGAATTTAGTTCTAAACTTGAATCTATGCACATAAAATGAAGGGAACATTTGTAAGTATCTCTGGGGAGCCACCCAACCAACACTGATAGCCCTGGAGTTGGCTTCAGATCTGAACGATACAGTCTCTGCACTCATCAGGGCTCCAGCAGTGCCTCTGGCTTTGCTAGGTCCATCCACACCCTGCCTACTGGCCTCACAGTCAAGGATAAGCCTCTGCGTGAAATGAAATGGTGCTGGCTGACCCCAGAGCAGGAGGAAGGAGTCGTGGCCATGCTTGGCCAGGCCCACTCCATATCCCAAGTTAAACAACATCCCCTATTAATCAGTAATGACTCCTGCCTAATAATTTGTTCTGTTGGTTTGGCTATTTAGTATTCAGTATTCATAATATTCCAAGTAAATTTTTCCTCTCCTTTTCCATCTCTGCCCAAAGAATATTTAGTCTGATTTTTGTGGTATACCCAAAATAAATCTATTTTTTTCTAGATTAATTTTAGGTCCAGTTTAATATTGGTACCTCATGTTAATATAATAGTATACTAACATTAGTATACTCATGCTAGTATACAAGTGGGGGAAATAAATGTTTATGTATATGTAGGTATGTATGTGTATATGGTTGTATACACATATATATGTATATGGGAGCTCTGGCATTTTATGGTAATTACTTGTGTAATTGGTCTATTTGCAGATAGAAGATACATATGTATATACATATATATGTGGTTTGAAATTGATTAAACTTGGTAAAAGTTGATTCAAAATTTAATTCTCTAAATCTCAGTTTAATGTACTTTTTGATGTATATTCAGTGTTATATATAGCTAGGAAAACCTTTTAAAAAAACTATGATTCACATTGTGAAAATTCTTGATGTAATATGAACCTTAGTAAAAATAAAATGTATTCTCTTTTTTAGGTGAAGGCATCCTCTTACTACAGCCTGGAAAACATGAATTTCCATTTAGCTTCCAACTTCCATCTGAGTAAGTGAAACTGTGTAACTGGGGATTTCCTTTCCCTGCAACCTGTCTATCCAGTTGTATGGGCACCAAGTACCTTCTGACATTCAGGTGTGCATGTTTATCCTGAATAACCACTGAGTAGACCTAACCCCGCTCACCTTTTTTTTAAAAAACAAAACAAAACAAAACACCCAACACTTTAAGGGCTTTTCCCAGTTTTGTTAAACTGAAAAACAAAGTTAAAAAGTCATCTCTTTGGTTGATTTCAGACCTTTGGTAACCTCATTCTCCGGGAAATATGGAAGTATTCGGTACTGTGTGAGAGCAGTTTTGGAACGACCCCAGGCACCTGATCAGAGCATTAAGCGGGAACTCCAGGTCGTCAGTCACATCGATGTCAACACACCAGCATTACTAGTAAGTTCTTCCTCTTTCTCTTCCTCCTTCCCCTTTTCCTACTTCCCTTCCATCCTCCTTCCTTTCAACTGTGGTCTCTACATTTAGCAAGTCTGGTGGCAGCCTGTCCTGTCACTTTCCGATACAATCTTATAACCCATAGGCATTCACTATAAATATGTGATTCCAAGTTGGGCAAATTACAAATTGTGTGTGTTAGTACTATTGATTGTGTCCCTGTTGTTCAGGGCTTCTTTTGCCAGAAAGTTACATGGGCTTAAAATGCATTAATAAGGCTTAATAATAATAATGCACACACACAGAGTAGTTACTTTTCCCAGAGCAGCCACATTCACAGGGCTGTGGTATTCTAAACTCTTCGCTAATAGCAGGTTGAGGAACAGTAATTATGGAAGAGTATTAATCACTCCCAGCCTGTTATTGAAGCTCAGGCCATTATGCTGTGTCTCCTTGCATTTTGCATGTCATTTTCTAACATTAAGTAAGTGCATGCAGCTGCTCTGGAGACCCTTTCACTTATCATTTCCTTATGACAGATTTGGCCACATTAAAGCATTGAACTTCTAATAATCACCAGAAATACTGTAGGCTGGTAAGAAAGATTAGGCTATAAGTAACAACAGAATAGGCAAGATGGGAGTTAATGAGCTAGATTCTTTTATCTAAACCCATATTATCAAAATAATATAAAATTATACCTTGTACTTTCATGATAGCTACTAGGACCTAATGGTTCTTCATTTAAATATGAATGAATGATTTTTTACTTCATAATTTAAACTTTCCATCATGATACTGATGTTACAGAGATATATTTTTAGTATTGGAGGTTACCCAGTGTTTTTAAAGATCAGGAAAAGAAACAGGAGTTAAAAGTTGTTTAACTCTACTTCCACACGAAAGTGAAATAGAATTTACTCTGATGTTCACCTTTAGATTATAAAAATGTAACAGATATGGCCTAGTTGCATGGTCCCTTGTGGCCAAAATCGTACAATAGCCAGACCCAGCTGACCCAGCTTATAACTATGACTTATCACCTGCTCAGCACCTATTTTGAAAATTGATGATGCTGATAACTGCTTTGTGTTTCTAAAAACTACTTGGAATTGGGTGGTTAACTAATTCTAAACTATTTATGGGGCCATTGTGGCAAATAATTTAAAGATTTTTTATTTTTTGGCAAAAAGAGATACTATTTGTCCTTTACTATCCTTTTATAATTGAAAAAAGTATTGCAGCTTTGGGTTTTACAGTGAACTTTTGGTTTGTGCGTCTTGTAAACTGAGCATTTTAAACAGTATTTTATAATACTGTTTTATAAACAGTATTATATAAGCGTCTTGTATCGCTTATCTTGCTACTGTAGAATAGAAAGTGGGGTGGTGAGTTCAATAACCCTTTAGATCCATTACACTAGGTGTGTTATTGCACTACCGTTACACAAAACCCAAAAATCATTCTAAATTAAGGACACTTGAAATTTCTGCCTAATCATTTTGAAGTAAGGAAAAAAGGCTGTTTCCTTATTCCACATTTTAAATGCCAAGACAAAAAGAACATTCTGATTATTGATTTTTATACCATTTCTCCTTTTCCTGATCTACACATAAAGTCTTTAAAAAAAAAAAAGTAGTTCTGTCATAGGTACTACTACAGTTTTTTGGGTTTTGTTTTTGTTTTGTTTTTTTTTTGCGGTACACGGGCCTCTCACTGTTGTGGCCTCTCCCGTTGTGGAGCACAGGCTCCAGATGCGCAGGCTCAGCAGCCATGGCTCACGGGCCCAGCTGCTCCACGGCATGTGGGATCTTCCCGGACCAGGGCATGAACCTGTGTCCCCTGCATTGGCGGGTGGACTCTCAACCACTGCCCCACCAGGGAAGCCCTCTACTGCAGTTTTTTTTGTTTTTTGTTTTTTTTGGTTTTTTTTGTTTTGCGGTAAGTGGGCCTCTCACTGTTGTGGCCTCTCCCATTGCGGAGCACAGGCTCCAGACGCGCAGGCTCAGCGGCCATGGCTAACGGGCCCAGCCGCTCCATGGCATGTGGGATCCTCCCGAACCGGGGCACGAACCCATGTCCCCTGCATTGGCAGGCGGACTCCCAACTACTGCGCCACCAGAGAAGCCCTCTACTGCAGTTTTTGATTGCTTTTTTAAAGGATGGTATATCACTTCCCAGAAACACAATGAAAACATAGGATAAAATAGAATGATGTCACCCTAATTTGAATCTGAAAATTCACCTTAGTTTTCCTGAAAAGGGAATGATTTTTAATGCTTTGTCTTTATTGTACCTAGTTTGTCACAGGAAGATAAGAAAGGTTGATTTGTTGTTTTTTGGAAGACATTGCTGTACAACGGTTTAATAAAAAATGACATAACTTTAAGTTCTGTGAGTTTTCTAGACCAGTTTAATTATTTTTATTATTTGAACTTTTCAAGACCCCTGTATTGAAAACGCAAGAGAAAATGGTTGGCTGTTGGTTTTTCACTTCTGGTCCAGTCTCACTGAGTGCCAAAATTGAAAGAAAGGGATACTGTAATGGTAAGCAAACTGTTTAAAAATCCAAATGCAAGATTCATTCATTTTATTAGCTAATTGTAAGTGATTTTTAATAGTGTTTTGTAATTTACCAAGTATATAGTATTTTAAAACATGAATAATACAGTTGTCTGGTTCTAGTATAAATAATTGATATTTAAATATTTGTAAATAGATGAGCGGATCCCAATAATCCTGGTATTTCTGACTTTAGTCCTGGTACTTTCATAGCAAAGACTAAAACCAGTAGAGTGGGAAAATGCCAGCATTTTATTTTAATGTTGCAAAAAAATGTTCCAAGCAGTGTTGCTCAGAAGAGAGCTGTTGTCATATGAAAATACTGTTAGGCATTCTGACTCCATGCTGGAAATTCAAATATATGGGAGGGGCTAGAATGTAGAGCATTGACACTCTTAACAGTCAGATTGATATCAGAACAATAATCTGTGAAGGGCCCAATTCTATCCAGTGGATTTGGCCCCCACTCCAGGGTTCTGGCTTCTTGGAAATGAATATGGAATAGAATAGTATGATGGTGGGTGTATAATGTGGGTGTAAAACTTGGCTACTCCATCCATTGCTTTATTTGTGTTTATCAGTTCCTAAAATGGGAAGACTTTGTTCTTCTGTTGGGAAGATTTTAATTTGTTAGGCACTAATGAGTATGTTAGTGATCTTCTGTACTTAACGTAGTACTGAATCATTTATTTGTATGTCTTCTCTTAACTTTTATAGATACTGGTCATTTACAGATCTTTAGAATTGGTAGCCTAATATTGCTACATTAGAAAAGTGAATCATGTGATAGTTAGAAAACAGTATCTACCACAAACTGCCATAAATTTTCACTTCTCTGACTCAGATTTGCAATGTAGGTTTTCCGTGAGGCTTCTCAACTTGTTAAAGCAGCGTTGCCACATTTCAGCTTTCATCAGTAACAGCTTTGTTCCACTGTGGAGAGAATTTCCTCAAGGGTCTCTGAAGGTGTTTCTGTTTTCTTTTTAGGAGAAGCTATTCCAATCTATGCAGAAATAGAGAATTGTTCCTCTCGTCTGATTGTTCCCAAAGCTGCCATTTTCCAGACGCAGACTTACCTGGCCAGTGGGAAAACAAAGACCGTGCGGCTCATGGTGGCCCACGTGCGCGGGAACCACATCGCCTCCGGGAGCACCGACACCTGGAACGGGAAGACCCTCAAGATCCCGCCTGTGACGCCGTCCATCCTGGACTGCTGCATCATCCGAGTGGACTACTCCTTAGCTGTGAGCACGGCGCTTGGTGAAATTAAAGACGTAGCGTGGAGCCATACCTGGTGCCATGTTACTGAGAAGATGTACTTTTAATACCCAGGAAAATGTCATTTTATGTCAGCATTACAACAAATTGTGGAATATGTGAAGATTGGCCTTTGTTTTTTAATCAAAAACTATCCCCCTGAGGTATTTAATTAAATAACATGGAAGAATGAAGGTGCAGTAGGGCTGCTATATTGAAGACATAAGTAACTTTCTATGGTTCTAAGTTGTGCTCACTTACAATGAAGTGTATTAAGGCCACACTTCCCCATCACAGAGCGTTCACTGTATTTCGTGGGCTCTTCATTTAGTTCTTCATTTTATTCGTCAGGACAATTTACAGTTGTGTTGGGGGTGGTAGCAGACAACAAAAGCATTTTTTCTATGAAAAAATAATTGGGTTATTTACTATGAGGTTTAACTTATATTTGTGCCTTTCTCTCTCTCTCTCTCTTTGTTGTTTTGTTTTTTGGCATATTAGGTGTATATTCACATTCCCGGTGCTAAAAAATTGATGCTTGAGCTGCCCGTAGTGATTGGCACGGTTCCATACAATGGTTTTGGCAGCAGAAACTCCAGCATTGCCAGCCAGTTTTTTATGGATATGAGCTGGTTGACACTGACTCTGCCAGAACAGCCTGAAGGTAAAATGTTCTGAGGTTCTTTCAGAATGCAGTTTTATACATAGAGTACTTAAGAACAGGAAGTATGAGATAGGAAATGCTCAAATGATAATTACTGCTGCCACTACAACTATTATTACTCCTTTTATTACTAAAAATCATCAAACATTATTCCCAGAGGGGACTTTGAGAGTTTAGCTTATCCAAGACAGAAAGCTCCTAATGGCAGATCCAGAAATACAATCTACATCTCCTGATTCCTATTTATAATAGTAGAAGAATGGAAAATAATCAGAGTAAGAGTATAGTGTGTTATGTTGGTGTTTTCCATAGCCACATTTCAATGATTTTTTTTAACCTAGACTAAAACACACACGTCTCAAAGAGAATATAAATCACGGTTAATAGTACTTTAATAAAAGCAGAAACTACTGAATATTTTTTTGTTGTAATGGGCACAAAAACTTCCTGCTTAGAGGAAAAAATACCAATGTTTTATCTTCAAATTAAGCTAAGTTTCTTGTTCCTGTAAGAGTTCAGAAGAGAGTAATGTAATTAGTTTTTGCGTGGATTTCTTAGAGCCAACTCCTTTTTTGTTTCAGCACCACCAAATTACGCAGACGTGGTGTCGGAGGAAGAATTCTCTAGACACGTTCCTCCTTACCCTCAACCCCCTAACTGTGAGGGGGAGTCGTGCTGTCCTATGTTTGCCTGCATTCAGGAATTCAGATTTCAGCCTCCGCCTCTTTATTCAGAGGTAAAGCAAAAGAAAATTAGACTTGTGTTGTGCTGTTTGTAAATAATCCTCTGTGTCTGTTTTTGACTCCCAATTAGTAGAGGATACATACAAAAAAATTTTTACGATGGTGATAGATTATCACTGATCCACTTACCACATTTTGTGGTGTTTTCTTGCTACTCTGTAGCATACATGTAGAGTACCATGGATTGCCTTTAAGACCATGGAATACAGAGAACTTAAGTGGCCTACTGGGACTTCTTAATAACAGGCTTTAAGCAGTTTGGCTTATGACCATATAATTAGAAATAGATACTAGAATCACGTTAAAGAATGCTGCAGTAGTAATCTTGGTCTGCTCGTTTTTGCAGGTTGATCCACATCCTAGTGATGTAGAAGAGACCCAGCCTGTTTCCTTCATTCTCTGAACGTATTTCAGAAATCACTGTGTTCATCACCAAATTAGAATGTTGGTTCTTTCCCCCTGTCTTTTTGGGGAAGAGGGAGGGAAGATCAGCTTAAGAACATAAATAGACATCAAGACTGAAGGTGATAGAAATTAAAGAATGCGTGAACTTTCCAGTGGGCCAACAGGATTGTTGCACAAGTTTGTGATGTGGTCTTGTATCCCTTTAGAACTATGGGACAAAGATGTGAAAAGTCACAGAATGTAATGGAAGTCCTGATGGTGATAGAGTAAGTGAAGAGTGCCTATGCTGACCCAAGAGAAAGGTGCCTGTAAACAGTGAAAACACTATGCGAGCATGTCTTTACAAAGGTTTCTCAAAGTAGAACAGATGTATCCTCAGCTTTAAGGCAGTATGGACGCATTGGGAGGAGACTTGATTTTGGAGAACGTAGCAGCACAAGGGGTGTGCATGAACAGGAAAGGGGCCCACTCTAAATTAAACATGAAGCGAGACCCTCTGGTGTCAGGGTCTTCATGATTTCTAACCATATTCCATAGGACTGAAGTCCTTAAAAGAATCCTTTTCGGAGGTCATGGTCTTATGAGGTTCTAATAAAGTAATACAGTTTTCACTCTTTTAATGGTAGTTTAAGAGGTAGTTTGTAAGTTGGCTATACAGTATTACGAAACCAAGAAAGAGTTCCTTCCCTGAAAGGCTTGTCAGTTGAAAGGGGAAAGGTGTACTTCAATATGAAAACACATTTTGTTGAAAGTTGCACTTTTTATCCCCTTTAAGTACTTCAGCAGAGTACATGTTTGATTTTCCTCATATCTTATTTACCTAGGAGCATATTAGAAAAAGGGTTAAAAAAAGAAAAAGAAAAAAAAAAAGCTTGCATCCTTAGGATGCCTTGATAACTGCACAGGGGGAAAAAAGGCCTTTTTTACCTACCTCTGGTGGGGTTATCAGAATCAGATATGTTTTAAAACTCCAGGCCGGTGAAGTCTTCTTTGGAGTTTCTGCTCATTTGCAGTAGCAATCTCATCTCTCCTATCCCTAAACCTGAAACTGGACCAAGGGCAAAATCTATAAGGTTAACATCAGTTGAACGTTAATATGTGTATACCAAAGGGTATTTCAAAATAAATGCAGAATCAAGGCAGAAATACCATTTTCCCTTTTTTTGAAAAGTCATATAAACTTAATTTCTGTTAAGAGACTTAAGTCTACTGATGGCAGTCAATGTGTTGTTCATTGTTATTCCAGTTCTTTAGTAATTCTGTTTAAACTGTGATTTTTTTTATTGTTTTGGTGCAATATTTTATTATCCTTTAACCTCAGGATATTCAGACCAACAAGATTGTGTTGCTGCTAAAAGACTGAGCAGTGTTTTTACTGTCCCTCTGTCCCCTCCTAGTCACAGTCACATGTTCACTTGTTTTTACTTTAATCTGTTGGTTTTGTGAGCTGAGAGCATTTCTGTACACTAAGTAGAAGGGAGGTAGGGGTTCCCATGATAGAGATTTTGGACCAGCCCAGTACTTTGGTTTTCTCCATGTCCTGAGGGTTAGATCTGGAAACCCTGGTGCTTCCCATGCAGAATACTGTACTTCATTCAGCTGAACGATTAGCTTTTCTTTCAGTCAGTATATTCCGTTAGAAAAGTTTTAAGGTTAAATTTTGTATGTAAAAATTAGCTGGACATTTGATCAGGGATTTTTATACAAACATTAGGTAAATGTACGCTTTTCACCCTTGGGTATACGTCTCTTCTCTGTAATTACATAAGCATCTTAAGCCGTTCTTTCATCTTTTAAGCCACTGAATGAAAATCACGATACAAACTGTTTTACCAATAATTGTGGTACTGAAATTGTCACAAATCTTTTTTCCCTGCTTTGGTTTTTTGGTGATCTTTTATTTTGCTTTGTTTTTGTGTGTTTGTTAGCTATGTGCTGTCTAAACAGTTTTATTTTTACTTTAAAAAAAGATCACCTTCAGCTATTTCTTGACCTCTGACTTGCAGTTTACATGTTTTGTCAAGACATTTTCCATCTCCATGATACCAAAACAAAGTAAAAGAAACAAAACAAAATGGTATGGAGGAAGAGAAAGTTTAATTATCTATCTGGCTGCAAGTAGAAAAGTAGCTGCTTACTGGAATCCTTCAGTAGGATCGTTTTGTCACCTTTTTTAAAGAAATGAAGTGCACCTACCAAATTAAAACAAAGCTGATTTTTTAGCACTTACGAGAATAGCTAAAAGGTATGATTTGCCTTATTGAATTGATATTGGTATGTCTGACCTTAAGCAGTACGTTGAAACTGCATACCTTTCTATAATCAAATTATTTGATGAAGGTAGAAGATTCTACATTGGAACAGAGAATACTTGGGAATGAAGGTAAAAATTTAGCTGCTATTTGCTTGTTTATTCTCCTCTTGCTTAGTTTGCAAAGAAACTGTGGCCTTAGAATTTTCTTTTTGATGCAAAAATTTTGAAATTGAGAAAGTGCATCTTCTGGCACACAAAATTCTTCCATGGGCAGAACTTTACTTTCATGTTTTTGTTTTGCACAATAAACTCAATAGGCAGGGGTTATGTTTTTGATAAGTTAACTATGAAAGCTTTTTATTTTTATTATAAAAATGTAACAATTTAACCCGGGGGGGTGGGGTGGGGAGATTGTATTTTGTACTCTTGTCTGAACCCCATGGGTTCCTTTTGTTAATAAAATGATTACACTGATGCTGTGAGTTGCTAGTTTTGTTTTTGTTTTGTTTTTGTAAGACTATGACTTAAATTGTTACAGACTTAAGGGAAGTCAATACCGTGAGACAAAATGTTACTGCTGTTGAGATCCTTTTGTAAATGTGTGCTATATCATCAGACCAGGCACAGCCCTGGTGGATTCTGAACCTGTTTTTATGATGGCCTCAGTTTCCCCAAAGGTAATCGGTTTTTAGCATTCTATGAAAAAGAGAAGTTGAGATGAGTGATTAAGCTTAAGCTGTATTGGTCATTGAGAGAACATTATCTCCATTTATTCTCAAATAATAATGATCACTTCTTTAAAGCTTTCTGAGTTTTCATGTTTGTTTGACCAGAACCTTTCCAGGATTGATTTAGTAGGTCTGGTGGGCAGTCAGTGGACTCATACTGCAAAACACCTGTACGTAAGCCTCCCCTTTCCACGCACATACTCAAATGGACAAAAGTCATATATTTTGTACAGGGAATATGTAACAATATGTCATCTCAGGAAAACTGCCCTCTGTCCTGGAAGATTTTAAACCTTAGCTAAGTGGTAACAATTAACCCAGGTAATTTACTCTCCAGGTTTTTATAATGTGTGAGATGATGTTAAATAATTGTCTTTTCTGCATTCACATTTGCAATCAACATAAATCGAGATATTTGTCTCATGCAGTAAATATCGAGGCAAAATTTATAAGATTACCATTAAAGTTTCTGTAGTTTGTATTGCAAAGTTTCAGGACATGGCAGTCTGGGACATAGCCCTTATATTACAAATGGGGATACCAAAACCCAGAGGTGTAACCTGAAAATTTGGCCTACATTCTTTGTAAGATTCCTGCTCACTCTAAAATTTCCTGATTCTACAACTTTAATAGAAGTTATGGAAACAGGAATTGCTTTAAATCACATACCTTAAGACTTGGCAGACCTGAATACTACTAAGCATATACTAAATCAAGAGTCTTCAGCATTTATATCTAAAAGCCCTGCCTCCTAAAAGGATGCCAGTCTTTGACTAAATTGCTTCATAAGTATGTTTGATTGGTAGCTAGAATCCTTTCTTCAGCAGAGGCATTTGTTTCTAACTTTATAATTTGAAATAATTATAGGATCACAAAAAAGTTGCATTAACAGTACAGAGAGATCCTGTGTACCCGTCACCCAGTCTCCCCCAACCATAACTATAACACATCAATATCCGGAAATTGACACTGACACAGTAAGAATTAACTAGAGTTCAAGCCTTCCTTGGATTTCACCTGTTTCTGAATAAACTCATTGTTCTCTTGCATGTTTTCCTGTATAATTCTATGGCATTTTATTACATGTCTAGGTTCACATCACCACCACAATCAAGATAAAGAACTGTTCCATCACCACAAAGAAACTCCCTTGGGCTACCCCTAGGCAATCACACCCTCCCCTTCCCTAACCCCTGACTGAACTGTTCTCTATCTCTGTAATCTTCTCATTTTGAGAATGCTTAGATAAATGGGATCATTAGGTATGTACCTTTTGCAATTGCCTTTTTCACACTGCATAACACCATTAAGATCCATGCAAGTTGTACATATTGATAGTTTTTTCCTTTGTGTTTCAGCTGCAACATTTCAAAAGAAATATATCGGCTATTACTTAAAATGCCTTCTTGCAATTTTCAAAGAAAATATGTAACACGTGCACATGATACCTTTGTAAATATTGTTTTTACATTTGAGAACTACCTTTTATGTAGAAAATATTTAAATGCAGGTTTCCACAAACTTAGGGGTCATTTTCAGCTTGCCAAAGTCCGTGAAGTCTTTAAAGATAAATACAAAAAAATGCAAGGGCATTTGCTGCGCTCGGTTTACTCATTTAATAATATTTCCCTAATACCTCTCTACTAGTCTTGTACTGTCTAGGGGAAGACTTTTTCTTTAAAAAGTTACTTCCTGGTACTATAGCCATTTCCCACTGGGACCCCAGTGCCATATCTATTTAATGGCTAAAGGACATAAAGTGTTCCAAAACAAAATGCTAACTTTACATATAGGAACTCCTTATAATAACAAAGATGTCCATGTTTTTTTATTTTGTCTTTTAGATGCCAAAATCCATCTGAGTCCCTGAGATAAGCGTTCTGTATATGAAAGCTTATCTGTATTAGCTTTCACTCTAGATATTCAGTTTTGACTGGACTGGTTTATTGAGTTGATTCAAGTAAAGTATAAAGGTTTATGATCTATAGTTAATTAGCTTCAAAATACGGTGTGCGCATGTGCGCGCACACAGAACAGTTTCTTGCCTGGAAACTTCCCTCTGCAGGCAAGATGGGTATCAAAAGTTATATTTATGTATCTGGGAACTCAAAAGAGGGCACATTACCATCACCAAGTATCCCACTACTAGAAGACAAAGGGTGAGCCTTCTTTTTGGTAGCTGATATACTGGCGGGCAGTAAACAGATAAGGGTTAAGGAAGCTTTCAACTAAACAATTCTATGTTTTATAACACACCCTGAGTCACTACAGTTCGGGAAGTTGAAAGCAAAACCCTACTATTGAACCATAATAGTCCCTGGCATAATTCAGAAGGATCCAGGAGCCCATGTGAGAAAATGTAAGAAGCTATACTGAATATTCACTATCTGAGAGCTTCACTGCAGATTCATTTTAATAGTTTCAAGAGAGTTAAGATTATGGAAAAACAGCTTAGGAACCTAAGCACTTTTACAATTTTTTTCTCTTGCGTAAATTAAAACATAAGTACATGTATGTGTATATATAGGAGGAGTATAATACCAAGCAAAATCTCTAGTTCATCTTCTTTAGGAGAGGACGAACTCAAAAGATTCCTTGTAAATCTCTTAAGAGAACATACTTCTACAGAGGTGGATTTCAAAGCAAATCTCAGTGTTTATTATTCCATCCTCAATTCAACATCTGGCTCTTTTAGATAAATGCAGAATTCTAGGTACTAAGGGAAACTGTAGCAACAAACACCTACTTTTATCTTATCTGACATAACAAAAAAACCTCCGTAACATGTCAAAAAGATAAACGCAAAGGGCTGCAAACACCAACAGCTGCTCCTCTAAGAGAGTGGCAGGATCACATCTGATAAGTGTGATGTTTTTATGAAAATTAATTGCATTGTACTGGAAACTATTTTAAAACAACCAGCTCCAGAATTGTCCTCCCAGAAATAAAACAAGAATAATCCCTGATGCCAATGGGAAGATGTTTTAAATGGTATCTGCATTGAACAGAGGGATTTCTTAAGGTCTCAGATTTGCTTCTGACCCCAATACAGAAGTCTTACAGGGGAGAACTGAGTTGGTGGTAGCCAGGCAACCTGCATGTTTTTCCAGCCTCGCCCAGTCATAGATACCAGGTCTTTGACCCTTCAGCCTTAGCCTGGCTGGTTCCAAGATAAACTGTCCCTCAGCAGGCTCCAAGGCAGATGCTGGGAGCTGGGACGTGTCTCATTGCCCCAAGTCTGCTATGACCTGGCTCACCCACCTGGCTCAGCCGTCGCCTCTTGCTGACTGTGTAACTCACACGTAGAACTTTACAAGTGCTCGGAGGGAACACTTCCCCAGGCAGCAGCCTGCAGAGTTGAGACCCAGAACCTCAATTCCAACACCAGGACCCCCACAGGGAGAGGAAGGTACAAGAAATTCCTTAAAACAAATAATCAGGAGTGGCTGCCATCAGCAAAAGTGAGGGCTCCCCATATCACATAAGTTCACTGAGAGGAAATTGTCTCTTTTGGTGGTTGGTTTTGGTTTGGGGTTTGGGTTTTGGTTTTGCACCTGATTTTTGTGAAGGAAGTTTATACCTCGGGAGCTTCTCCTCCCACCTAGCCAGAGCCTCAATGCTCTGCCCAGTGATTGCTTGTCCTCGCCCAGGGGGAACAGGTTCTCCTGTTTGCCCAGGACTTTCCCCACATCCCAGGACCCCTTCAATCGCAGACAAACTGGCACAGTTGGTCACCGTAGCCCTGCCCCACTATCAGGGGGAAACCTGCTCTACCCCCCACTCCCGGACACACTACCGCAGGCCTTCACTGTGTCTTTGTCACTGTCTCTGCCCCTCCAGCACCAAAACCCTCCTACTATCACCCAACAGCCCCGTGCAGCAGAGTGCCTTCCCCAAATGAACAAGGACAAAGAAGCTCAGGACCTTTAAGCCATTGGGATTTGGACCGGGACCCCATTTGAGGCCAGCCAGATAGCTGGTCCAGACTCCACCTCTCCCATCTCCTTCTTCTTTCTGCTGCGGAGGCCCCAGCTAGCCCAGGGACAGCCTCTGGGCTCCCAGGGACTGGCTCTGAACCATAGGTCACACCTCTGCAAGGCAAGTCACTTCCTCCCAGGCTTTGAGACCTGTGCACAGACCCACATGGTCAGAGGCCACAGAGGTGCCCCTCATGCTGTCTTCTCGTTCTCTCTCTCTCTCTCTCTCTCTCTCTCTCTGTGTGTCTCTCTCTCTGTCTCTCTCTCTCTGTCTCTCTCTCTCTCTCTCTCTCTCTCTTCAGAAAGGAGGACCTGATTTCCCAAGAGCTTTGGGTTCCTTTCTTCCTCTTGCAGCTCTCCCGACAGTGACCTGGGTCTGGGGTGAGCTGGGGAAGCTGTTGCACAGGAGGAATGATCACTAAGTGCCATGGCATAATTATGCTCACAGGACATTTGGAACTCCTTTCTGGAACTTGCTCTCAGAGCCTGTGACACAGTCTTCTTAATATCTTTATGGTGAAAAGTCTATCTTTTGAGATTTGAACTGATGTTGTGAGACTGTCCAAAGACCATCCAGAAAGTAGCCTGGAGTGTGAAGCTGAGTGCTGGGTTTGGGGGCACTGATTAAATGGGCTGGAGCAGAGGTGAGGGACAGCAGTGAGCAGGGTGTCCTTTTGGGGTTTGACCAGCCGACTCTGAAAAATATGTCCAAATGTAATACCTTATTCATGTTTCACCTTACCTGGGTGTTCCCAGGTCCCATTAGCCTGTAGAGGAGAACTAAGTCTCATGAAAAATAATATTCCCGTGTCACTGACTCTTACCCCAACTGGCTCTTCAAGAACCTTAGATTCTTGCCAAGTCCCTCTCTTACTCCTAGGAATTTCCCAAAGTCCCCATGAGTAAGTACCTTCCCACAACCCGGGTGTCACCTGTGATGCTCTGAAGGCTTCTGAGGTTGATTTTTACCAAGTGGAGAAGAATGATTTCTGCCATTTTGTAATTTGTTTTGTAAGAAGCCACCCCCAAAACAGCTTCTTGGGCCCCAACCTATGGCCAAGTTTCCATCAAAGCTGCAGTTTTAGTTTTTGATTGGCGTATGTCCCTCTCTGTAACACCTGGATGTGCAATGTTGGGACCAGGCTGCTGGCACAGTCAGGAGACCCATACGCCTCACAGTCTCGACTTCCTCTGAAGACTAAAGCTCTGACATTGGGCCAAATCTCTCTTCCCTGGTGCCCTCTTAACCAAGGATGGGTCTTTCTCCACCCCCAGAAGTTCCCCAACCATCTCCCAGGCATCTGCTTCCACCAGTGAGCTCTGGCTCAGTGTCAAGCTGGGTCCCTCCATCTGCACCACGATAGGCAAACAGTCACAGAAAAGCAGGGTGAGCCAGAGCATGGCTGCAGGAGGGACTTAACACCCAGCCCCCGGAGGTGCCACCTGCCCCAGAGCCACAGACAACCAGTGGCCCCTTTCAATGAGAGACCGGGCAGAGGGACACACCAGACTATCCATAGGTTCTCTATCTGAAACACCTGGAGCCCACAAGTAAGCAGGGGACAGAGGACAGACGTATCTTTTGGAGGGGGAAGGGTTTCTGAACACGTGGGTTACTGCCCGGTGAGGGCAGGTTCTGGGGTCCCCAGGCCACCAAGGGAAAGCACAGGGTCACTTGCCAAGTGCTGTCAACAGGAGGGAACCAGGTACTGACGTGCCCACAGGCTTGCTTTACACTTCATCTCAATCCCCACTGCCCTTCCCACAGTGATGTGGGCTCATCAGGAAGCCTCCAATTCCCAGCTTGGACAAAACTGTGATAGAAATGCGGCACTTGTAATAAATCTCGCTGATGTAACTTTTTCCCTGTCTCCTTTTCACCTCTTTGGTTGGGGTTGAGGGCCTTAATCTCCCCAATGAGCTTCTCCTATAAAAGGCCTCCATTTGTGCTCAGCACAGACTCAGAAGCCCAGGGAATTTTTACATTTATTACAGAAGGAGGCAAGCATCCATTCTGCCTGTTTCCATTAACACACACTGGCAATTAATGTGTTTGGTTCAAAAGCCTTCAAACATTTTTACATCCATTTGCACATTTAAATGGCTCTATATAACAGTCAAGCAGGTGGTTAACTATATGTATATTAAATTCATAGAGAAACTGGTAATTTTCAATTATAAATGTCAGTTCACAGTTTACATGATAAGAATTTTTTGAATAGACCCATTAGCTGATTTAGTTAGCCAGGGTTTTTATAAATCATGGTTTATTTGCTTATTCTACTTATAAAGGAGGAATTTTCAGTGTTCTCCCATGAATCAATAAATATTTACTTTGGTCTTTATTCTGCCCAAATGCCAAATTTCACAATGGATGAAATATCATTGGGGTTTCTTAAACAGCTGTTGGAATGTGGCTGTTTTATTTGTTGTTTTGTTTAGTATTATTACACAGAAAATGGTTTAAAAGTTTTATTCATTTGCTATTAATTTGTTTTTTATGAATAAAGTCAAAATAGGGCTGAATCGCAGTTTCTTGTAATTTTACAACGTATTGTACTTCCCTAGTAATATGTCTTGACGATAGAAATTTCCAAGCCCATGAAAAGCTGTCCCATTTCTCTAAATTATATCCTTAAAAGCAAAACTCTGAAATATATAGCACTGGCTTGCACATAATAAAATTTGATGATTTTGTTACCAGGGTTAATATTTCTCTTTTCTAAGCAACAGAAATAATTTAAAAGCCTCTCATTTGGCTTTTACAGCACAAAAGGCAATGTGAGACACCAGATCTGGGGGACGGGTGGTGTGGGTAGATAATGAACTAGAGCTGAGATGCCCAAGGCCACACTGAGAAATACCCTTAACACTCTCTATCCTTGTGATTCCCTCAAGTCGTTCCTGGATCTCTCCTTTAAAAGCATGATCAGGCAGAAACTTTTCAGCCCCAAAACAGGTAAAGGGGACTACTGGAGGATTTTCAGGTAGTTTCCAAAAACTTGGAACCCCAGTTTACATGAACTCCCATCGAATCCCATGAACTCCTTAAACAATGTAAGAAATAGGAAAGCCCCAACTTGCTTCCTGTGAGTCCAGCCCTACAAGACACAAGAAGGACTCTGTGACTGGGCTTGGCCAGCCTCAACTCTGATGACTAATACCTTCAAGACAGGCAACTCATAAACACAACTCGGAGAAGAATCTCTCTGAGTTACTTAGCTACAAATGAAAAGATAATGAGGACTTCCCTGATGGAGCCGTGGTTAAGAATCCCCCTGCCAATGCAGGGGACATGGGTTCGAGCCGTGGTCCGGGAAGATCCCACATGCCTCAGAGCAACTAAGCCTGTGCACCACAACTACTGAGCCTGCATGCCACACGCGCCTAGAGCCCGTGCTCTGCAACAAGAGAAGCCACCGCAATGAGAAGCCCGTGCACCGCAACAAAGAGTAGGCCCTGCTCGCCACAACTAGAGAAAGCCCAGGTGCAGCAATGAAGAACCAAAGCGGCCACAACTAAATTAATTGATTAATTAAAAAAAAAAAAAAAGATAGTGAAAGAGAACATTAAAAAGAAGTATTTTATCTCAGACCCCTGGGAAAGATTACAAACTATTCTGCATCCCATAATAAGCTGCCTCATATTTTGAAGAAACATAAACTTGTTATTCTCCTTTAAAAGTTATCTTCTAAAGGCTGTCTCCTGTTAGCTCTTGAATAAACATTCACTGAGGGTGACATAAACCTCAGTTCTGACTTTGGGTAGGTTACGAAGGTTTGTAAAGTTAAGGAAAGAGGTTCTCTCTTTGTTTGAGTCCAGTGAGGTTATCAGGTGGGATATTGTGGGAAAAAGTAAGATGCTATTCCTGAAACAAATGTTTACAGGTGACTGAAGAACATTTCCTGGAAAGAGAGATAAGAGATTGTTTTTCAAGAGAGAAAACAGATCAAGTCAGAGAATTATCTAAGGGAGAGGCAATACCAAACTGAATCTGGGACTGGGCTTTAGCTCCTGGCTCCACAAGCATACAAACTTAGGCAAGTCACTCAACTTCTCTGGGCCTCAGTCTCCTCATCTGAAGACAAGGAAAGCATAATACTGTCTCTGTGGTCGTTTAGAGAAATAATGGGGTAGCATCTGCAAAGCATAGATCCCATAAAATACGAAGCCAAAATGGATGTTCAATAAATGGTAGATGAATCCAGAAAAGTTATGTCATTCATTTGCTTCAGTGATGAGTTAAATTTGATTCCAGGGAGATTGAACATCTGGACTCCTCCTCTGCCCCTCCCTGAACTGCACTCCCTACCCTTGAATTCCAAAACAAACCCTCTTTTCCTCTCCTACAGCCGTTCTCCAGTGGCCAGTGTAGCCACCACTTAGGAACCTGGTGGCCAACTTCAACTTCTACCAAGCTCCCTTAGCGTGCCACGTGGACAGAAGATGTCGATGGGACCTTGGGGAGAGTTTTTTGTTTGTTTGCTTTAATTTCTATGAAAGACTCAGCACTCAACATTGAATTATCAGCAGTTGATATGCTATCAGCCCTGGACGGAAAAGAAGAAAAAAAATTATACAGCGGTCACCTTACAGGAGAAAGTATTTCTGCAGCAAAATTGAAGCTTTTTAAATAATGTTTTTAATAATGTATCTGGATTTTCAGAATCACTTTAGGTATGATTTGGTATAGGTCAACAAAACCCCTGCTCATTCCTTTTGAATGAGCAATAAGCTGGAACATTCTGGAAGTAAACATCTGGGACCTGGCCAATCCTTGGGGCAGGTTGGTGTTTGGCAAACCTGATTTTCCATTGAGTAACCCATTGTGTCCCCCGGTCATGAAAGTTTTACATTATATTTAATTTTTAAAACTATTAAGTCTTTCTAGTTGAGAATATAAGAATAAAATAAAAACACTCCCAGTCACCACCCTTATTTTGTTATAAAGATCCCGGTGTGGGTCTCCTAAGGGCTTGCTCCCTCTCTCCATCCAAGAGGAAACCAGATCACCAGTGTTGTGTGAATATCTTGTCTACATTTTCATAATCTTACTACACCTCCCCCTCCAAAAACAGCATAGGGAATGGCTGTGTGTATGTGTGTGTGGATGTTACACATAAATGCAGTCAAACTATTTTAGACCTCTGCAAGCAGCCTTTGTCAGTCTTTATCATAATCTGTTCTGTTTTCAGTATCTATGCTTGATGAAACATGTGGAGCGGGCTCATCGTTTTCACACGTTTATATTTCACTGCAGGAATATGCCATGATCAAATTGAAACATACATTTTAAAAAAATTTTGTTGAAATATAGTTGATTTACAGTGTTGTGTTAGTTTCAGGTGTACAGCAAAGTGATTCATTATTCTGAATATATAAAATTATATATATATATATATATATATATATATATATTCTTTTTAAGATTCTTTTCCATTATAGGTATTGCAAGATATTGAGTAGAGTTCCCTGTGCTATACAGTAGGTCCTTGTTGGTTATCTATTTTATATATAGTAGTGTGTATATTTTAATCCCAAACTCCTAATTTATCCCTTCCCCCCTTTCCCCTTTGGTAACCATAAGTTTGTTTTCTATGTCTATGAGTCTATTTCTGTTTTGTAAATAAGTTCATTTGTATCATTTTTTTAGATTCCACACATAAGTGATATCATATGATATTTGTCTTTCTCTCTGTCTGACTTACTTCACTTAGTATGATAATCTCTAGGTCCATCCATGTGTTGCTGCAAATGGCATTATTTCATTCTTTTTTGTGGCTGACTAATATTCCATTATATATATATATTTATATATTTCACATCTTCTTTATCCATTCATCTGTTGATGGACATTTAGTTTGCTTCCATGTCTTGGCTATTGTAAATACTGCTGCTATGAACATTGGGGTAAAACATGCATTTTTTTGAGACTCCACATTTCCTACAGCCTCACCAATACTTATTACTTCCAAAGTTTCCACTTTATGAAACAGTCCCTCATTATTTTAATTTTCAGTTTTATAATTACTCATAAGGTCCAACAACATTTCATATGTTTATTGCCCATTTGGGTTTTTATCTTCTCTGACATCTCCTGTTCTTATTCTTTGTCCGTTTTTATAATTAGTTCTTTTTTCTTATTGAGTCATAGAATTCCTTATATATTTTACATCCTAAACTTGTTATCAGTTATATATGCTCAAGTATTTTGCTGGAAGATCATTGTCAAATCTTTTATTTTGCTGGAAGATCATTGTCAAATCTTTTATTTCAGATAGATACATCAACTAAAATACCCCTTTGAGCTTCTTACACGTAGAAATTTCTCTTACTACCATATTCATTTTATGAATTGATAAAATAATTCATTTTATGTTCACTTGCTAAGTCATTTTGCAGGGTTTTTTGAGTGCTATATCTCATGGGAAATCAACTGTGCTAGCTTTGGGGCAAAATAAGGATAAATAAGATGTTTACTTTCTAGTTGGGAACGTGACAACACCACAAATACCTAACATGCATGGTAAAATGTAATTTGAGCCATAAAAGAATCCAGCTGAGAGAGAAAGTACTTCTGGCATTTCATGGTAAAAGTGGCAGGAGAATCTAACTTTGAAATGTGGTAGAAATTGGACGTGCGAGGATAGGGTTCAGGACATGGAGCTGGAGATTTCATGAGCAAATATCAATCCATTTTTTGAACAAATGTTTTCCATATTTTATCTCATTTTAGCTTTAAGGCAATTCTGCAAAATAATTATGATCGTTGTCTTTTTCATGTGTGAGGAGCTGGGGTTCAGAGAGCTTAGGAAGGAAATTTGGCGAAGTTCTCAAAACTAGTTCACGTTGGAATTTCATTCAAAACCCAGGTTTCCTTGACTTCATAGCCTTTGCTCTTGCCACACGACTATACTCAATGGCTCGAGGGGCAGCAAGCCAGCTGGTAGATTCCACAGGCCACTTGCCTCCTGGGCATGGGGGAGCTACAACTGGACAGGGGGAGGCAGGTGAGACAGCAAAGGGCTAGGCCACCCCAAGCGTGTGGACTGGTGGTATCCAGGGAGCTGTTCCTCAGCCCTCTGGAGAGCGAGCAAAGGCTGGTCAGAGTAACGCCTGACAGAGTTTTAACAGTCTGTCATTGTGAGATGCAGAGCAGAAAAACAAGAACAATTGCTCTTTCGCCCGAGAAAATGAAAGTTTAGCAACAGGAAAACACAAAGCCTGGGTCCATGATTGCACAGATGAGAGAGCCAATAGAACCCCACCTTCTCAATCAACGTTTGTTGAATGAGTGTAGAAATGAAAGAGGAAAAGAATAAAAATACATATACAACATGGAGAAGCAACCCAGGTAAGGTCACTGTAGCAGAGAGAAGAAACAGATCAGGTCACCATTGTTTTCCTTCACAACATCTTTCTTTCTTAGGACTGCTTACCTTTCCATATTTGCACCATAGAAAGAGGTTAAAGGGCCATAACTTTCATTTTCTTTCTATTATTATACATGTGGGCCTCTTCCCATGTATCCTTCATCCATAGAACAGAGCTACCCTTCATCTCCTGGCAGGGGGCTTCCAAGTTGATACAGAAGGGACCAAACAGATGATGGAAACAGGTTACCCATTCTATAGGGGAGGGTACTAAGACCCAGAAAGGATGAAGAATTTGCCCAAGGTCAAGGAACACATCCTCCTCTCTGGCCATCCTCTACTGCTAATACTACAGTTTTCCTTTAGTTTTCTAGACTTGAGATATACTGAGTGTCCATATATTGAGAAAAAGAAGCAAATATGCACCAGCGTCTCACAGATCTTGGGCACTGACTCTCAAAGATCTCCCTCTGGAAGATGAAACTGAGGGGTAATGGTGGTGTCACATGGGGCAGAGAATTGGAGGCATTTAAGTAGAGGAAACGTACAATGGTCCTTCACAACGGTTCAGGAGTTGGTTGGTAACAAAGCCCTTTGAGCCCATTGTCTCAACTGGCCCCCACCCAATGTCCTGGAGAAAGCTCTCCACTTTAACTATAAAGCTCAGAAAGCCCACAGATAGTGAATGTCTGTCCCACATAGAGTGAACTCGGAGTCAAAGTTTACTCTCCACTCTTTTGATTTCAGCTAAATTCTTCCCAGCATCACACAGAAGGGAAGACAGAAATATACAGACAGGAGGAAGGAGTTCTGCCACAGTCACATTCATGGAATGAATGCAATGTTCAATCACTCATTCATTCATTCATCCACTTTCTTGTTTTATTGAGAGCCTACTGTGTGCCAGACACCATAAGAAGCATGTAGCGGTCCCTACGCTCATGAAGCTTAATTATTTTGATGGATTCCAGGCAGTTTTTTATACAAACAAGGGGAAAAAAACCTTGAACATAAATCTCTCCCAAGGTGACTAAATTGCCACCAATGAAAGCTCATGCTCATAGCTTCAAGAGCACCAAAATATGTTTCATAAGACCTGGTTGAAGTCTGGGATATGTCAGCATCCAGCCTCCTTTCTTAATTTCCTATGCACAGCATTTTCTTTTCACTACGTTAGGGCCACTCCATGCTGGTGAGATCATCCATACGGCCAACCATTCAGCAATATGGAGACTGTTAGCATAAAAAAAAAATGAAAAAAAAAAAAAAATGTACTTGAAGAAGTAAACCTAACTATTATCAACTCTTATCACTCCAACAAAAATCCAAGCTGTTTCTCAAACTTGCTTTATCATAAGAATCCCCTAAGATACATGTTAAAATGCAGATTTCTGGACACGCATGCATCACCTGATTTAGACCTGCCAAAGGGGAAATCTCGTCCACACCTTTCTTTCCATAAGTCCAGTAATTTGGGAAATCTCTGCTTTTGACTACTTCTGCCATTATAGAAAGCAGAAAAAAAGAACTCTAGATATCTCACCTAGGCTTTGCATTTTCGAAGAATTCTAGGAAGCAGGAACACCAAAAGGTGTTCAAAATCTGTAAGTCAGGGGACTAGATGGGTTGTGTATTCAAAGCGAGGCAGGCGAGAGATGAGCACAGAAGATAGTGGGGTGGGGGAAGGGAAAAGGAGAACTCAGATGAGGACTCAGGGTACAGAAACGTTAACAGATCAACAGCTCTGCAGATAAGCAGCTCAGCTTGGCCAAATATATGTAACTGGCACAAAGTAAGCCAGTTAGACCAAACCCACCTGACTGAGTTGCTCATAAACAGAAGGACTTGCTTAATGCCTACTGCTGACACCGCTGGGAACTGAGTCAGCCCTTGATAAACCATGGGAGGCCGTTCAGTGCCTCTCAGCAAACCTAAGCCCCTCTGTGGCCCTTTTACACAAGCCTGTTCCTGTTTTGACAAGCGTGAGGAAATTGGTTGGAAGGTGTTTAAAAAGGCTTTTGTCCCTAATCCTGAAGCTCCCTTGCTTCTTGCTTGCTCCTTGCAAGGATGAAGCTATCAAAAATCCCCATTGTTTCGGGTCTGAAATGCCGTTTTAGGTCTAACCTAAAGGTTAGCACTAAATGTTTGGATGATAAGCACTAAATGCTTAGATGATAAGCACTAAATGCTTATCATCCAAGATCTGTAACTGACGTAAGAATTCCCAAGCTTGACAACTCTGAGAAATTAATAAAAATGGAGTTTGTATTATTTTAGGAACAGAAGCAGGAGATAACTTCAATTCATCAACTTTTTAAAAAAACAAGGCTGCTAAGTGAGATCTTAGAACACAGAAGGCAGAGGGAAATCTGTTCATAGAGCTCAAAAAATACACCCAATTTATTCCTTGTCTTTTACATTCAATCACCTGCAGCTTACTTTCACACAAAGACTCTCAATCCTCAGGATGATACAATGAGGTAGATACGATTATTCCCAATTCACCGAAGAGAAAACTGAGGTTCAGAGTGGTTATGTGACTAGAGTGGGAGACGAGGCTCTTATGTGAACTCAAGTTTGTTATTCTGATTCCAAAGAAAGAGATACATCATGTAACATCACTTGGATTTCCCAGGAAACCTAAGGAGAGTGTTCTGGTAAGTAGTATCTCCCAACTAGATCATGAAAGTAGGCAACTTCTCTTACTCATCTTTGCCTCCCTAGAGCCCAACACAAAACTCAGAAAACATTTGATGACTGAATGAATGATTTAGCATAAGTTTGAACTTTTAATGATTGCAGTCCTTGCAGATCTCTAAGAGAGATTCCTTTTGTTTTAAGCCATTCCTTTGTTTTAAAGCTTGATTCTCCTAGAGAATCTCTTCTCCGTGTTTGTCTTCCACCTAATCATTTGCCATCGGGGCTGGGATCCAGAGAACGCCTTCCCAAATGCAGTCCAGTTCAGCACTACCTAATCTCTCAAAACACCTTACACTGCATCTCAGAGACGTGTCCCTCGAGACATGAACAGACAACTAAGTCAGACCACCAGAATGTTCAAAGACTATGGCATTGACAGGCAGACAATTAGATGAGTCACTGGGCTATGGGGTGATGTCTAAGCACCTCTGTCAGATCACCAAATCCTGGGGAGGTGGTGGTTATGTATAACTGAGAGTCAGCTGCAAGGTTACGCCTCAGCTTGCCTGCAAGAAATGCCGTCCTGTGGGACGGGTCCAGGAAGTTGCTTCTTCGCTTGAAACCTGGAGAGAGAGCCATTGCCTCAGTTCCCCCTTCACGGGGCTCACAGAGACGATTCTTGGAGGCAGGCAAGCTGCTCCTATGAGTCTCCCTCCCTAGGACACAACAGCTGCTGCCCAACACCTGGGTTTGAGCCTTGGTTCTGCCAATTTCCAGCTTTAGCACTTTTGGCTGGCAGTATCACTTTTCTGAGCCTCCGTTTCTATGGATGTGGAAAAATAGATCATAGTGCTACTTTTGCCATTGGGCTGTCATGAAATTTAAAGAAAGACTCAATATGGAAAAGCGTAAAGCCCAACTCATTGTAAACTTTTGACATATGTCAGTTATTATTAGTATGATATTCTTCCACTCTTACAACTATTTTTTTAAAAAACTCAAATGGATTGTCTCATAAATATCTGCTACTTATCACTCAAACGACATCAAATAGTGTGTGTGAGACGTGTTTGTCCTTCATGGGCTCACAGACTTGGTAATCTCAGAGGACCCCCAGATAACACCTCTCACTTTAGACAAAGCAGAGGCTGGGAGAAGCGGACTATCCAGGCTCACGTCAGAGTTCAGGTTTCCTCTTGTCTCATCCATGCTGGCTCTGCTGCACCATTTTCTCCTCTCACCGTTCACACCATCTCTTTAGTGTCCAAATAAATCCCTCTCTGGAGTCTGAAAATGTTGTTGCTAGCGATGGGAACTGCCAAAGTATCATTTCTGTGGCTCTTCAGTCCTTGTATTTAAAAATGTCTCTCACACTCATAATCTAAGATGTAAACTCTTTAAAAGTTCAGCATAAGTTTCCAGTAGACGAAGCATAAGAAATCATAAAAGAGAGGCAGTTTCAGGAAGGTTTGAAGCTAGAGAATGCTCCCATGTCTTAACAGCCCATTGAGAGATCTTGTTTCCTGAGATTCTAATCCAATATTTCAGACCAAAGAGCTTCATGACATGATGACTTCCTGAAAGCAGGGGGAGGGGTAGGGCGTGGAATTCCTCTGTAGAGGTCCTTTACTGAGATCAACATAAGCACTAGAAATTTTAGAGGCTAGGCTCTCTTTTCTTATATTTCAGTGTAATCAGAAGCACCACTGTCCTCAATTTACAGACCTCAAGATTGGAGGTGCTTTGTCCTTGTATGGAGATGGTGTCTCCATGAAGACAGAAATAGGTCTGGCTCCCACTGCTGCATTTCCTCAGTCTACAGCAGCAACTATCAGATGGTGGCCGGTCAAAAATACTTGGTGCTGTTTCTGTTGCTTAGAGGCAAGTTTTAGAATACAAGGTATTTATGAAACTTTTGATCTCTCCATAGAGTTGAACAGGTCAACAAGAACAAGAGTAGCAACAGAACAAGCAGAAAAAACTTCGTCTGCCAAGACTCAACTCTGTCCTCTACTCACCAAGCCACAGAGTTTGTTTTCCCATTGCCTTTGCAGATCTCTGGAGCATGATTGTTTGGGTGTGCCACTTCTGCTTGGTTCTAGGAACCACACTATCTTCCAGGAATTCACACAATACACAGGTTTTGGAGGAATGCCAGCTTGTACTCAGACTTCCTTTTCAGAAATCGAGTCAGTTTCTATCTCCAGATCTTTCTATCAGCAGTTACTGTATTTCAGCTTTGGTTTTCTCCACGGGACGCAGCACAAACATTGTAATTGGGTCACCCTCTGACTTAGATCACTTCTTATCCCATTATCGAAGGTGATCAGCTTGACTTTCACGGCAGAAGAGATTGGTGTCCTCAGGAAACCTGAGAAAACTTCCCAAAGATCTGATCTTTGGGAAGAGGTTAATTCTTTAATAAGGAAAACAAAGAAACAGCATTCAGTGGCAGGCACTAGAACAGTGTTTACATGAGAAATGGATTCCAGTATATATAAAAAATATATATCTGTTGATGCCACTCTGTTCAGAGGAAAAAAGTGATCCTAAGGTCAAGGAGACTGAGAGAAGCCTCCCATATTCAGATCTCAGATGGGATGGAAGAAAAGGTGTGGAAGGAATGAAGGGGATTTCTAGATATTTAAAAGATGACCTAGTTTCCCAGCTTTTTGATATGGAGTTTTGGTTTCCTTATCTCCCATCTCACTGCCCCCATCCCACTGTCTCTGCCTGGAGGCCACATGTGTCAGTACAGAGTGATTCCCATCGGCCTTTGGAGTCCAGTTACTCATTCAAAAATATTGATTGGACTTCCCTTGTGGCACAGTGGTTAAGAATCGGCCTGCCAATACAGGGGACACAAGTTCCATCCCTGGTCCAGGAATATCTCACATGCCATGGAGCACCTAAGCCCATGTGCCACAACTACCAAGCCCATGTGCCACAACTACTGAAGCCCGCCCACCTAGAGCCCATGCTTCACAACGAGAAGCCACCCAATGAGAAGCCCATGCACCGCAATGAAGAGTAGCCCCTGTTCTCCTCAACTAGAGAAAGCCAGAGTGCAGCAATGAAGACCCAACACAGCCAAAAATAAATAAATAAATAAATTTATTTTAAAAATATATTGATTGAGTGCCTTGTCCATGCCAGGCACTGTTCTGGTTGCTGCAGAGACTAAAACAACCAAGGAGCTCATATCCTCCTTGGGGAAAGACAGACAATAAACAAATGAAAAAATAAATAAATGAGGTAACACAAACAGGGGTTGATAAGATGAAGAAACTACACAAGAGACAGAGTGGGGTGGTCTCCTCTAGAGGAAGTCCAGGGATAGCCTTTGGGAACAAATGGCCTGAGAGCCAACATGGGAATGATAAGAAGTCAGCCACTGGCAGCTGGGAGAGTGTTCCTGGCCAGAAGAGCAGGTGCAAAGTTCTGAGCTGGGAAAGAGCTTGGCAGAGCACAGTGGGCAAAAGGAAACGAGGAGAGGAGCTCGGAGAGTAGCAGGAAGGCCATCAATCAGCCATCTGTACCTCTGGACATAAGTAGGACCCCATGTTCCTGTAACTCAGATCAGCTTATTGAATTTCTGAATGGGAAAATAATCCCTGACATCTTATAGAATGTGACTGGCTGGTGAGGTCTTAATGAAAGAGAAATTAAAAAAAATAAAGTATAGGAATTTATTAAGTCTGTTTTGCTGTCTTTGGGAATTAAAAATTGTTTGAATCAAGAATGGCAACAATCCTCTTTAAATCTGATGACTCTTAAAACTCTGGAGAGTTCCTATGTCTGGATGTCTTACCAAAGTTAATGGAATACAAAGCTGGGTCTGGAATAAAAGAACTTGACTTTTTTTATGCTTCTCTAAAGTGGCAGGATAATGTCATAGGAAAAGCAGGAATTTGGTCATGCTGGGCTCCTCAGTTGCTGTGTGACTTTGTACAAATTACTCAGCCTCTCTGAGTTTGTTTCCCCTTCTGTAAAATCCTCACATGGTTATTGAGAGGGCTATATGAGATAATAGTGGAGGCTCAGCTGACATTAGTTTTATCTTCTCCCTCCTCCCTCTCCAACCATGTAGACTATGGGAGAGTGAACCTCAAAGAGGAGACAGATACTATTAATATTTGGTAAAGAGAGGAAAAGATGAAAATGAGGGCAAGGGTATTGTCCATGCCCAGAGCTGTGTCTGGAATGTAGCGCTTGCTCAAGAAATATTTGTGGGATGGGTGAGCTCTTAAAGGTATGAACCCTCTACTGAAGGAGTTGGGAGGAGGAAACTGAAGAATGCCAGATGGTTTTGGTGTGGGTTCATTTCCAATCAGTTTGGTTTGTGGCTTGTGGATCTTCTTCTGATTCATGGTCTAGCTGGGAGGGCAGTGGGGGAAAGGAGGAAAGACACAAATCTTTGGGAAATCTAATCTCCAGAAGTCATCCACAAGGTCAGAGCATTCTTTGGTTCTTGGTTTGGAGGATCTGTTAATTTTCAAAAAATTAAATAACTTCCATTGTTTATATCTATTCAGAAAGGACAGAAAAAGACAGAAAAAGTCAACAATCCTACATTCAGATAAATCAATACCTTTGTATTTTGTTCATTTAAACCATGGGTTTAGATGTAATTGAGATCCCATTGGGAGCCTGCCTTTTCAGTCACTATGCTGAAAGCTAGAAGCTTCTTCACCAACATAGTTTTTATGGCAGTATAATAGTCCAGACTAAAAGTGTGCAATAATTAACTTAGCTAGCACCCTACTGTTGCTCATTCAGACTGTTTCCAATTTTCCTACCATACACTCTTTGCTTCTTTCACTTCACCTTGTGACCATGGGTGGGGGAAGATATGGAACAGAGCAGATGCATGTGTTATCTAAGATCCTCTGCTCTGCCAGCCTCACTGACTGCCAGGCCCCTCTTGGTCCTGTCCTGATAGCCACCCACCAAGAGCTGCCTTCACCAGGGACTCTGCCGTTTGCCTTTCCTTCTCTGAGACCAAGCCGAGGACCATGCCGGCAATGGGATTCTCAGACTCCTAGCAGGATAAAGGGCCAGAGGGTGGAAAAGGGGGTCTGGAGTAAGACTGGCTGGTTCAGGGTCTACACAGGTGGAGCTGGGTGTTGAGACTGAGGCCTCCTTCCTCCAGTGCTGGACTCTGCAGCTGACCCACTTCTTCTCAGGCTCAACAGTCTGGACAGTCTGGACACTTAGCTCTCACCTGACAGCAGAATGCACTCAGCCTTAGTTCTGAGGACTTGGAATCTCACAAGAGCGAAAAGTAAAAATATTTACAGAAGGGCTATTATCATTATAGGGCCAACAGTTGGTTTGGTGGAATAGTAATCTTTCTTCGCATCCACCTGTTCCATAAAAAAGAATGAAATAATGTCATTTGCAGCAACATGGATGGACCTAGAGATGATCTTACTAAGCAGAATAAGTCAGATATCAAATACCATATGATATCACTTACACATAGAATCTAAAATACAATCCAGATGAACTTATCTATGAAACAGAAAAAGACTCACAGACATAGAGAACAGACTTGTGGTTGCCAAGGGGGAGGCGGGGAGGGGAGGGAAGGATTGGGAGTTTGGGATTAACAGATGCAAACTATTGTATATAAGATGGATAAACAATGGAAAAGAATATAAAAAAGAATATATATATGTATAACTGAGTCACTTTGCTGTACAGCAGAAATTAACAACATCGTAAATCAACTATACTTCAATAAAACTTAAAAAAAAGGTTTGTTGCTCTTTATTGCTTAAAAGGAAAAAGAATTAAAGCTGTTTTTTTTACAAAAAACTGAACACTGCATAAATACAGTGAATGCCATGACCTTCAGAGGTGAAAGAGTTATTGCAGGCCCATCGACATTGCTCACACACAATTTTGCAGCCCCTCTTTTGGAATCATCTTCAGAGCCAGATTATAAACTCCGTGAGAACCAGTGTGATGACTCTCCCAGCAGCATGTCTTTTGCAACCACTGCAGTGTTCCTCAGTGGGTCCCCTCACTCTTCATCCAGTTTAGCTCTGCACAAGGACTAGAGTTTTTCAAAGCTGAAGTTGAAGAATTTGCAGTCGTGTAAGTCATTCTGCTTCAGGGCTTTCTGGGAATTCCCCAAATGCTCTGCACATGGGCCACAGGGCTGGATGAATGGGAAAGTTCCCCACAATGTGCTGGGAAGGAGGTCAGGTCCATGTGCCTGGAACAGGTTGGAAGGATTGTTGATTGCCTCGGTCCCATAACACACACAATTTGCATAGTCTCTGAAAAACTTCTGCCACTGTCCAGTGGAGCTTCTGAAAGGCTCTGGGTGGCCCATGCTGGGTATGTGCAGCCAGCTCACATCAATTCTCCTGCATGGCCAGAAGGCACAAGAGACCACAGAGCACATGAATGGAACAACAGAAAACCATCCATCAATGGCCAGACAGCTAGAGGAAACGCAGTTCAAATATTTTGCTTACACTCTCAATAGACCAGAAGGCTGGTCTCCCTTTGTTGTGCTTAGGACAGGTACTATGTTCTGAAAGGAAGTTGTTAATCACCTTAAAACTAGACTCCAGGCCCTGTTCCACTTGACCCCATCGTAAGATCAAGGGCTGCATAAGCTGAAGAAAGAGACTTGTTGACAAGGATCTGATCTGAATGTATGGCCAGAGCCATGGGAGTCAGGAACCAAGTCAGTAACAGACATTCATTGAGTGTCTACGAAGCATCCTGTGTCAGATGCTAAATCTTCAGAAACAAATAAGACCAGGGTTCTGTCCAAGGGGATTTCACAGTATCATCCGAGAAGTGGACACGTATTCTTGAGATTAGTGCTAACGTAGAGCAATGCCCACGGTACCGAGGGTTGAACCCAGGTGTTTATGGAAGGCTTCCTGAAGAGCATCATGCCTGAGTCCACACCTGAAAGATGAGTAAGAACTGGCCTGGTGATGACAAATGAGAGGAGCATTCCAGGAAGAGGCAGGATTGTAAATAAAACTGTGAAAACTGTGGAGAACTGCAGGCAGCTTGGCCTTACTGGAGCACAGCACCTGAGGATGAGAAATACTGGCCTAGGGAAGTAGTTGCAGACAGGTCAGAGCAGGAGAAGGCCAGGCCAGATGTGCAATTTAGAGTGCCACCGAGACTGAACTGAAGCAGGTATTTCAACCGAGGCAAAAAAGGAAAGTAGCCCAGACAGGGTACTAAGAGAACATTCTAGGTGATGAAGGTAGCAGATCTCCTCAGGTCCACCTGGATACCAACAATTTTCATTGGGGCTCTAGGGTGCAAGAATTGACTCATAAGTTTGGATGTTTCTAGAACAAGGGATCAAGTGAGTGGGTGTGACCACTACCATGGGAAAGAAACTACCTGAGTGGCATAACGCACTGCATTCAGTAACCTATAATTGTACAGAATCCAGCTACCTCCATTACTCATCCACAAAGGCTGGTTCAACTAGTGTGTCGGTGAAAATGGTCTGCTCACAAGGCCTATTGCATCATCCACATTCAGGATAAGCAGGGAGAAAAGTCCGTTTCCAGAGGAAAGGCTGATACAGGAAGATAATTAATTGGGTTTCACAAACATAACAATATTTCCATAAAGTGAGGAATCAATCAAAGGACTTTTTTTGATGGGGTGATTATCCATTATCTGAGCCATCCTTTTGGAAACATTAAACTCTAAGGTTCTCTACTTTCTTTCTCCATCTGCCCACCCTCCTCTCCTTTTTAGATGCCTGAGTATTGGCCCTGACGTTTAGAGTGATAAGTAATGAGGCCTGTCATTGAGCCAATGTGGTAGTGTTACTCTGAGCCCTTCTTTTCCATTGATTTTCTTTATTTTAGGCTCCTGAAACTACTCCAAAACCCTATAATGGAAAAATTCCCTGTGTGTTTCTCCTTTACTCTCATGCTACTACCACACTTAGAACATGTCACTTCTGGTCACCCAATGTATGTGGGTTTTTCCATTCTTCAAGCAACTCTCTGCAATACCAGATGGGTGTCCTATAATTCAATTCAGTTCTGACACTATCAACCTGGAGATAGTATCAAATCCCCTGGGTTAAGGACTCAGTCCCACAAGACTGCCTCCACTTCAAATGCCAATTGCAAGTCCCAAGTTGTCACCTGTACTTATGACCAACTGGCTACATATCAGGGTTCCCAAGACCCCCTTCTCAGTTTCAGTAATTTGCTAAAATGCTCACAGAACTCAGAGAAGCACTTATTTACATTTACTGGTTTATTATAAAGAGTGTAATAAAAGATACAAGTGAACAGCTAGATTGAAACTGAGAAGGACCCTGTGGGGCCTTCCTGGGGACAGACTGACCCCCATTGCATGTGACCCCCCTGCCTTTTATTTATAGAAAAGTTTTAGCTTTAGCCTTCTAGGCCTTCCCTGAGTTCCAAAGAACAAATTTAATCAAAAAAGTGAGAAAACTCAGAAACAAAGAAAAACAGTCAAACAAGACAAAATAATAATAGTTTAGCCATAAAACAAAGTCAGGGACTTTTAATTCCTCCTCAAGGGCTATAGATAATATCCTGGTCATATCTCTAAGTTGTTTTGCAGAAACTAAACCCCTTGCCAGGTGGAAGAAGTTGACTGCATGCTGACCACTAGCACATAGACCCCAGACTGGTTCAAACCAGAAAATTGATAATTGAGATTCCCAAAATACCATCCTGTTACCTCACCATCAGCCAATTAGAAGTATGTCCACTGAGCTGATCACACACCCCTGACCCTCTCCCTAACCTTGCCTTTAAAATCCCTATCCTGAAAGCCACTGGGGAATTTGGGACTTTCGAACATTAGCTGCCCATACTCCTTGCTTGATGCCTTGCAATAAACATTGTACTTTCACCACAACCCCATGTCAGTAGATTGGCTTTGCTACTCGTCAGGCACGCATACTCAAGTTTGGCTCAGTAACAAGATGCAGAGGTACATAGGGCAAGGTCCAGAAGGGCCCCAAGCACAGAAGCTCTGTCCCAGGGAGTTGGAATCCATCACTCTCTTGGCACATTCATCAACTCTGAAACTCTCTAAACCCCATACTTTTGGTATTTTTATGAAGGCTTCAACATGTAGGGAGGATAGATCATTAACTAAATTTCCAGCTCCTTTCCCCTTCCCAGAGGGAGCAGGAGGGGCTGAAAGTTCCAAGCTTCTAATCATGGCTCAGTCTTTCTGGTGATCATCCTGAAGCTATCCAGGAGTCTACCAAGGGTCACCTCCTTAGAACAAAAGACACTCCTATCACTCAGGAAATCCCAAGGGATTTAGGAGCTCCATAACAGGAACTGGGAGGCAGAGGCCAATATATATATTTTCTATTATTTCATAAACCCCTTATAATTTTTTCACTCTGGAATATTGATCTTATCTTTCAGCCTCTATTCTTACCATTTAGTCAAAAGAAGACCAGTTTTCTTCCCAAAAACTGATTTCAGTGGAAAATGAATATGTAACAAGGAATAAGTGTTTATGGTCATATCAACCAGGTCAATAGGACACGAGAAAAACTCCAGCATTTGGTCAATTTGGTAAAGAAATAGGGACACCAACACAAAATGAAACAGTCCTCTTTTGCTCACAGAAAACAACAACAAAACAACCATCCGAGCAATTGTCTACCTGAACCAAAAAGTTGCTTGAGTCATCAGTGTAGCTCAATCAAGAAGTACGATATACACAGGACCTGCACCTCCTGCTTAGTGAGAATGTTCCAGTTTGTCATAATTCCTTAGTGAACATCAACAGAAAACCAAATGTCTTGCTATGCAAAACAACTAGCACTGCAGAAGGAGAGCAGTCCCAGAGATCATGCCCATGACCATGTGGGGAGGAACCAAATTAGTCACCAAGCAGGCTGCCATTTGAAATCCTCTGAGAAGTCTCCTGTCATCATCACAGACAAGTTGCCATTTCCTGCTTGCCAGCCACATCCTTACTCTAAGCTTTGCCATTCATCATTTGGGTGTTGGAATCAGAGACTCATAAGGAAGTTTTTCTGGTCATGTGGAATCCCGAATTTAGGGCCTTGTGTAATTTTCAAAACCAGTATTTAATTTGCAAACTCAATCAAATTTTCTCTTTATTGAGCAACCACTATCTTCTTGTTGCTGTGCAGAGTGTAAAAGAAGCAAAGCATAAGAGGCACCATGAAAAATTATAATCACAATAACAATAGATGACATTTTGGGGGCTTGTGCAGTGCATCATCTACGGGGTTATATTTATTAACTCACTTAATGCTTATTAAAGCCCAGCCATGATGATACTATTATGTTGCCTATTTTAGGGACAAGGAAACTGAGTGATAGAAAAGTTAAGGCACTTGCTAAGGCCACACAGTTAGACATTGGTGGAGTAGAGATACAAAATTGTACAGTTAAGAGCACAGATGACATCCTTGGGCAAGTCTTGGTCTGTCTGCTCTCTCTGCCTTCACAGGTGTCACCTTGGGAAGAGTGGTCCATCATTTAAAGCATATTTTCTCATTGGGATAACTAGATAATTATATTTACTTCATAGATAGGTTGTCAGGATGGGATGCAGACGGTATGCAACAGGGAGAGGGACCCCAAGGTTGACCCCTCAATATATGAGCTGTTACTATTAATATTATTGTTTCCAGCCAGCCTCCCCAGTGTGCCCAGTTCCATCATTAAGTAGCAAAATCCCAGCTGCCACCTGCTGGGCCACCACCCAGTGCCTGCTCTCTGTGGGGTCTGCCCTTGTGACTTTCCATCTGGACTTGTATGTGAAACCACTGTGTGTTTCCTCTGTTCAAGGCAACGTGGCCCAGCTCAGCGGTCACAGGGTTCCTCTTACTATCCCTTAGTGTCAGTCTACCTAGAGGACAAACCAGTCCTTCGGAGGGGTTCCTTAAAAAAATCTAAAAGAAATTTTGTTTCTGTTCCAAAGGCTATATTTTAAGTTAGGTTGTCTGAAAACTCAACCTTCAAATTTGATAAACTCTTTTCTTCAGTTTCAGCTGCTCTGAAATTAGTTCCATCCCCCGCACAAATGTCATTTCCTGCTCACTAGATAGCCTGTATTTTGAGTAAATGTATGCCCCCAAATTTCTTGAGAAACCATCCAGCAACTTTCATATGATGAAAATATATTTCATTTGTGTAGGTTTATTGTTTGTATAAATATATATGATAAGATAAGTAAGCACATATTACAGAGCTTTCTGATGAAAGTTACTGATGTTTTAAAATCAAGAGGCATACACAGGACATATAAAGTGATAGTTTTCAACCAGGCCATTCTGATGAGACCCATAGACGTGGCCTAAGGCCAGACCCTTGACTACACTGATTCCCAGGTTCCTCGTCTGTCAAGTGGAAACAGCTCTAATAGTGCAGATTTACTGAAGGCATACTGTGTGCAAGGTACTACTGTGTGTTTTACACATATAAAATTATTTAATTCTTTCAATAACTGTTTGGTATAGTGTTCCCCACTTTACAGACAGGGATACTAAAAGCTAGATTATAAAGCTTTATTAGTGGGGTGGCTGTATCTTGCACTGACGATGCAGTCTGGCTCCAGGGCCTAAGCTCTTGGTTGCTGCATTCTTCTGCCTCCCATTTAATATTTAGCTAATTGAAGAGCTTATATACGCCTTTGTATAGAGTCAGCAGAGTCAGCCCTCCATAACCAAGGGTTCCACTCTGAGAATTCAACCAACCACTGGAAAATATTCAAGAAAGAAAAAATCCAGAAAGTTCCATGAAGGAAAACCTGAATTTGTCATGTCTGGTAACTATTTACATAGCATTTATGTTGTATTAAGTATTATTACTAACCTAGAGATGATTGAAAGTATATGGGAGGATGTGTATAGGTTATGTGCAAATACTGTGACATTTATATAAGGGACTTGAGAATCCTCCAAGTTTGATATCTGTGGGTGCTCTTGGAAACAATCCCCTGTGGGATACCGAGGGACCATACCCAAAATATAACAGGTTTGAAAGTAATGCATTGCATTCACAATCTGAAGATATAAGATAATGCTAAATAAGAGCCCCCAAACCAGAAAAATCATAGACTAGTACTTAAAAAAAATCAAGAATTTGTGTTTTGGGCCATTATTTTTAGTCTGAGTACCATGTAAATTGTCTCAGTAGGATTAGTGGAGAAGAACAGAGAGCTGGTGACAGAGCCCTTTATAAAAATCCCATAGTGAAGTTTATAAACATTAGTTCTTCCAAATACAGTTATTTTAAAATAATATCTTTTCCCCCACAGGCATATTTTCCTTCCAATTCTATTTCACTGTAATTATCGGTACTCCACTCTTTAAACATAGCACTCCCATTGTTGATCAATCCCAGAGCACTTTAAGAAAAAGCAGGAATCTATGTATTTCCAAGCAATGACTTTGGGAGAAATTAATGGGCAAGGGATCAAATACCAACAACATAAAAATTAAAAGGTAAGTTGAACCCATAGAAAAATAGCTGTTTGGCTTCTCTGCCTAAAAGGGAGTCAATCTCTCTTTGAATTTAAACACCGATTTTTCTTCAATATTTAAAAAAACAAAAAAAGTTCAAATACAGGCAATTTAAAGAAGCAAAACATTTCTACCACCCAGTTTACATCTTTTCTTATATGAAACTCTTTACAAAAGTTTTAAAGAAAAGTTATTTTTTTTTGCTTAACCTAATACACAGCACTGAAAAAATTCAAATAATATTGGAAAAACTGTATACAAAGATAAAAGTAGAAAATAATTCCTTCTAGAATTAGCCACCATTAATCCTAGGGAGGCCTCTCAGCTTGGTGCTTTCAGATGCCTCCTGGTCCACGCACGTATGACCATGGGCAGGACAAAACTGTGCTTCAGTCTCCTCATCTGTAAATGGAGATGATGATGATAAAACCTTCACTAGAGTGTTGTGCTAAGCCACGTAAAACACCTAGAACTTTGCTTGACATACACTAAATATTAAATATTATTGCTCTTATTATTATTGTTATTATTATTTTTTATGCATATGCAGAGCTGGAAAATAGCTAGCTGCTCAGAAATGCTGTAATAAGCATTGGACCATTCTATAGATTCTATATTTATCAAAATTATTATGTTTCATTATATTTGATTTGAATTGAATTTGAAAACGAAAGGACTAACTGAAGGGACACTTCACTTTGAAATAACTGCTTCTTTGTCAGAAGTAGTGTAATTTTTTAAAAGATCTCTCTGAAGTCAAAAGTGGAGAGTAAGTGGAAAAAATAAGAGTAAAAGTCATTTTTAAAAAGTCTTATGCTTCAGTTTTAGACTGGGGCTATTTAGCACTTCTGCCAAGATCCTCCCTGCCACTTAGAAATTTTTCTTATTTTAGAATTTTCAAATGATTTTCAAGTCAATGATGTTGGCAATATCATCTGTATCCACGATTCTTGTAATTATTAATTATGAGTTTTATATTTAAATGAATTTAGTGCTTGCTGCAAAGTCATTTTATTTTATCCATTCTGATTTCTTTCCTTTTTTTTTTAACCTCTTAGTTGGATACCATCATTTTATATGATTCTATTTTCTCTCCTTTCTTAGCATAACAGTTATACTTTTTTTAAACTTTTTAAGTAGCTGTTCTAGAGTTTGCAATATACATTTACAACTAATCCAAGTTTGCTTTCAAATAGCACCATACCATTTCATGGGTAGTGTGAGTGAGTACCTTATAATAAAATAATCCTAACTCCTTCCTTGTATCATAGTTATCATTCATTTCACTGGTATATGCATACATAAGCATAATTTAAAATTTTATATTCACTTATTTCTTCTTCAGTACTTTTTCTTACTTTACATAAATAGATCTGAATCTCTGGCCTGCATTATTTTCCTTCTCTCTAAAGAACTTATTTTAACATTTCTTTCAAAGCATGTCTACTGGCAACAAATTCCCTCAATTTCTCTCTGACAAAGTTTTTATTTCTCTTTCATTCTTGAAGAATAATTTTGCAAGGCACAGAATTGTGGGTTGAAGGGGTTTTTTCTTTCAACATATTACATATTTCACTTCACACTCTTCTTGCTTGCACAGTTTCTGAGAAGTCAGATGTAATTTTTGTCTTTGTTCCTTTATAGGTAAGGTGTGTTTTCTCTCTGGATTTTTTCTGGATTTTTTTCTTTATCTTAGATTTTCTGTAGTTTGATTATAATATATATGCCTAGGTGTAGTGGGGTGGTTTTATTTTTGACATTTATTATTTTTGGTGTTCTCTGAGGTTTCTGGATCTGCACTTGGGGTCTCATATTAATTTGGGGGAAATTCTCAGTCTTGATTGTTTCAAATATTTCTCTTGGTCCTTGTTTTTTTCATCTCCTTTTGGTATTCTCATTACATAATGTTATACCTTTTGCAGTTGTCCTGCAGTTCTTGCATAATCTGTTCTTTTTGTTTTTCTGTCTTTGTTCTCTTTGCTTTTCAGTTTTGGGGGTTTCTATTGATATATCCTCAAGTTTAGTGATTCTTTATTCAGCCAGTCTGTTAATAAGCTCATCAAAGGAATTCTCTGTTTCTGTTACAGTGAGTTTTTTTTTTTCTAGCATATCTCTTTTGTTCTTTCTAAGAATTTTCATCTTTCTGCTTACATTGCCCTACATTGTTCCTACACGTGGTCTACTTTATCCATTTAAGCTCTTAACATATTGATCATAGCTGTTTTAAATTCTCTGTCTGATAATTCCAATACCCCTGCCACGTGTGGTTCTGATATTTGCTCTGTCTCTTCAAACTGTGTTTGTTTGTTTGCCTATTAGTATGCCTTGTAATTTTTTCTTGATAGCCAGACATGGTGTACTGGGTAAAAGAAACTTCTGTAAATAGGCCTTTAGTAATGTGGGTTGAGGGGGAGGTTTTCTGTAATCCTAGGCTTAGGTCTCAGTCTTCTAGCGAGCCTATGTCTCTGCACTGTGAACTTCCCCCTCCCTTAGTTGACACAGGATGACTAGAGAAGGCTGGAGTTGGCTATTTCTCTTTCCTGATGTCAGTTAGGCTCTGAAAAAAAACCCAGCATGTAAGGGTCTGGTTATAAAGTTTCTCTCAAGGGCAGGCATTATTAAGAACAGAGTGCTCTGACAGATTTTAAATGGTTCCTTTGCCCCACACCACCCCACCCCCTGCCACCAGAAACACAAGGGGATTTTTCATCAGTATTCACTGTAGGAACCAAGCTGAGCTCCTGGAGGTAAAGCTTACAGAGGGTGGAGGCTGCCCTGTGACTGGGAACCCCCTGGAGTTTTTAACCCTCAGAGTCATCTACACTGTGCCTCTGACAATTCATCAATACCGGTTCAGGTTTTCCTACCCCAGCCCTGGTTCCCCAGAAGCTTCAGCTCATGATTTTTTGCTCTGAGAAGTTGTGATTCTCACCTGTGGGTGTCTCCAATTTAGGGGGCAGCAATTGGCCCTGCGACCTCACTTCTCATACAAAGTTTAGAAGAGTTATTGATTTTTCTGTTTGCTTAGCTTTTTTACTTGTAGTTAGGGCTGCGTGGAGACTTCCAAGCTCCTTGCATATGGAACTGGAAACTGGAAGTCTCTCCTAAAATTTAAATCTTTGTGCCTCTCTGATCTGCATTCTCTGCGATTATGTTAGGTCTTTTCTTTAGATCACTGATTTCATCTTCATACTCTGTTCTTTAGTGTCTCTAATTTATTTACTTTTTAAGTTTCTTTCTATTTTCTTATAAAAGTACAATTTATATACCATAAATTCACTCTTTTTAGTGTAGAGTTCTGCAAGTTAACAAACAGTAATGTAACCACGACCACAATCAAGATAAAGAACATCCCGTCATCCCAGAAATGTGCCCATGCTCCTTAGTAGTTAGCTTACCCCTCACCCACAGGCCTTGGTAACTACTAATCCACTTTTCATCTATATAGTTTTGCCTTTTCCAGAATGTTATATAAATAGAATTATACAGTGCATAGACTTTGGTTACTTTCATTTAGCATAATACATGTGAGATTCACGTCAATTTTGCTAGTTCATTTTTATTGCTGAGCATTATTGCATTTTATGGATGTGTCATAGTTTATCTATTCTCCTGTTGAGGGACATCTGTGGCTTTCCAATTTCTGGCCACTATAAATAAATCTGCTATAAACATTCACGTGTAGATTTTTATGTGAGCATAGGTTTTCATCTTACTTGGGTAAATCTTTAGCCCATTTTAAACTTGAATTGTTTGTTTTCTTACCATTGACTTTTGAATATCCTTTACATATTCTGTGTAAAAGTTCTTTAACAGATAAGTGACTTGCAACTATTTCCTCCCAGTCTGTAGCTTATTTTTTCACTTTTTAAATCTAATTTATATTTGAGTTCAGGAATGACTTTGTGGTCTTATGTCCTTAGATCTGTAAGTTACCTTTTTTATTTAACTGTTTTATCAGTTCCTTTTGACCTAACCCAAATTTTTATTTTTACTAAGTTGTTCTGTACAAAGCAGTTGCTAAGAATTGCCTTCTGTATTTTCTACTAGTTTGGCATCCTCTTATTTCCATAACATGTTCCCCTTGCCCACCCCCAACCCCACACAAAGTATTTTTTCACCTGAAAAACCAGAGGTAGGTTGACTCGGTTGCCATAATGTGTTTTCCAAATGACTCAGGTTTGTCCACTTCTGATCAGACTTTTGTTTGCTCGGATAACAATGTGTGGGTTGCTGTTTTCCCACTGAGCTATAATTTACAGATGAATGCGTATCTCCTGTTCCACCCACTTTTCTCCACCCTGAAAACTAGTTAAAAAGAGGTGTGGGGAATGCTCAACAGATGCTGCTCTTTCCTTTTCCTTTCTTTCTTCTTTTTTTAAAAATGCCCATGCTCTGCTCTCCCTATAAATATTTGTGGAATATTCTTTACTGGAGCTCATGTCGTCTGGGTGGGGTGGGAATAGGGAGGTGGTCCCACTTCCATTGAGAGTAACCCGAATTCCTTGTGTAACTGTCATATCCCACATTTCCCATTTCACCTCTTTTTTTCCAGCAGCTATTTCTATGTCTCTCTCAGATAAAGAAAATTTAAAGAGACCCTCTTCTTTAAGGATCTGGGTACACAGTGGGAATTTTCAGGACTCTCTGCTCTCTCTGGGTCTTCCCTTTCTTGCCTTGGCCATCAGGCTTTGGATGTTGAAGTTCTAGCTCAAGTCCTTTCTTTATTTGGTTACTGTTGGTAAAAACTTTGTAATTTTTTTTATTACTTTTTTTGTTGTTCCTTTTATTAGACTTGGGGCAGGAAAATTTGGAGATGCAGTTTCAATCCATTCACTATTTCCACGCATTTTATTTTCTGGTGAATTTCCTCCTCCAGGAAGTGTCCTCTGACTGTACTCAGCATAAATGTCTCTCCTCTGTGTTCCCACAGAGCTGGCACTAACTAGTAATATTTTAATCTAATGCTTAAAATATTAAAATACTTTTGTACCTGCTGAAAATAGCCACTGTACTAACCTCACTTAAGCAACCCCCAGAATCCTTCCCATAGCTCTGGCTACCCTGGCCTCTCCCCTTGGATGCTCCCCATCTCATCTCCCCCTGATCCAACTGTGAAAGGGGTGATGTCTGGACATCACTGGGCTTCCAGGCCCCTGTAGCAGCATTGCTGGTCACTGATGGATGTGCACCATTGGTTGGTACCCAAGCCGAACTACAGGCTAAACATGTTCAATGTTTATAAGCACTCCTACCTGTGCTTATCTCTTTCATGATGTTTTTCTTAAACATTTCTGAAGTTACCTATTCACTTGTCTTCTCACTGTCTAGAATACGAGTTCCTCAATGATAGCACTTCAAGCAAACTTGTTTTTTTTTTTTTTTTTTTTTTTTTTTGTCCACACCATGCGGCTTGTGGGATCTTAGTTCCCCGAACAGGGATTCAGGGATTTAACTTGGGCCCTCAGCAGTGAAAGCACAAGTCCCAACCATTGGACCACCTGGGAATTCCCTCAAACAAACATTTATTTAGCCTCTTTTACATGCCATCTTCATCTCTCCCTTAATCCTCCCCCAAATTTTGCAAAGTTGGTATCATCGCTTTATTATACAGTGAAGACCCTGAGGCTTAGCAAGTTTTAGCAACTGGTGCAAGGTTACACTGCTAATCTGGGTCAAAAATAGGATTTAGATTCAGCCACTTCACACCAATTGTCTAGGAAAGATATTTCCAGCGGAAACTTGTTTATAACTAGCATTGTGAAACAGGAGCATCCTCCACGTGATAAATGATATGACATTAAGCTCTTAAAACATGCACCTGAAGCTATTTTGAGGGCAAGGACCACATTTTTTCAAAATCTAAATATCCCTTAGAGCATAGCAGAATGCATGGTTCCTAGATGCCCCAAGTGAGTGATTGTAAAGTAAGGCAAGAAAGGATAAATGAATGGATGAATTCATTAATTACTTGATTGAGTACTATTTCAGAAGAAGTTATTGGGAATATGTGAAGGCAGTATAGAATGAGAGGCAGTGTATGTTAAGAGCATGCACTTTGGACTTGTCCATGGTGTACATGAAATATAATTTACTTAATCATTCTCTATTAATGGACATTTAATTTGTTTCTATTCTTTGTTATTCAAGTAATAAAACAATTAATATCTTGTATATACTTTGCAGAACATGTGTGAATGTGCATATAGTTTAATTTTCTAGAAATAGAATTACTTGGTTAACCAGCATAGGCATTTTGAACACACTTGGATGCTTCAAATTTTCTTTCTAAGATGTTCCTACCATTTTATACTGCTACTAATAATTTATAAAAGAGCCATTTACACACACTTTTACCAATGGTGGATATATTTAATCTGTAATTTTTTAAAAAATGCTAGTGCCTTATTTTACATTTTCTCGGTTACGATGAGGCTTAAAAAATTTACCCACACCTTTAACAACGGTGGATATATTTAATCTGTAATTTTCAAAAAATGCTAGTGCCTTATTTTACATTTTCTGGGTTACCAATGAGGTTTAACAAAATTACTGCTTTTTAATATTTGTCTTTTTTCTATGGGACATGATATAACTGTTCTATACATCATGGTTTGTTTGTTTTTTTATTAGAGTATAGTTGCTTTACAATGGTGTGTTAGTTTCTGCTGTACAATGAAGTGAATCAGCTATACGTATACATATATCCTCTCCCTCTTGGACCTCCCTCCCACCCCACCCCCGGCATCCCACCCATCTAGGTCATCACAGGGCACCGAGCTGAGCTCCCTGTGCTATACCACAGGTTCCCACTAGCTATCTATTTTACACAAGGTAGTATATTTATGTCAAACCTAATCTCCCAATTCATCCCACTCTCCTCTTCCCCCACTGTAACTGTTCTATACATCATGGTTTTTTGATCTAACAATGTATCTTAGAGATATAAAGGGCAAAAGAGTTGCCTTGTTCTTTTTAATGGCTACATAGTAGTCCTGTATATAACTGTTTCATAATATATAACACTACTCTCCGACTGATAGACCACCTCTAGGTTTCCTCCAATATTTTGCTGTTACAAAGAATCCTGCTGCAAATATCCCTGGTCAATATTTCACACACATAAAAGTTTATTTGCAGGAAAAAATGTCTATAATGGAATTTCCAGGACAAAGAGGATAGGCGTTTTTTTACTTTTGAAAGCTATTGCCAGGCCACCTTACATACAAGTTATACCAATATATAACAAATGACCTTTCCTCATTTCCCCCATTTGTCTTTATTTTACTGATTTGTAAATAGTCCATACATTTTGGAAATTAGCTCTTTATTGGTCCTATGAATTACAAATATTTTCCCCTGTATTTTTTAATATTTTGGCTATTTTTAGCTACATGAAATATTTATATTTGTATAAGATTAAATTTATCAACATTTTCATTTTGGGGTTCTTATTTTTGAGGCATACTCACAAAAGGCCTTCCATACCACAAGGTTACATTTAAAATTTCTTCTGTAGTTTCTTTTAATACTTTTATAATTGCATTCTTTGGCTTTTAAAATTTTAATACATCTGGAATCTGTTTTAAAGTACAAAGTGTGAATCCAATATTTTTTTCATCCTCAGTGGGACACCTAGTTGTCCCAACACATTTATTTTATAATGTAAGTCATTCTAGTCAGCTCCTTCCTCATCCTGGAGACTAGATTCTGCCCATTTAATAGTTCTTAGACAACCTCACCTCCTCTTTTCAATAAATGTAGTACCTGCTAGTTAGCTTGATGTATGCACAATCTAGTGTTATCACTCCTGCAGCATAAATTTGTCCTTTTCTCCAGTCTATGCTAGATCCTATCAGCATTAAACATGCAGTAATATTGTCCATTAAAAAGAAGGAAACATTAACTCTACCTCCCCCCACCCCAGATACCTCTCCCATTGTCCACTCACCTTTACAACATGACTCCTTGAAATATTTGTCTGTGCTTGCAGTCTTCAATTTCCCTCCGCTCACTCTATGCTCTGTCCCCACCACTCCATCAAAACAGCACTTGTCGATGTCACGGTCACCTCCATGGGCTAATGGTCTCCAGTGGCCAGGTCTCAGTCCCTACATTACTTGGCCTATAAATCAGCAGCATAATCTCATCAAGCTTCATGGTTTTAAGTAATATTTAAATGCTAATGACTCTCAAGGTTTTATGTCCATCACAGACCTCAATGCTCAACACCAGACTCATGGATAATCACCTGTTCAATATTTCCACTTTGTTGTCTAATGAACGTCTCAAATTAACATGTTCAAAATCAAATATCTCCCTCCAGCTACCAAGCCTGCTTGTTTCATTCTCCTCAGCCACCCCTCCCCCCTAAAATAGATGATAATTTCACGCTTGCAGTTCTTCACGAAGAAGCCTTGGAGCCATTTTTGGCTTTTGTCTTTGTCTCACATCTGATTGCCAATCAACCAGCAAACCTGCTGTCTCTACACTCAGAATCTATCCAGAACCTGACAACTTCTCCCCACTCCCCAGCAGAGACTCCAGTCTGAGGCACCAGCCTTTTTTTTTTTTTTTTTTTTTTTTGCGGTACGCGGGCCTCTCACTGCGCGGGCTCAACGGCCATGGCTCACGGGCCCAGCCGCTCCGCGGCATGTGGGATCTCCCCGGACCGGGTCACGAACCCGCGTCCCCTACATCGGCAGGTGGACGCTCAACCACTGCGCCACCAGGGAAGCCCGGCACCAGCCTTCTTCATCTTCATTATTGTGATAGCCTCTGAACTGGTTCCCTTGCTTCTGCCCTTTCCCTGCAGCCAGAGTGTGGTCCTTGGAAGAGGCAAGTCACATCATGTCTTTTCTCTGGGAGTGGCTTCCCCACAGTGGCTCCCACCTGACTCAGGGCAGGAGCCAAGACCTTGCTTTGGTCTTTAAGGCTCTGCGACCTGATCACCCACTTCTTCTCTGATCTCACCTCCAGCATTCTCTTCCTGCTCCCTCTGCTTCAACCACATGGGTCTTCCCCAGTGCTCCTTGACTATGTCAAACACCTCCCCAGAGCAGCACCTTTGCACTTGCAATTTTCTTATCCTGGACTACTCTCCCCAGGGATCCCCCTGACTTGCCTTTGATTTCTGCTCAACATCTCGTAACCCAAAAGGCCTTCCCTGACAACCCTCTAGGAAGGAGCAGTCTTCTATCCCCAACACCCCCACCCCCTCCCTGCTGCACTTCTCTCTGTAGCATCTACCTCCCTCTGTATAATTCCTTGTGTCTGTAATAACCAGCTCCACCCCTTACATGTAACCTCAGTGAGAGGAAGACTTTCACAGCTGAACACCTAGGAGAATGCCTGGCACAGAAGAGGTGCCCATAAATGTATGAGAATAAGTGAAGGAATGAATTTAGAAGAGAGTTTCTATTCCACCTGAAGTGCTTCTGTTATATGTTCTGCCTTGTATGGAAAAGCAAGTAGATTCAGAGTCAAAGGGACATCACTTTCATAGTTCAGTTAAAGGAGCTCTGGGCCAGAGCAAATAAAACTCAGTACTGGTCCCTACTTGGTCCCAAGCAGGTGGAGCATTAGATCAGTCCGTTTATCTTGAGTGTCTAAGATTCCTTGCCAGAAGATACACTTCATCATTCTATCATATCTAGCCCACTAGAATTTCATTAGAAAGTATGGGAAAATAAATATTCTAAGAGCATTCTTATCAATCCTTTCCTGACCCTAATCCCCTTAACTGTTTTCACTGCCTTGTGAATGGTGCCCCTACTCATCCAGACACCAAAGCCAGCAACCTAGACTCCCGTCCACACATCTCTCCAACACCCAGCAATTCATCAAATTCTCTAGAAACTACTTCCTTAACTTCTCTCAATTGCATTTGCCTCTCCCTTTTCCTAGGACCTTTGTCTTAGCACAGCCTCACTCCTGCAGATTGCTCAGATAGCTTCTTAAGTAGTCTCCCAACCTCCACTGTTGCCTCATTCCAATTGATTCTTTATCCTGCAGTGCAAATATGTTCAAGTCCCCTCTTTGCTTAGAATCCATTGAATGTTCTTGCCTCCAGATCAGGTTCAGTTTCCATAGATAAGTACCAGAGACCCTCCATTTGGTCATAGCTTTCACTATGCTCATGTCCTGCCCTCAATAACTTATGTTCCTCAAAACCCAAGGTACAATTCTATGCCTCGGTGCATTTGCACATGCCATTTCCTCTTCCTAAAGTGGCCCTGCTCTCTTACACCTCTCCCAATGCTCTGCTCTGTTCTCCCACAGCTCCTGTGTTTCTTTCTCTCATGGCATTTTCCTTGCTTAATGGAAAGGAAACTTGACACTTAATGTTGGCTTAAGTGTCTGCATCCCTGAACTACACTCTGAGCTTCCTGTGGGAGAAAAAAAATGGCTCTTTCTGTTCCAAACCCCACAACCAACAATTGTGGGCACATGATAGATGTAAAATGGGCCAATGGAAATGTAGAAATACTTTAAAATATTTATAAAACACCAAATGGGTATCATTAAGGTATTATTAATGCAGTGTGAGAAATTGCCTGGAGGAAACACACCTGGAGAAGGTTGGGGGTTGTGCCTTTACTGCCATGCCTTGCTATGTGTGCTTCCAGCCAAAGTTACATTACGTGCTAAGACTAATCTCCTTGTTCATTTTATGCCTGCCACTTTACCAAAATATCCCCAGGATGCTCTGAACACCGGCAAAGTGATTTTTTCAGCTTATTTTGGGAAGCCAAATAGAGATCCATTTTCATTTCATGGTAGGAGTAAATACCCTACCTACTGTGCTTTGCTTCCAGCTGGAAATGAACCAGGTAGCTATGTACTCTCTCATGTTTGCAAGAGAGAAAGTTACTGGATTTGTTGTTTATCCCTTTAGGTCAGCCAGGGGCCAGGAAGTCAAAGTATCAGAGTACATACTGAGTACATATCTAGAAAGAGGGAACAGCAAAAGACCAATGCTGAGACCATATGAGCAATCCACAGCACAGAGCCCTGAATAGTGCCTCACAATTTGGTTTTCTTCCAACAGAGCAACACATTTAGTTGGGCGATTAACCCAAATGAAAGGTTTCAGATTTATTTCATTGGCAGATAGAAATTAAGTTGCAGAAAGTCAACAAGCACAGACTACAGTTAATTTCATTTATTTTTAATTACCCAAGTAATCCATGAATATATTGTCACTATAAAAATTGAAACAATTACAGATAAAGTTGAAGTCCCACTTGACAACTCACCACTCTACTCAATTCCCCTCTCTGGGATTACTAGTGCTATCAGTTTGAAGTGTCATCAGACACATGCCTGTGCGTGCACACATGTGCACAACCCCCCCACCACACACACACACACACACACACACACACACACACACACACACACAGATGTTAAAATGAAGCTATTTAACCTTAGCTTTGGCTGAGGCTCCAAGATAATAGAAGCTCTATTCCAACGTGAGATACAAGATCAGTATGGAGGACATCAATGGTTTTCATCCATGGACCATGTTTAGGGCATAAAAAGATTTTGAGAAGGACATTACATGGTGAGTAAGGGTTTTGGGTGAAAGCTGTTGGACCCCACACCCATGGAGACAGGGAGAGTTGACATGTCTTTGTTCACCTCAAACCAAGAAAAAGGGCTTCATTGTAACCATTGAGAGTTGGATATGTGTCCCTGACATCATTTGATGTAGCTGTCTGTTTTCTGTATTGCTTTTGCATTTTGTTTCTTATAAAATCCTTTCCTACTCTCAAGGTTAGAAATATATTCTACTTTTCTTCTAATGCTTTTGTGATGTTTTAGTTGTTTAGGAATTTGGTTTGTCTAGAATTTTGTTTTCATGGTGTAAGAAAGTGAACTAACTTTACTTTTTCCCAAGTTAATTTGATTACTTTGATTTGGATAACAAATTATTTCAACACCATTCATTACACACTGGTTTGAAAGTCTACCTTTATCATATACTAAAGCTGTAAATATTCGCTGATTGCCTTCTGAATTGTATTCTGCAGCATTGATCAACTTGTCCATTCTTTTTGAGTATATTTATTAGAATCCAATTGTGCTTCCATTTCACGAAGTTGAGAACCTCACACAAAGAATGGTATACCTACCATTGTGTATTTTCCAGGCCACTACAGGCAGAGGTAAACTCAGGGTCATGATGGTGGTAGCACCAGGTATCAGACTCAGCCCCCACTCACTAAGGCAGGCCCTAAACTTGCACTTTTCCTGACCCCTTTGCTCAGAATTCTCAGCATCTCTGGAAAATACCTCCCCTCTGCTCCAGAGAGACTTCTTTGTCTAACAACTGACACTTTCCACTCCTGCTTCAACATCCCTAGGGAATGCCTGATGCTGTTTCTATGAAGCTAACACACTGCACCCACTCCTCCATCTCTTACCTTCACCCCTGGGTGCCACATTGTTGCCCCTTCCAAGAATACTTCCTTACTCACTGAATGTCTTCTGGAGGGCTCAGTGACTTGGCCCTTTCTGTTTTTTCTCACTTCTTTTTGCAGCACTGTCTTCCTTGAATCAGGCATAAGATGATGGGACGCCAGTGCAAGACTCTTGGAGGGATGGATGCAATGAGACACTCCTGTAATTCTTGTCCACTGTCCAGCAGACAACGCCTGTTCGTTCTACACCTCTCATCATCCAAACATGTCTAGGACACTCATATATGCACAGCTTCAGTTCTCATAGCTGAGACATCTGCTTTCTGCCACAAAGTTTACAGGGACAAAACCATGGGTTTACTCATCTCTACAACGGGGTAATGCTATGTTCTTTACAAGGCTTTTGTAAGAGTTAATGAGAGCTCATTGTAAGGGCTCAATAGTTGCCTCTTACCTTTCCTTCCCTACTAAATTAGGTCAACACCCAGATGAAGCGCCACCTCTTCTCTGAAGCTTTGTCCACTATGTCACTGTGCTAATACACAATGATCTCTCCATATTGAATTTTATCTATGTCTGGCCTTTTATTTTTTCTTTAGGGAAAGATTTTTATTTTCAGACAATAGATATTTAAATCACAGTATCATGGACTCTGGCTTAGCTACACTCATCATCTCGTGAATGTCTATGGAAACTGAATTAGGAGCACTCCAAAGGGCTGGCCCTGGATTATTCCACAGCTTCATTTAATTATAACCATCAAAGTTAATGAGAGTCATAAACTCTTTCATAACATACCAATGGGCTGTGTGATTGGAGGGGAACCTGGACATTTCGTTATAAAGCTAGCATATCAGAAAAGACACAACTAAACAACACCTTTTCTCTTATGAAGAAAAAGACACAGAAACATAATTTGGTGACATTTTCACACTTGCTAAAATTAACTTTCGGTCAAAAGAACAGTGGAATTGTTAGCTTTATTTTCTGATAAAATTTTAATCTCAGGTTGGATAAGCAATTTTGTTTGCCATTAAGTGTGAGACTACTTGAAGTAAAGTCATGTAGACAATAGGGCATTATATAGAAAGGATAAAAAGGTTAACAGAAAGAAAGCATTATATAGAAAGGATAAAAAGGTTAACAGAAAGAAAGATCAGAAAGAAAATGAAAAGAGGAATAATTGTGTCAGAAACTTGGTAAATTGGTATATTAGGGTTCTCTGTATTGGTTCCAGAGAACCAATAGGAGAGATAGATAAGAAGGTAGATGATAGATAGATAGACAGAGGTACAAATATAAAGAGATGTATTATATGGAATTGGTTCATACAATTATGGAGACTGACAAGTCCCAAGATCTATAGAGTCAGTCAGCAAGATGGTGACTCAGGAGAGTAGATTAAGTATTTCTAGTCTGGGGGCAAGCGAAGGTCAAGGTCCCAGCTTGAATGCAGTCAGGCAGAAGAAATTGTCTCTTACTCAGGACAATCAGCCTTTTTGTTCTATTCAGACCTTCGACTGATTGGTTGAGGTCCACCCACATCAGGGAGGAAATCTGCTTTAAGTAATCTACTGATTTAAACGTTCATTTCATGGAAAACACTTTCACAGAAATACCCAGATTAATGGTTAACCAAATACTGAGCATCCCCTGGCCCAATCAAGTTGATACAAAAAATTAACCATCATACCTGGCCAATATATAATAGTCCCCGTATTGGGACTTCTGTATCTACATCTGTATGTGTCTCTATGTGCGTGTATAGCATTTAAGAAATGTTGGGCTTCCCTGGTGGCGCAGTGGTTGAGAGTCCGCCTGCCGATACAGTGGACACAGGTTCATGCCCTGGTCCGGGAAGATCCCACATGCCGCGGAGCGGCTGGGCCCATGAGCCATGGCCGCTAAACCTGCGCATCCGGAGCCTGTGCTCCACGATGGGAGAGGCCACAACAGTGAGAGGCCCACATACTGCAAAAGAAAAAGAAAAAAAAAAAAAGAAATGAATTCTTCTCACCTGTTTTTAAAGCTTTGCTCTTGGATTCTTGAAATCCCACCATAAATTTTTTTAAACTGAGGTCAAATTCAGATAACATAAAATTAACTCTTTTAAAGTATACAATTCAGTGGCATTTAGGATACTCCCAATGTTGTGCAAAAATGACCTCTATCTAGTTTCAAAACATTTGTATCACCCCAAAGGGAAACCCTATGCCCATTAAGTAGTCATTCCCATGCTTACTTCGGCAGCACTTATACTAAAATTGGAACTATACAGAGAAGATTAGCATGACCCCTGTGCAAGGATGACATGCAAATTTGCAAAGCATTCCATATATTTATTAGCATACTAAGTGAAGTAAGTCAGAAAGAGAAAGACAAATACCATATGATATCACTTATATTTGGAATCTAAAATATGACATAACTGAACTTATCTATGAAAAGGAAACAGAGTCACAGACATAGAGAACAGACTTGTGGTTGCCAAGGGGGAGGGGGATGGGGGAGGGATGGAGTGGGAGGTTGGGGTTAGTAAATGTAAACTATTACACATAGAATTGATAAACAACAAGGTCCTACTGTATAGCAGAGGGAGCTCTATTCACTATCCTGAGATACACCATAATGGAAAAGAATATAAAAAAAGAATTTATATATATGTAAAAAAGTAGTAAATCTCTGATATTCATAGACTTAAAAAAAAATACTCATTCCCCATTTCCCCCTTTACCCAGCCTCTGGCAATTATTAATATACTTCCTGTCTCTATAGAGTTTCCTATTCTGGATACTTCATATAAATGGAATCATATAATATGTGACCCTTTATGTCTAAAATCTTTCACCTATCATAATGTTTTTCAGGTTCATTCTTTTGTAGCATGTATCAGTACTTCATTCCACTTTATGGCTCAATATTCCATTGTAGATAAACACATTTTGTGTATCTATTCATCTGTTGATGTGCATTTGGGTTGTTTCCACCTTTCGGCTATTGTGAATAATGTTACTATGAATAATAGTAGCATTACTGTGTACAATACCTTTTCGAGGGTGTACAAATAACAGTTCAAAACCCTGATTTCAATTTTTCTGGGTATTTCCAAATAGTGAATTGCTGGGTCATATGGTAATTCTATGTTTAACTTTCTGAAAAACTGTTTTCCCCATCATAAATGTTTAACAGGAAATTACTCATGAAATAAAAGCGTGGGAAATCAGGACAATGTTTAACACACACACACACAGACACTCACACCCTTAGAGGTTGCAATCTGCCATACTAAATGTTTATGATGATGAAAAGTCCATCTGATATTGTAAGTACATCAGAGGCCTTATTAAAAGTTAAAATGATAAAGATACTCTGTTCCACTGATGGTTTTCTTTTCTCTCCCCATCACATGTGATACCAAACTCGAGCTTTCAATGATAGAGGCCATGTACTGACTTTTCCTGTTGCCTCAATAGCAGCCAGCAGCGGACTCCAACCTCCTTCATTGCTTCATAACATTCTTATATAGGAGACCGATATAGCCCTCAGGGTCATTACAAATGGCAGCCTTCTAGCTCTACAGAAACTCAGAAACTTACCCAGAGAAAGAAATGACAGAGGTCTCTGGGGTCAAGTGTTCTAGACTGACATGTGACCTCACCCCCAGAGCTGAGTACCCTGTCCCAGCTACCCTCCAGGGCAGGGCTCAGACAGAGGTAGCTGTGAAGGAAGCAGAGAGGAATGGGCTGGGGAGTTCTTGAGAGCCCACAAAGCCTCCACAATCAGGACTCCAACTTTGCTGACCCAGGAAGGATTTCCCTTCCAATAAGCATTGTTTCAGTTAAGATATTTAAGGGATTTTCTTCCAGCAGAACTATTAGAGACAAAATGAAAACCAGACAGTCTTGAGAGAAGAAATTGGTCACATACAAAATTTTGGTCCTCATTCTTAAGCAGCTGGACCACAGATGAAGGCTTGAAACTTTGGCTTCAGACTCCTCCATTAGTCAGCATCGTACAGCAACTGGGTCTGCCCAGCAGCCAGAAAACACTTAATGCATCCCTATCCCCCCTATTTCCTCCTGTATGGCTCTCTCTCTAGTCAACAGACATCTTAAAAAAATAGACCCTCCCTTGAAAAAGATTGCTGACCCCTCATTAAGAAAGACTGAAGAAAGTTCAGTCATCTTAGAAGTTCTTCCTAAAATATAATAAAGAATCTTGACCTCACTTCCCCCAATATACATTGTTGTATAGCAGAATATAAATTTTGAAATATAAATATAAAAAGAGAGGGGAGATATCATCTACTCTTTTTTACATAAATGCAAGCTTTTACTTTTGTCAAAAAAGAAAGTACATACACAGGGTGTTTCTGGATTTCAGAATTTGCTGCCAGAGAAGAATAATTAGAATTAAAAGTTTGCTGCACTAGTTATTTAAATCAGGTTCCCTTGCTCTAACTACCAGGCACTATGTAGACTCACAGCCGAGAAGCTGGTCCTACCACTGTTACAACACCAGACCACCCATTTCACAGGGCCCAGCCCCACTTTATAGGGAAAGATGCAGGTGAATGACAACGCTTGGGAGCCAAGATTCCATTGTTCTCTGCTGGGGAAAGCCTGAAGCATAGTCTAACGATGTGTAAAGTGAAATTTCTTTCTGACTGAGTCATCCCCTGCTGGATACAGAAGATAAAAGAGAACAGCATCATTCTGTGCTGAAAATGTACAGTGCATGGTGATTACATCATCCATCAGGAGGCTGTGAATCTGTTGATAAGGTGAAAGCAACTGATAATCATACTAACATGACACAATACAAGAAAGCATGATGGAGGGGGCTGAGGCTGTTTGGGACATACAGGTAAGCTCTGAAGACTCAGCAATAGACCTTAGAGACCTCACAGATCCCCCTAAGACAGCCAAAGACAGGAATCCTACCAGCTTGCCTGGACTACTGCATGGGAAATCCATCTCCACCTTGGATCTCCCATCATGCAATCCAGAATTTATTACTTCACCACATATACTTTTTCAAGAGAAGGTGATTGGTCTTATTTTTCTCAGCTCTTAGGAAATTGGTGGGAACAAGTGATGGATTGAGTGTCTCATTGCCTGCAGTCTTCCCCTTCCTCCTACAACCCAATGGCATGGATTCCCCAGTTGCCAGTGCAGAACTCTAGTGTTTTTAATGTGGCAACGCTCCCACAAGGAGCAGTGTTGATTAGAGAAAAGAGCAGTAATAACAGTACCTCCACCTACTGATGACCTACTGTGTGCCAGGCTGAATGTTTCCCATTCATTCTGCACCAGAAGGCAACTATAAAGATGAGTCCAAGGAAAACCAAATGTCATTAAATTCAGCATATAAAATTGCACCACTGAAAACTTTCTCATGAACCAAGAACATACCACACTTAGGGATAGAGTGCTATAATTGAAGTCTCTCATTCATAGATTGCCCTCTTTTTTCCAGAGATGTTTAAGCAAACCTACAAGTTCATTTATACTAATGCCTTAAGGACTGAATTCAAAAGGATCATTTTTGCATTCTCAGAAGAGAGTCAGATCCGTTTCAGTGGGCCTGGGAGTTTTCATCGGGCTAGTGATCTCAATGAACATCTTTCATGTGCGCTGATTTATCAGATACTGCTTAATTTAATTTTCAAAACACACTGTTTTTCAGATGAAGAATCAGAGGCTCAAGGAGGTTAAGTGAATCAGCCTAGATCTCACAGATAGCACATGTCAGGGTCGGTCTCTAAGCCCACGGTCTGGGGGCTGTCCTCCCCCACAAGTCTGGCTGAGCAGCCCTTCTCAGGAAGGATTGGTTTAGCTCTCATTGACCCCCCAGGCCAATTCCAAAGCCATCCTTTCACAGCCAACTGCAAATAGCATCAAGAGGTTGAGAAAACTGCATTGGAGCATCTGACCTCCCAAGGGCAGCCCTTGGTTCTCCCCAGCTAAAAGCCTCATTTTCCAAGTCTACTACTTTGAGTTGGATTGCAGAACTAGTTGAGGTTAAAACAAGAAAATTCATGTTCCACAATCAAATAAGATCAGATGATCCAGAAGACTTGAGAAATAAAGCGAGGAGCCACACTTACTGGGTAACAATTGACAAAAACCTTTGAGCGGGGTTTTGGCCTGCATTTCCTAATAATTCAGGCAGAACTGAATAACTCATGATTCATGGAGAGAACCATTTTTCTCAGAAAGCGTTTCTAATTTTTGCAGAAGCATTTAACTAACTTGCAATTTTAAAAAATGTGCTCCAAAGCACGTCGTTCAAATTAATTTTTGAATGTTGAGATCAGCCTTCTTTTGGATCTGTGAGAGATGCTCCATATAGCACAGGACGTTAGAGTGGTACTTTCTTCTCAGGTCATGGGAAGACATTTCCTATGAGCTTCTAGATGACACACATGTCAGAAAGGGTGTTCATCAACTTGCCAGTGTTCCTTTATGGTCACTAGAGAGCTGCCTCTTTCTTTTGATCTTTGAGAAATATATTGTGAAATATTTCTGACATATAAAACTATGGAGAAAATAATACAATAAATGCAAGCGTATCCATCTCCTAGGAGATGATTCAAACATACTTGAATCAGTCTGAGTTCCCCATCCCATTCACTCTTGGGGATGTCCATCATACCTGGGCATGTCTTATACTTTTACCAAAATCCTGTACAACTAAGCAATACTGAGTATCATTTTACACAATTACACATTACTTAAACGGTGCATCAATGACATTGTTCACAATATATTCTTCTGAAACTCTTTTCACTCAACAATATGCATACAAGAATCATCCAAGTTGAACGAACCTTGAGATTATCATACTAAGCGATGTAAGTCAAAGACAAATACCATATTATATCAGTTATATGTGAAATCTAAAAAATAGTAAAAATGAACCTATTTACATATATATGTGAATCACTTTGCTGAAACTAACACAATATTGTAAATCAACTTTAATTTAAAATTTTTTTAAAATAAATTCACCCTCAAAGGAAAAAAAAAAAAAGAATCTTCCAGGGCTTCCCTGGTGGCGCAGTGGTTGAGAGTCCGCCTGCCGATGCAGGGGACACGGGTTCATGCCCTGGTCTGGGAAGATCCCACATGCCACGGAGCGGCTGGGCACGTGAGCCATGGCCGCTGAGCCTGCGCGTCCGGAGCCTGTGCTCTGCAAAGGGAGAGGCCACAACAGTGAGAGGCCCGCTTACTGCAAAAAAAAAAAAAGAATCTTCCATGTTGATGCATATAGTTCCAGGTCATTTATTGTTACTGTTGTATAGTATTTCACTACACAAATATAATTCAGTGTAATGCACCATCCTCTTGTTAATACTTAAGATGTTTCTAATTTTTTACTATTCTATATGAAGCTGATATGCATGTTCTTGCATTCCATTCTATCATTCTATCATTGAATAATTTCATGCATTCTTAACACTTTCTATATTCTCTGTGTCTCCTTGGGCACATATGTGAGATTTTCTTTGACACATTTCCTAGAAATAGAAATGCTGGGTCACAGGGTACGCTCATTTTCATGTTTATTGCATGTGGCTAAACTGCTGTCCAAATTGGTTGTACACATTTTCCTCTGTACCTGCAAAGTATGACTTCCTCTTTCTCCATATTCTCACCAACACTTAGTATTTTCAGTTTTCAATTTTTGCCAATCTGATGCCAATCTGACTGTCTTTTAGCTTTGCATTTCCTGATTATGATGTGGTTGAATATTTTTTCTTAATGGGTCATTTGGGTATTTCTTCTCAAATTATCTGTTTATATCATTTGCTTATTTCTCTAGTAGGATTATCTTATCATCAAATTTCAAATGTTCTTTACATGTTTTGTGTATACATATCGCAAACATCTTTACATCTTATCCTTGTCTATGGTTTTCTCCCCCCAATTTTTTTCCTTTCAGTATTTGAAACACAGAGTTTCTATCATTTTAATCAAGTTGAATTTATCAACTTGATTTTAATCAAGTTTTTAATTTAGTCAAGTGTTAATCAAGTTTTAGTCAAGCTTTAATTTAGTCAAGTTTCAATTTTAATCAAGGTTTTAAAAGTGGTTTTCTCCCCCCACTTTTTTTCCTTTCCATATTTGAAACAGAGTTTCTATCATTTTAATCAAGTTGTCTTTATGTTTGTCCTCTTTGTATGTATGTACTTTGTATGTACTGCCCTACCACAAAAATCACAAAGATGTTTTATTAAATGTTTTCATAAAAAATATGGGTTTCCCTGGTGGTGCAGTGGTTGAGAGTCCACCTGCCGATGCAGGGGACATGGGTTCGTGCCCCGGTCCGGGAAGATCCCACATGCTGCAGAGCGGCTGGGCCCGTGAGCCATGGCCGCTGAGCCTGCGCGTCCGGAGCCTGTGCTCCGCAACGGGAGAGGCCACAACAGTGAGAGGCCTGCGTACTGCAAAAAAATGATAATAATAAAAATAAATAAATAAATAAAAATTAATATTCTCATATTTTATGTCTTTATCCTCCTTAGGGTTGATTTTTACATATGGTGTGAGATAAAGATAAATTTCATTTCTTTCCTTAATAGATAACCAATTGTTCCGAAAGCATTTGCTAGGTAGACTGTTCTTTTGATACTGATCTACAATAAAATCTTCTCATATATTGTTTCTGTTTAAGCATTAGATAGTTTATGGGGTCATTTATTTCTTCCATTGGTCTATATATCTGATATTTTGCTAATAGCACACTGGTCAAATTACCATAGTTTCAAAATAAGTCTTGTTTTCTGGTCAAACATGACCTCTCTGCCCTAGTTCTCTTCAAAATTGTCTTCAAAAAAGAGCTATTATTTGTTGGCCTTTCAATTTTCGTATAATCTTCTCATATGTTGTTTGGAGTTACACTGGATTTTTAGAGTATTTGGGAGAGAGTAAAAATTTTCATGATTTTGGGTTTCTCTATGCATAAATATAATCTATCTCTCTCATTGATTTGACTCTATTAAAATATATTTTAGCAATGATTTATATTTTCTCCATAAATATCATTCTTAGCTCTTATTAAATTTATTCCTAGGAAACCTATATATTTTGTTATTATAAATTTTTTTTAGAGGAGCGTATTTCGTTGTTGCTGATATGTACCATGGTGACTGACTTTATAAAAACTGATATCCTTTCCAGTGATATTTCTAAACCCTCATTAATACTAATAACTTGTCTGAAGACTCTCAAGTTTTTATGGAGATAATCATGTCCTCTGTAAATAATAATAGCTTTTTTTTCCTTTCAAACTCATACAACTTATTTCTTTTTCTTATCCTGATCTGTGATCTGTAGAACAGTTTTGCACAGAAACAGTGATTCTGGGCATATGTTTCTGAAATCTATAGGTTTCATCATTAAACATGTTTGCTCTACGTTTTGCATGTTCCTTTCATTAAATTTACTAAATCTTATTAAAAATCATGAATAGGTGTTGAATTTTATCCCAAGCTTTTTCTGAATCTATTAAGATGATTATTTTTTTCCTCTTACAATTAGTGTCATAAATTACATCAGATTTTCTAATGTTCAATCATCCTCATATATGTGGGATGCACACAGCTTGGTCATGTGGACCACAGTTCAATACCTTAGTTCTGTTGACTGTATGTGTGGCAGCTGTTGGTTGCCTACCAGATAGCCGTTCCCATCCCACTTCCAGAACCCTGGCTGGCCATGAACTTCAAGAGAACTTTTTCATTAGTCCAAGTCAATCATTGCATTTCCTTTCCCTTACCACATGAGGGGAAATCTGCTTATGGGGGAAAGAGGAAAAGAATTTCTGGGGAAATTTCCTTTGACATACAAGTAGGAGAGTCTTTTTTCTAATCTTTGGACCTTGTTATATATGGATGTGGTGCCTGGAGCTGCTGCAACCTTCTTGCTGCCATATATAGCTCTCTTGCTACCTTTTCACAAAAATCTATATGCAAAGGATGGCAGAGGAGGACGATGGACTCCTTCAGAACACTGCTGAGACCCTGACTGGACCAACCCCTGGAACTGCCCCACCTTTGAACTTTTTTGTCAATAATACTTAAACCATTTTGAATTATATCTTCAGTAACCTAAGGCCAAAAGTGTTCTTACAAACATCCTGTTTTCTGATGACTCTAGAATTTTCTTCATTCATTGATTCACTTATGTCTTTGACAAATATGTATGGAGGGCTGACCACATGCCAGATACTGCCCTGAGGGCTGAAGATAGAGACGACTGGGCTCTGCCTTTTGGAGCACACAGCTTGGAAATGGAAACAGACTTATAAGCAAATAAAATTGAAATCCCATTCTGCACATTCAAAAGATGAGATAGCTCCACAATTCTATGGGAGTATGGGAGATGGCGGAGGTTTTAATTTTATCCTGGGAGAGACAGAGGAGGTATCCAAAAGACATCTGACCCTTGGAGAATAATTAGTTTTATAATTAGTCATGGAGACAGAATAAAGGAATTTAAAGGGCAGGGGCTGTGAGTTTATGATCTTGAAATAACTTGGGAATGGAAGCAGCTGGGCTCAGTTGGTCTTATAGAAATGAGATGCAAGTTTTAAGAGAGATGAAGTTTCAGTTTCCCTTTAGGCAATGGGGGTGGAATGAAGAGCAGCCAGAGGGTGTTACAACACACTGCTCTGTGGTTGTCAGGTTCCCAGGGGTTAGGAAAGTGTGAGTGGGGCAAGCTGAGGGGGAGTGGGGAACTGAAGGCAGGGCTCCCTTCTGAAGTCGAGCTTAAGAAGTAAGGGACAATAGTGGACATCCCTGACAAAAGGTCTGCACCAAGAACGGTCAGGTGTGGCTGGTGGGGTGCTGAAGTGGAGGTGGGGAGATTTCCTCAGGCACTGATGGCAAAGACAGGGAATCCTAACACATTTCTCCCCACCCACTCCATATCTGGATGAACTAGACAAAGCTCACACCAACTATTAAAAGCCAACTGTGTGCAACTCTTCCCAGCTCTACATCCATGACATCACAAATGATTGCTTAAAATTGGCCACAGTGAGAGTATTTACACCATGGAAATAGGCAAATGCTTCACATCAGTATTTTTTGTTTTGGAGCCTATTGTTAAACATTTACCAGCATACTACTGCATGGACTAATGCAGGGCACAAATTTTCCAAAAAAGTCTGACTCCTCATTCATGGATCTACTACAGTTCCCCTTCCAGAGAGCTGGACATATTATTGCAGGATGCATGTAACTAGAGTTTGAAACGAATTATCTCTTCCCAGGCACAGTATCACAATGTGAGCATCGGCTGCAAAGATTTGATGATGGCACTAAAAATTCGGGAGCAGCAGATTACAGAGCTCCCTTCCGCCCTGCCTCTGAGACTGGTTCACACTTAACACCTGGAGGAGTATCTGTGATGATGGGAAATCAAGGTAGCCCTCCTGTAACCAGCGTCATTATCATGGCACATCTTCCCCCTCCCTTCCTACCCCAGCCTCCTCTCCCAACACTCAACAACAGCTCTGGGCTGCTCCACCTCAGGGACAGTATGTCATCATTTGGCATTGGTATGGAGAGCCTCTTGGGCATATTTTTTGGCATGGAGTGAAGGGTTAATAGAGCTTCTTGGAGTCTAGCACTCAGTTTATTTCTTCTTTCCAATTTCTTAATTTCTTTTTTACCTCTGAGATTGTCAAACCACTCTGTTATGCAACGGGAGAGGCCGCGATATTGAGAGGCCCGCGCACTGCGATGAAGAGTGGCTCCCACTTGCTGCAACTAGAGAAAGCCCTTGCACAGAAACAAAGACCCAACACAGCCAAAAATAAATAAATAAATAAATAAAAAAGAAGACACTTCACACTCCCTCCAGAGAGAAAGCATTAACTTCTTGTCTCCTCTACAATCCTCCACTTCTAATTTTATCTGATTGTGACAACAGAGCCACAGCTCATTAATATTATTTTAAAATTCTGAGTAAATAAGCTCTGAATAAAGTCTTGATTTTTGTTATTTTACCCCTATGGGTTTTCATCTACATTTTCAACTTGATCTGGTCAGAATTTATTTATTTATTTATTTTTTATTTGCTGTTGGCGGGGTGGGGGGGGAGTTTATGCTCTGACTTGTTGAAATATTACAGAAATGACCTCCAAATATGAGATATTCACCTGTCTTTTAAATATAGTTTTTACTGATACTTTGCTCTTTTTTGTCATCTTCACTTAAATAAATGTTCTTCCATGGAAAAAATTACATGCTATATTTAAATATGACCTGCTGTCCTACACACAGAGTAGATGCTTGATAAATCCTGGTTAAGTGGTGATCCATGGAACTCTAAGGCTCTCTGGAAGCCAGAGAGTAAGTCACGAAGTAGTAAATCAAAGATACAGAGCGCCTAACAGTGTGATGAAAAATCAAGTTACAAGGAGAAGAAATACTTACTAAAACAGTGGTCTTTAAATCTTTTTGTTTGGCAACTCTCTACAAAAAACTCTGAAAAACTACATATTCAGTGGCACATTTATAATTTGACTTCCAAAATGTGTCATTGTAAGTCTGAAGATTTACAAAGAACATATTCTTCGGTATAGTATAAATACTGATTTCCAAAAATAGAAGTGTCTCTTCATTTTAAATGTATCCAGTGGAATCTAGATACTATGGTGATTAGATACTTCTAACATCCATTTTTAAAATATACAGACAAGTTCCTCTTTAACGGTCAGAAATTTCACATCCTTCCTTTTTCTCCTTGAACTCCTATTTGCATTCCACAAAACTGAAAGGACTTTACACCTTCTCAGTGGGCTTATCATTACAGTTATTAATACTACGTAATTGATAGGTAAATATTCCTCATAAGATTGTATTGGAGATGTACACTTAATGAGATACATGAGGTCTTTCTCAACTTGTTCATGTATTCATGGGTGATCATTGCATATTGCTAGAAGGAGATAGGATATGACATCATTTGTATTCCTATTTTTAATTTTGATAAATATAATTACTGAATAAATGTCATTTACATAAATAAGTAGATAGGAATGAAAAGAATACTGTTATAGTAATGTTGCTTATTTTTAAGAATGCCATCTGAGATATGCCAAAATCACATGGTAATCCATCTTCAAAAATTATTTTAATGATCTACCAACTCTCCACTCAAGGAGATCGTTCTTCAATATTGCTGAAAGCAAGGAACTAGAATCCACCTGCTTGCAAAAGGATGTGTTTCCCAGACATTTGCTTTCTCAACACCAATGTTCAAAGTTTACCTTGCTTGGTGCCCCAGAGCACCTTTTTTAGATGCTGAATCTAAAGGATTGTAGGATTTGAGGTGGGTGAAGGGTGGGAAAAGGTGATTGTGAAGGGGAAGTAGGAGAAGTAGCATGATAGACACTTTCACAGGCAGACCACCTTGAAGAAAGCACAGGTATGAAGGTTGATGGCTTTAGAAAACTATTCCCACCCCCTTGAAAAGTCCAGATGTCATTCCAGTGGGAGGATCAGTGAACTAGAAGACTTGGAGAAAGCTTCAGGGAAGACTCTTGAACTGAGCCTGGAGGGTGGGTGAGATTTAAATAAGCACAGAAGTCTTGGGAGCACCAGATACCTGAGAGGCACAGCTGGAGCAAAAGCCCTGATTGGGGTGTCCCGATAGAAGACACTTGAGGAACAGTGGCCTGGAAATACCCAAGGATAAACCCTTTGGCTGTCTCATTCTTATTCCAGATTCTACAGGGATAAACAGCATGAGCATTTGGTGGACAAGACTCTAGATCAGAGATTAAAAACTTAAACTCCTAGAGAAATTAGGTAGGTAACATAAGAGAGAGCAGATGCTATGACATAGCTCATGACATAAGTTGGATGGCATTGCACATGGTGGGGACTGGTGGGCACTGGGGAATGTTGTCCCATCCAAGGGGGTTGGCCTCTGCTCTGCTCAGCAGCAATGGGATGGTGGACCAGTGTCACAGGTCTTCCAATTTTTCAAGAGAAACTAGAAATCTGGACTTGAAGGCAAAGCTCCCCAATGGGCAGGAGAAAACGTGTTTGTGGGCTATGTCTGTCCCGTGGGCCACCAATTGCTACCTCTGCTCCAAAGACTAAACTTTAACTGTAGATCAAGTCAGAATACCATAACCCATCAAAAGCTGGATTGTTCTTCCCTATAAGGGCAGATGCCTGGAACGAAGTTAGATGATCAATCAGTAGTTGTCAGCTGAATGGAAGAGTAAGAGGTTTCTTTGAGGAAGTGGGTCTTTACAAGGCCCCTTTTACCTCCTCACAGTAGAGGGGCTGGAGAGTCTTTACACCAAAGAGTAGATTCTTAAAGGCAAAGAGAAGATTTCTGTGAGGTCTCAGCACCAAGCATCTATTTCTGGAAGTGGATTCTGTTTTCCTCATTGTTTCGGTCAGTAGGAGGAACAATGGAAATTTTGCCTACTTCTGTAGGAGATTGCTGTGCACATTTCCTGTGCTAACATTTCCAAATATCTGTTTCTTTCCTACTATTATTTGCCCCTGCTTTGGATTTCCCCCTGTGTTTATTTTATCCTGATGTACCCTGTGTATTTTGTAAGCCTTTTGAGGCCTTTTTGGAATGAGGTAGGGTATAAATAAATAAAAGTACTATCTCTGGAGCCTTCTCTGCCCCTACCTGAGTTTACACTCTGTTGGTGCTTCAGGCCCCAGGCCTATGGGGATTCCACTCAGTAAATTACTGCTTCCATGTATCCTGAAGGTAATGGGGCTTCCAAAGGTGCAGAACAAACCACCAGAGAGTTGTTTAAGTGCTAGGAAAATCTGGCCCAATACATTATTCCAAATCTATATTTACGTTCATGGCTTATGAAGCACCTCAGGGTCCTTTGGGATAAGAAAAGCTGCACGAATCTAACAAAATATTATTAAATAGATTTATTTGGGGGTTGCTAAAGAGTATGAGGCCCTCTGGAGAACTGCTGGAGGAGAATGAATTATTTTCTGCAATCTCCACCACTTGTCTTTTTAAGAGTCTCTCATTGAACCCCTGGTGCTGCCCTAATAGTTCCAGCTAATCCTGTTGCTATGGTTACAACAATTAATTATATGCTTAACTAGACTTACTAGTACATCGCAGCAGTTCAATTAAAATCTGATTTTATTCTTCCTATACTTTCCGGGCTTTTTTTTTCCCAGCCTCCACCTCTAAAAACTGTCCATTATGTGGATTGAAAGTGTCCCAGAGGTTGGGGCTTCCCTGGTGGTGCAGTGGTTAAGAATCCGCCTGCCAGTGCAGAGGACACAGGTTCAAGCCCTGGTCCAGGAAGATCCCACATGCCGCGGAGCATCCAAGCCCGTGCACCACACCTACTGAGCCTGCACTCTAGAGCCCATGAGCCACAACCACTAAGCCCACGTGCCACAACTACTGAAGCCCACGTGCCTAGAGCCTGTGTTCTGCAACAGGACAAGCCACAACAATGAGAACCCTGTGCACTGCAACTAAGAGTAGCCCCCGCTCACCACAACTAGAGAAAGCCTGCACACAGCAACAAAGACCCAACGGAGCCAAAAATAAATAAATAAAACAAATAAATTTTTAAAAAAAGAAGAAGAAAGTGTCCCAGAGGTTGTTCAGTCCATTTCCTAGTGGTACCTTTGGCTAGAACTTGATGGGACAAAGCAAGGCACAGTTGCCCTGAAATAGACTTTGGTACAAGAGCCAAAACATTTGGGAGATTTGAACCAAATAGCTGAGCAAATCATAAAACTAATAGCCAACAGGTATAAGTCTGCTATGAAGAGATGTTTTCTTTTTCCCCTTCTTAATTTTAGTAATATATTAAATGAGAATGAGGACACACAGGATTCCTAAATTAGTGGCTGTGCCCAGGCACTGGTATGGCACCTGAAGCCATTCTACCTGGACCCAGCAGCTGAGTGGTAGCCAAGAACTGGGCTGCCCTGGAGACCTGTGGGCATCAAGAGGCTGTGGGATCAATTGAAGCTACAAAGTGCACTGAGATGATCAGTCTCCAGGTCCCTGATGGGGACGTGTTGATCGGAAATGCTGGATTATTCCCTTTTCTGCTGATTACTGGTGTCAGAGTCAGAGCCCAACACGTTCATTTCCTAGGAGGGAAACAGTTTTAGAGACATCTTGCCTGGCTTTGGAGGATTCAGCTGTAGCTAAAAACCTTTTCCAGTAAAATTCTAGCACTTGCACCATTTTCTTTTCTATTTTTTTAGATCACAAAGACAGTATCAGTGTAACTGATCTGTCTCCATATTTTTATTTTTTCCTCTTCTTTCTCTGGCCCCCTGATAATGACAGCAAACATGGAGGCATTTCTAAGTAGCAGGCACTGTGCTAAGTGATTTTCCTTCATTATTTGATTTTGCAGATGTGGAAACTGAGGAGGCCCTCAGTGCTTAAGGACTCACTCAGGGACACGGAGCTCAGAGCAGAGGCTGTCATCTCCAGACCTGCCTGGCTCCCAAATGCGCTCTTAGCTTTATATGCTCAGCTCCTCCAAATGCCTTTTCTGCTCTGACCCTCTTTCTTCAATGACCTCATTTACTCCTGTGCTTCAGCCTTCACCTCTCTGAGAAGATCCCCAGTCCAATCTCAGACCTGACCCTCCTTCACCTTCCTCCTACACACCCTTCCACGCCCTCCTGTGGCCGCTGCACACTTGGGGTTCACAGCAGAACGGCCATCCCTCCTCCCTAACCCGCTTCCGTCCATCCTCTTGGCCTCTCCACCTCTGTAAAGGGACTCACTGTCCTTCTGGTCATGCAGCTCTGAAACCCCAGTTATCTTTGACTTTGGACACCCCATCTCCCTCAACTCCTACAAATGACCAGTCCCTGGGGTCTTAGCACGCCCCCACCCCCGCGCCAGCCTGCTTGCTCACCTCCTCCCATGCCCCCACCAGACCGCTTCTGGGGCCAGCGCCGAGCCGAAGGGAGAAAACAGCCCTTTTCCATGAGCCAGAGCGTGGGTTTCACAAGAAACTACAAGGCACTCAAAGGTTCTCTCCAGCTTTCCGCACTCTGTAGTTTTGTGGTGCAAGGTTTCCCCTGCCATCTATCTCTCCTGGGTGTTCAGGGTTCTGTGCTATCCTCAGCAAGGAAGGAGTTTGCCTCCTTCTCTGGACCATTGTGGCCCCCATCCCCACGATCAGATATAGTCTCTCTGTGACCCACACTTGGAGAAGATGTCCACCAACAACATTTATAGCTCCATCCCATTCTCAGCACAAATCAGCACATGGTAGGCCTTTCTTCAAACTGAATTCCTAAATTTGAATTTGCTTTTTTTTAAATAAGATTTTTCTGGAGACATTACCCCATTTCAAAGGAATGATTCAAAAAAGTGTGTGTGTGTGTGTGTGTGTGTGTGTGTGTGTGTGTGTGTGTGTGTAGATTGGAAGCAGGAAGAACATTTATATATATACATGCAGAAAGGAGACTGTATTTCAGGCTATATTTGGATTTTTCAAGCAAATAAGTTTACAATATAATTTAAGAGATATTTATTGAGTGTCTTGTATCTGCAAGACACTGTGCTAGGTGCAAATATTAACTATCTCCAGAATAAATATTCATTAAATGATTAAATGAATGAGTGAAGGAAAGAATGAATTTATTTATTTATTCATTTATTTATCTAACTTGGGGACCACAGTGAGTTCTGAGAATAATGGAATATTTTTGTTATTCACTTATTCTGAAAATATTTAATAAACGTCTCCTATATGCCAGGTACCACACTGGGCCCTAAGAAAACAAAGATGAATGATAGTGGACACAGAATCCCTACTGGTCGAGCTCAGGGCTCAATGATGGTGGCAGACAGGTGTTGCCAGGACCTGTCAATAAGTCTACAGCAGTCACTGGGCTGTGACCTTCCAGGACCTGTATTGGGGCTGCCTAATTCAAGGGAAGCCCAAGCCTGGAGCTGGGGGACGTTTCCCTCCCGGGTTCTCCTGGAGCCAGCCAACTCCCACTGCAGCTCCCCACTATATTCATCTATAAAACTATGATTTTCTGATTTTATCTTTAAACCACAACCCCCTTCCCTCCGGGAGACAAAGACAGAAAGACACCTCCAGGTGGCATCGCTAAGTCTCTCCAACATAATCCCTGGAAGTGGCAAGATCAGCCCCTCACCATCCAGGCTTCCCTGGGTGCCTAGTTGGCAGGCCCTGGGAAAGGGCGAGAAAGTATTTGCTTAGGTAAACTCTATGATGCTCATATGATGCTAATGATACCCATGGTTCTGTCCTCTGCCATTGCAGAGGTCACAGAGGAGCCCCAGAATCCTGCACTGACTTTTTACTCACTTATGCTCATACGTGAGCAGGTTTAATCTCACCAACTCTACTAAAGGAAAATAAAACCAGGAAAATGTTCCAGGGACAGCTATTGCTTAACGCTATCACCATGGCAATGCTGCCATCACAGGGGCTATCTCTCTAGGCCAAAGTAATGCAGAAAAGAGAACCGCTGTGGTGTGTTTGTGCCTGTAACCCCCACCCAGAAGCGACCACAGCTACCTAGGGCTGAGTGGGGTCACAGAGACTAGAGAGCTTTCTGGCCTCTTCCCCAGCTGCTACTTCAGGACACACAGAAACTTCTGATCCCTGCCCAGCCAGTTCTCAGGGTGCCCAGGAGGCATCTCTGCAGAGGTGAACTAGGCTTCCAGGCTTCCTCAGGCTACTTGCTGTGATGGGTCCTGTATTGGCACTTCCATGAGGGCACCAGGACAGACAAGAGATGCCTCCAAGCAGCAGCCTCAGGCTGACACTGAGTCCAAGTTAGGAGATGGCCCTGATCTCTCTGGGACACGCACCACCAGCCAAGCACGCCTCTGCTCCTAGGGTTTTAGAAACTGAGTAAACCTTCCCTCCTTCAGCTTCCTCTCTCTCTTCATGACAGCCCCCACCCCCAAAATGCTGAAGGAGTCTCCCCAGCTCAAATCCCCTTCTCCCTTCCCATCTACCCTCTACTGTGTCCTGAGTCCATCAGCCTTATGCATCTCCACTTTTGCTTCCCATGTTGTGGGCTCTTTCTCCAGAAGTCCCCCAGTTCTTCACATACTTAAACCCTTGAGGGGCTATCTCCTCATCCTCAGATCTCTTTAATCCCTACATAAACATATTCATGTAGTTTTGACTTACAGACAACTAATTGAAGCAAAGCCATGAGGTTGAATGATTTGAGGGAACTTCCATTGCTTACTCAACTACCTGCATGAGCTTCCTGGAAGGCTTGACCCCTTCACAAAGCTGTAGGTCATAGGCACTTGCTGGATTGGAGAAAAGGTATTGCTATGGACTGAGTTGTGTCCCTCCAAAATTCATATGTTGAAGCTTAACCTCCAGTGTGACTGTATTTGGAGTAAGGAATTAATTAAGATTAAATGAGGTCATAAGGGTGGAACCTTAATCCAATAGGATTAGTGTCCTTTTAAGAAGAGAGAGCAGAGCTCTCTCTTTCTCTTTCTGTGCTAACTGAGGACACAGTGAAGATGTGCCTACCTGCAAACCAGGAACAGCTCTCACCAGGAACCCAGTGGGCCAGTAACTTGATCTTGGACTTAGCTTCTGAGACTGTGAGAAATAAATGTTGTTGTTTAAACCACCCAGTGTGTGGCATCCCCTACTACATCAAATACAGAGATATTTGGCTGAATGCCATGAAAGGAAAGAATAGGATAGCTTGGAGAGAATATCAGAGATGCATATTTAGACTGAAACAATATCAGATTCATTGAATCTATAGATTAAATTGGAGATAATTGACATCTTTACAATATTGAGTGTTCTATATTACAAATACGGTTGTATTGGTTTAGTAAGGCTGACATAACAAAATACCACAGACTGGGTGACTTAAACAACAGAAATTAATTTTCTCATTAATCTGGAGTCTAGAAGTCCAAGATCAGGTGTTGGCAGGGTTGACTTAGGCCTCTCTCCTTGGCTTATAGATGGCCAATCTTCCCCCTGTATCTTCATATTGTCTTTCTTCTGTATGCATTTGTACCCAAATTTACTCATTTTATAGGGACACTAGTCATACTGGATTAGGGCCCACCCTAATGACCTCATTTTAACAACCACTGAAAAGGCCCTCTCTCCAAATAATGTCATATTCTGAGGTACTGGGGGTTAGGACTTCAACATATGAGTTGGGGAGGGGATACAATTCAGCCCATAACAATGGAATAGCCCTCTCTTTATTCACGTCTTCTTGCTTACAATAATGTTTTATAGTGTCTGTCATGCACATCTTTTGTTAGATTTATTCTCACATGTTTGATGCTTTGGGATGTTCTCATGATAGGTATCATTTTAAATGTTATTTTCTAAGTATTTGTTATTGATATATTGAAATACCATTGATTTTGGTACTTTGAACTTTTATCCAGTGACCTTGTTAAATTCATTTCTTAATTGCAATACTTTATTTGTAAATTCCTCTATATTTCTCTACTTCAAAATCAATGTGGTCTGGAAATAATGTTACTTTATTTTTTTCTATTTTAGTCTTTGTACTTTTTGTTTATTTTGTTCATTTTTTCTTGCCTTGATGCACTGGCTAGGATAACTACTACAAAAATGAATGGAGGGCTTCCCTGGTGGCGCAGTGGTTGAGAGTCCTCCTGCCGATGCAGGGGACACAGGTTTGTGCCCCGGTCCGGGAAGATCCCACATGCCGCGGAGTGGCTTGGCCTGTGAGCCATGGACGCTGAGCCTGCGCGTCCGGAGCCTGTGCTCCACAATGGGAGAGGCCACAGCAGTGAGAGGTCTGTGTACCGCAAAAAAAAGAATGGAAATGGAAATGATTATAGTAAATCTTGCCCTCTTTCTAAGCTTTGCGGAAATGTCATCTAAATTGCATGATAAAGTATAATTTTTCCTATGGATTTTTTGAGTTGTTAATTATCAGTTTAAGGAGATCATTTGCTATTTCTTATTTGCTGAGACTTATCAGCAACAGGTAATAGATTTTAAATGTTGATTCTATACCTGTTAAGATTGTAATATCATCTGTTTTTTTGTTGTTTTTTTTTTGCGGTACACAGGCCTCTCACTGTTGTGGCCTCTCCCGTTGCGGAGCACAGGCTCCGGATATTCAGGCTCAGCGGCCATGGCTCACGGGCCCAGCCACTCCGCGGCATGTGGGATCTTCCTGGACCGGGGCACGAACCTGTGTCCCCTGCGTCGGCAGGCGGACTCTCAACCACTGCGCCACCAGGGAAGCCCCATCATATCATCGTGTTCCTTCATTCTGTCAATGTGATAAAATACATTGATTTTCCAAAGTTAAATGAATCTTACATTCCTGTAATAGACCCAAATTCAAAGCAATGTATTGTCTTTTTAACAAGATTTTATTTAAATTTTTTGTATATATGTGCTTGAGATTGGTCCTTAATTTTCCTTTCTTATAAATGTTCATGTCATGTTTTGGTCTTAAGGAAATACTAGGCTCATAGAACAAAACACATGTGCTCTTTGTTTTGTTTTTTGAATTTTCTGGAGATATTTGTATAAAATTCATGTTATTTCTTCTTTAAATATCTGGAAGAATTTACCAGTGAAGTCAATTGGCCTGGAGATTTCTTGGTGGGAATTTTGTTAATTACAGTTTCAATTTACCTAATAGAGAACTATTTAGATTTTAGAAATTTTCTACTTGTTTCCATTTGGGTAAGTTGTGTTTTTCTAGGAAAATTCTCATTTCACCTATATGTTAAAATTTATTAAAATAAAATCATTCACAATGTCTTCTCATTATTTGATTTAAATATCTGTTGGACCTGTAGTAATTTCTTTTGCATTCCTGATATTGGTATTATGTGTCTTCTCTCTCTTAATCATTCTTACTAAGGGTTTAGTTTTTCAAAGAACTGACTTTGAGCTTTGTAATTTTTTTTCTATTGTACATTTGTTCTATGTGTGACTAATGTCTGCTATCAGGATTATTATTATCCCCTTTCTTCTTTCTTTGGATTTAACTTGATATTCTTTTTAACTTCCTGTTATGGGTACAATCAAGAAAATCAATAGATGATTAATTTTCAGCATATTTTCTTTTCTGATATATGAACTTATTCTTTTAAGCATGCTTTTAATTGACATTTTAGTGTGCCATATTTTCATTTTCATTTTAATTAAAATTATTAAAAATATTCATTGTGATTGAATCTTTGTTCATTTAGACATATACTGTTTAAGTTCCAAACATTTAGTGGTTTTCCAGTAATGTTTATTATTGATTTCTAGTCTTATTTCACTGTATAATTTTAATACCTGGAATTTTGTTAAGATTTGATTTATGCCCCAGTATATGGACAATTTTGCTAAATATTCTATGTACTCCTAAAAATAATGTGAATTCTGAAGTTGCTTGTACAGTTGGTAAATGTTTCTCAGATTTTACATATGTTAATTACTTTTTTTTGTTTGCTTGATCCATCAGTTATAGAGAACATCTTAAAATCAGCCAATATGGTTTATCTAGTTTTTCTGCATTTTTTGCTTTATATGTTTTGATGCTATATTATTGGGTGCATACAAACTGAGAAGTATTAAATCTTTCTGGCTGACTGATATTTTATCATTATAAAATGCCCCTCATTATCTCAAAGAATGCCTCTTGCCTCAAAGTCTATTGTGTCATATATAATTATATCATGTTCCTTTTTATTAGTGTCTGTACTTTCAGTTCTTTTGTGTCCTTGTACACAAGGTGTTTATTTGTTTTATTTATTCAGTTTGAGATGCTTTATTTTTTAATTGATTTAGTTAATTTACATTTCATATAAGTGCTGATATATTTAGGGTTTTAGCTACTATCTGTTACTTGTCATACCTGTTCTACATTATTTTATATGCCCTTCTTTCAACTTTTTGAACTAATAAAACATTTTAAAATTATTTTCCAGTTCCTTCTCCCTTATCTTGGTAGTTACATCTTTTATTTTCCTTTAATGGTTACACAGTGATTACAACAAACATCTTTGATATGTTAGTGTCTAAAACAAATCAGTACTTGGATCACTTCCCAGGTAACGCTAGAACTTTATCAATTTCAATTCCATTACTTCACTTGTTTTATGTATCTGTTCTTCATGCATTTTAAATCATTATTATTCTGTGTGGTCAATATTCATTTAGATTTACCTACATATTTACATTTCCCATTTATCTTCATTTCTTCTTACATTTCCATATTTCCTCCTCTTTAGGAAATACTTTAGCACTTCTTTTAGTGTTGCCTAAAGGCAACAAATTGTTTCAGTTTTGGTTTTCCTGAAAAAGTCTCTATTTTTCCTTCATTTTTAATGAATGTTTTCCCTGGGGCTTCACTGGTGGCGCAGTGGTTGAGAGTCCACCTGCCGATGCAGGGGACACGGGTTCGTGCCCCCGTCCTGGAAGATCCCACATGCCGCGAAGTGGCTGGGCCCATGAGCCATGGCTGCTGAGCCTGTGCGTCCAGAGCCTGTGCTCCGCAACGGGAGAGGCCACAGCAGTGAGAGGCCTGTGTGCCGCAAAAAAAAAAAAAAAAATGTTTTCCCTGGATAGAATTCTAAGCTGGCAGTTATATTCAGAAAGTCTATTCATCACTATTTATCTGGAACCTAAAATTTATCCAAAACTTTCTTTGATCAAGTAATTCTACTTTTAGGAAATCAATAAGTTAAAATGAAAATAAAGCTGGAGGTACAAAGAAATGAATTGCATCATCACTTTAAAAAGTGAAAAACTGTAAACTACATAAAATCCAACACTAAAAGGCTATGCTTAAGTAAATTATGGCAAATCCATACAGTGCAATATTGTGGAAACATTAAAATGATGCTTATGAAGAATTTTTAGTGAGGAAAAACATGTATATTATTACTGTATATGGAGAAAACAAGATACAAATTTTGATATATTATGTGATTTTAGCTAAATAACAGAACTACGTGCATAGAAAAAGCCTAAGTGGAAATACATAATTCAGTTAACTTCTTTATCTACAGGTATATAAGTTATGGGTGGTTGGTTTTCTGTGATTGAAATAAGTGATTTTCATATGTGACTCACTCTTCTTTTTCCATTTAAAATTATAAATAGAATGAATGATAAAATTTATAGTTCAGTTAAAGGACATTTAATTCCTTTAGGTTGCCATAATTGTCTTCCATGCACAGAATTTCCCATGAAAGGAAATCATGGAAATATACAAAAGAGACACATCTACATTGTCATAAATTGTTCTGTCTCATAGCTCTGAGAAAAACCTACCTCACACAAGTTGCCATAAACACCTGATTCCTAAGCTAAATCTTGGTGTTGAAAATTGCATCCCACACACATTTCATCTGGAGTTAAAAGAACAGTATCCACCTTCCTTCATATACACTACTAGTCACTTCCTAAACCTCATTAGGGGTGGTAATAATGCTTCCCCAACAGAAATTAATTTTATGCTAATCATGTATGTCAGTGACTCGCACAGCTGCTTCACAGAAGCAAGGGTTTTGCAAATTAGCTGCTTTCTTATTTGGAGAAGGTGTGGGATGGGCCAGAAGCAAAGGCATCATTGGAACTCACATAATGTTTTTAGACTCATTAATGAGACTAGTAGTCTCATTTTATCATTTCATCAGAAGATGGTTTGGGGCAGAAGCAGTCCTGAGGTCATCAGTTCTGACTCAGCTGATTAACACTGGGCTTGTAAGATAATTGGAAAGGTCAAAAAAGTGTCTAGTCTTTCTCCTAAAGCTAAAATTATTGTCAGAAAAATTTCCATGAGACACTCCAGCCTTTGTGGGAAGGAACTTAGGAATTAGGCAAATCTGAACTTGAATCCTTGGTGTCGGCTATCTTGCTGCTGGCCTGGGGCAAAGGGCTTATCTTTGTAAATCTAAGTTTCCTTCTCTGTAATAATGGAAATACAAATGTCTCTCCCATAGAAAGGAACAAGACAAGATACACAAAACATAATGTCCAACACACAGAGGGGGCACAGTAAATTTTCATTTACTCAAATCTTCCTTCATCTCTTACTAGACAACTTTGCCTATTTGGGAAGACCAAGATTCAAAGGTCTAAACTGATGGGACACTTTTCACCCCCAGGTAGTGCTGGTTAGACTGCTTTTACCTTCTAAGTGGAATGTGGTATAGACACAGGGGTCAGGTGTGGGTGGGAACGGTAGCAGAAATAAGGCAGACTCAGTGAATATTTAGGATTCAGGTCAAGGACAAAAACCTGAAAAGAAGTCCAATGAAGAGATGGTAAGACTTAGTTTTATTCATTCAAACAACCAATATTTATTGAGCTCTTACTACAATATGGGCAGAATTTGATGCAGAGGATACACTGGGGAACAAGATAAGCTCCTTCCTTTTCTTCAGAAAGTTTACACTCTACTGAGGACAACAGGTGAGATAGGACTGTAAGGGCTGTGGTGCAGGAAGATCCAGGATGACATGGCCTGGCCCCGCATGCTCCCCACCCCAGGACAGCCCTGGGTCAGCCGACCTTCTTTCCACCAGCTGTGATTCTGCTCACAGGGTACAGAGCCACCTGAGAACAGGGGAGCGGCTGGCTGGGCTGGGAGGCATCAGAATGTCATTGAACAAGCCAACACCCTATATATGTTTTTCTGTCTTGACCCCAGTCTTTAGGGAAGGTTGCTCTCTTCTCCCAAGACCCAGGTAATCATCACAGATGTGCACAGCTGTAACGAATCACCCCACATTTACTAGTCACTGGAGAGTCGTTGAGATGAGCAGCTCCTTTGGGGGAAGACCCCTTCCCTAGAGAAGGCTGGCTTCTTTTACCGAGTGCATCTTCTCTTGCCTCCCCCATCCTCCCTGTGGAACTCTAACGTAGCCATGCCCAGGTGGTCCATTACCTGAGTGTCCCCTGACTGGTCAGGATCAACGAAGGGTGTGGGATGTACAAAGGATGCAACAGTGACTTCTTTCTGGGATGGCAGGTCACTCAGAGCAGGGAGGAATGATTTAGCCTGGGTTTTGAAGACCTTGCTAGTTTGAGAGGGGAAAGGTGGCTAATCCTCCTCATGCCTTCTTTCATTCACTTGACAAATAACTTGGTGAGTGCCTACTACATGCCAGGCACTGTTCTAGATGCTGGAGATACACTGGTGAGTCAAAACAGACCCAGTCCCCACATGCTTTGAGTTTACAGACCAGTGAGGAAGGAAGACCTTAAATAAAGCAAACTAGAAATTCAATGTGGCAAGCATGACTGGTCCTATGTGGCAAAGACCCAAGATAATACAAGAGGGCGATTTTACCTGGTCATATTAGGCATCCTAAGGAAGTGATCTAAAGGATGAGTAGGAGCCAAGCAAATGAAGAGGGAAGGAAGGCAGCAGGAACAGTTATGTACAAATGTCCTTTGCAGAAGAAAGCAAGGCATTTCAGGGGCAGAAAGAACCCAGTGCAACTGCAGTGGAGAGAAAGGCAGGAGAGAGAAAAAGGGGTGCCAGGTAAGCTGCAAGGTGAAGTTATGGATGGTGGTAAATTTAGGCTAAACTCAACTTCAGAACTCACTGATTTTGTAATGCTGATTATTGTGTCTCATATTCTTTTCCAATTTTTAATTAAGCTTTTTATTTTGAGGTAACTGTAGATTCACATAGGCTTAAATACAAAGAAACTCTATGTACCACTTATTCAGTTTCTCCCAATGGTCATATGTTGTAAAACCCTAGTCCAATATCACCAAGATTGACACGGATGCAGTCAAGACACGGAACAGACCCACCTCCACAAGCATCCCTCATGTTGCCCTTTTATATCCACACCTACTTCTCTCCAGGCCCCAACTACTCCTTAACTCATTAATCTATTCTCAGTTTCTATAATTTTGTTATTTAAGAGTGCAATTTGGATGGAACCCTATAGTATGTAAACTTTTGTTCATTTTATCCCTGTTGCTCAGACTATATAATTTCTATTGTCCTATTTTGCAGTTCACTTATGCCTCTGTCCCCTTGATTCTGCTGTTGAATCCATCCATTGAGATTTTTGTTTCAATTGTATTTGCAGCCTTATAATATCCATTTGGATTTTCTCTATACCTTCTATTTCTTTGCTGAAAGTTTCTATTTCTTTGGTGAGGCTTTCTATTTTTTTTTTCTTCTGTTTCAAGCATGTTCATAATTGAAATCATGACCCCTTAAAAATCTTCGTCAAATAATTCTAACATCTCTGTTATCCCAGTGTTGGCATCTATGGATTGCTTTTTTTTTCATTCAATTTGAGATATTTCTGATTCTTGGTATATGACAAGTGATTTTCCATTGAAACCTGAGCATTTGGGATTATGTTCTGAGACTCGGGGTTTTATTGAACCCTCCACCACTCTGGCAAGAGCAAGATTGGTGACACCTTGTTACTGATGAATGAGAGTACAAATTCAGGCTCTCCACTTGGCTCCATTTGACACAGAAAGTGGGGAGGGCCCATCACTACTGCTGAGTGGGGAGTGGGAGTTCTAGCCCCATATGGTCTCCACCGACACTGTGCTGGGGCAGGAGATCATTACTAGAGGGGATGAAAGTCTTGGCTCTCTGCTTGGCCTCTTCTATCACCTGTCTGGGTGAGGGCTGGTGGAGCACCTCTTTACAGCCTTGTGAGGGTGAAAGGCTAAGCTTACCAAGCAGCCTTTGCTGGTGTGATTAAGAGTAGAGCTGTCATATTCCTATAGTGTTGGGTGTACTAGAATGTTTATTATCTGAATGTTTTCTGTCTTGCTAGGCTGCCTATTTCCTGGTCCTCCGGCTAGAGAGAGTAGGCTTTTCTGGAAGCTGTTTTTGTCCATGTTCATTGGCATTTCCAAGTTATTGGCTTCTTCAGCTCCAAGTATGGGATGCATGAGGTAAAAAGAAAACCCAGGGAGCTCACCACTGTCTCTTTCCTTGGGTCTCAAAGTCCTTAGCCAGTGTGTTTTCTCCACCTTTCAGAGTTATTGTGTGTTTGTTTTATATATAATGTCCAAAGTACTTAGTCTACTTTGTGAGCTTTGGGTGTTACTGGGAGGGTCTTGGGTTGGAAAAAATATGGAGAAAAAAAAAGGAATCAACTGTTTCTCTCTATGGAACAAGAGAAAATGAGCTTCAGCTTGCCCTGTGTCTCCTTACCAATCAGGGTCTGGCAGCTGGCGATCACTCAGAGGTCATGGCGGGGGCAAAAGCAGAAAATCAGAGAGGCCTTCCTGGCCCTGCCCAGAGATTAGACATGTTCTCATTCAATTTCTGTTCCTTCTGCTGTGGTCAGAGTTTTCAATATTCTAGTGAAACCCTCTTGGCTAATATTTAGGCTAACCACAAGCAGAAGGTGTGGGAAACATTGCAGGGGTGTATTTCTCAATAGCCCTTCCTAAAATTACCATGACATTTAGTTGAAATGTGCATGTAAAGTCGTTTCTACACTGGCAATGCCAAAACTTTTGATGATGCAAAGCTGCCGTCTCCCAAAGTAGAGGCGTCTCGGGCAAAAGCTGGGATGCAACGATCGATCAGTTGTTCCTTTTCTACAGACTCAGAGAATCATGGAGCTGAGAGGATCAGGAATCTTTTAACTTCTAGTCCAGGGTTGAGGGGAAAGTGGGGGCACTTTCCCTTATTCTGTAAGTCATGACTGTCCACACTTAAGTGAAGGTGAGTGAGGTTATGGTGAAGCAATCACGGTGAGGCATTAATTTCCTCTTGCCTTTCCTGTCCCTCCCCTGGTCTTGCAGAAAACCAGCCTGTGCTCACAGGTCCCAGGGAGGAAGTGGACGGGGAGCAAAGGCAGAACATTCCTACGTGGCCTCCTGGCATTTGTTCCCCAAGGAGTCTGGGGAGAGTTCAGAAATAGCAGCATCTTGACCAGAAACCTAAAAAAAGCATAAAAGGAGAATTTCCTCAAAGCTGGTGTGGGGCATGAGGGGACAGCATGGGGGGGCTGGGAGAGCGGAGCTCCTTTTGTTCCCTAAACAGCATTGGCAAGAGGAAGAGTGAATGAGGGTTCAACCGGGCACACAGGGCCCAGGCACCTTGGAAAAGTTCCAGTGTTCCAAGGACGGCGTGGAATAGCATAGGCTCTGAGCCACAAGGCACTCTACAGACCTGGGAAGTGGAAAGCTCCAAGTTATCCATGGGCTTCAAGATCTTGGTGTAGCTTGGAAAGGGAGTTCCCTGAAAGGGATGCTTGGATGAGGGATTAGCATAGAAACTGCTATTGTAGGAAATGCAGTGGTATTTGTTGCTCCTTCCCTGGATTTGTGGCCTGTGTTTCAATGGGGACCACCCACTGGGGAGCTTGCGGTGACTCCCACTGAGCCTGACAGCATCCTGTGATAAAGTCACACTGCTAAGAGGCAGGAGAGTAGGCTCTGAAGTCATGTGGGACTCCAACCCACACCTTTTTCTTCACCACAATATATGGCCCTTATTTTCTGCCAGGTGAATCTTTAATCAAACATTTCTTGGAGAGCTCCACAGAAGCAGAGATATGTTTGCAGGGGATGTGAGCAAAGGAACTCCTCAGGTTTCTACCTTTCCTCCTTCAAGAGAGTGCTGCTTCTCTTGACCCCCTGGCTCCTTTGTCTTGGAAGACAAGGCAGCCAGTGTCTCTTTAAGTCGGCTCATCGCCTCTGCTCATTTCAACTCAGACACATTTGCATGTGAAAATTACCTTCCTCAGCTCCCAAATCAATGCTCACATGTGCAAGGAGAGAAGCCCCTCTCTTTGAAGCTGCAGAAGACATTGCTATAAAAAATAATTATTACTTCCATTCTGACGCTCACTCCGTGACCTCACATACAGAGTGTGTCCGCAAGAAACCACACATGCATCTTATTTTGAGCCCGGGCCCAAAGCGAGAAGTGGGTATTGCTTACCTCTGACTTAGTCTGACAAAACCTATCCCCTGCAACTTAATTTCTCATGTTTTCCTGTTTCATGTCACTTTCTGATATCAGCGGTAATGTGATTTCATAGTTTACGAAACCAGTTTTCAGGTACTGGGATTCCTCTCTTCCTTTGTAGATTGAAATAAGAAGATAGCAGAGAGGATGCAGGAATAACTTTGCCAACATTAACGACAAGAGTGGTCTGTTGATTATATGCAGGTGCAGAAGGCTCCTTCCTCAGACCCAGAACATTCTCTCAAGAGAAGCCCTTCTGGACCCCAAAAGCCCCTCAGAGGTTTTACCCCTCTGGTTCCCCCACAGCAGGACCTTGGGCCCCATGCTTTGCCCGAAAGTTTGTTTTCCTCCTGGGTGATTAGTCAACCACCAGCAGCTTCCTTTCCAAGGGCTGCTTCTCAGACCCCAGCTCTTGTGACCCACAAATAGCTCAGAAAGCTGGGGCTAATCCCGTCGCACCCCCTGCCTATGACTGTGATGGTGATAATGAACCGTGTTAAACCGAGCCTCACTTCAGAGTTTACAAAAATGTCTTTCAACTCCATCCACATACATCCTCAGACTTAATTCTAACAAGCACACTGGGTAGATACAGCTATCCAAGCTTGAAATGGGGGACACCAAGGATCAAAGAGTAATTTTCTCAAGTCTCACAGCCAATAAGGTGTGAAGACACACTTGGCAAACTGCCCCAGGAAGACGTGACCCCTGGGGGAGCAAGGCATGTGCATGCACTCACGCCACCACCCACAGCTTCCTAGGCAGGCCCAGTGGGCACCAGAGGACCCACACACACACCCCATCTCCGTTTCTGGACAAGTCTCTGAAAATCACTTTACCAAAAAAAGAGTATGAGCACCTCTAGACATGCAGGCAGCACCAAGGCTAAACAAAAGGGAGTCTCTTTATCACATCACATGTGGATTCATCGTTTATCCTTTTTTTCTTTTTACCTTTTAGAGCAGGGGTCCCCCACCCCCAGTACCAGTCACGGCCTGTTAGGAACAGGGCCGCCAAGCAGAAAGGGAGCAGCAGGTGAGAGAAGCTTCATCTGCCACTCCCCGTCGCTCCCCAAGCGAAGCTTCATCTGCCGCTCCCTATCACTCCCCATCTTATTTTGAGCCCGGGGTTCACATTACCACCTGAACCATCCCTCGCCCTCCCCCCGCCATCCGTGGAAAAACTGTCTTCTGTGAAAACGGTCCCTGGTGCCAAAACGGTTGGGGACCACTCTTTTAGAGTACTCCTTAGTACCCTCAATACAAAAAACATGTATTTCTTATCTGCAACGTGTTATGCACTCTGCTAGTCTCATTTGTTCCTGTCTTCAAGAAACTCTGATTTCTTTTTCTTTTGAACTGAAGTACAGCTGATTTACAACGTTGTGTGAATTTCTGCTGTACAGCAAAGTGATTCAGTTATACATATATATACATTCTTTTTTTATATTCTTTTCCCTTATGGTTCATCTTTAACTCCTTCTTTGACCCACAAAGGGAAGGCTGGCAGTCACGGCCCAGAATGTCCTAGTCTCAGGCCAGGCTCTTGGCATCCCTCAGCCACCAAGAGGAATTCAGAAAGAACCAGGCTCTGCAAAGTAGATGACTGAGGCAAAACAACAGCAACTGAACAGACAAAAGCCCTGTGAGCTGCAAGGGATTTGGGAAATTCGGAACCACACAGAATGTGAGTGATGCTGTAGGCTCCCCTAATATCAATGTCACAGGTGGACCTGGGATAAATGACTTCATCTTTTGCTGGGGAAATATGCTCAAGGGGAGGAAACCCATCACCAGCCAACTTCAGGGCCTTCAGAAGCCACTTACCTCCTTGGGTACCTGGGTGCACTCAACCAAGCAGCAACCCCAAGAGGTGCTCTACATCCAAAGGGCTGCAGAGTTCAGTACATTTGAGAAGCACTCCCAGCTCCAACCTCCTCCTGGAGATTCACAGTGCATAATAAAGGCACTGAGAAGTCACAGAATAAGTAAATCCACTGTTTTGGCAAATTTCTTTTGACTTGAGCGTCTCCTCACCTATTTTGCAGAAGATGGAGAGAAAATATATTGAGAGTGAGATATATTTTCATGGACATAAAAGGGGCAAATAAAAGAGAGTTATGGTCCCCCATCCTAGGCCTTTGTGTTGGAGACTTGGGACTTTCCTTCTGCTGAAGGTCAAGTTCAATTTCTTTTGCATTAAAAAAATTAATTGATCCAAGAAGTGGAAGGGTCTCTGGGGTTCAGAGGAGTTAGCCTTGGGGAAAAGAGATTTTCCAAAGAGAAACAGTCAGTAGTTTGGAGTTTCTGTCCTGAGGAGGGTCAGGCCCCCACTGAGGGGACAGTGGATATACAGGGATGGGCCCTGTGTTTCTGCAGCTAAACTTCATGCAAGAGTCAAACGGCTGGAAACAGGCCCCTCCCCCACCTCCCACCACAGGGAGCTGTGCTGGCTTGGCACCTGAGCACAGCAGCGGGATGCACCAACCTTCGAGAGCCTTCGCCAAGTGTTCCCATGTGTGTGAGTCCCTGAAAACTTCACCTGGAGCGTGGGAAGGAGGAGGCTGCCCCTAACATAAATATGCTTAAATTTCTTCCCTCACAGGTGTAAGGGGTTTCAGAGTCACATATAGTTAGATCTGGGCAATGAGAGTAACAAGACTTTCTTACACCTGAGTCTCACAGTGATGGCAACTTTGAGCTGCACTCCACGAGTAACACCTACCACAACTTTCTGGAACTCGTTTGATGCAGAGCACTGATTAGGAAATGACCACATGGGTAGACTTTGTATCTTGCCTAAGTTCTTTACCTCCTTTCCTTCCCATTATAAATAGGTGGGCTTCCCTGGTGGCGCAGTGGTTGAGAATCTGCCTGCTAATGCAGGGGACACGGGTTCGAGCCCTGGTCTGGGAGGATCCCACATGCCGTGGAGCAACTAGGCCCGTGAGCCACAACTACTGAGCCGGCGCATCTGGAGCCTGTGCTCCGCAACAAGAGAGGCCACGATAGTCAGAGGCCCGCGCACCGTGATGAAGAGTGGCCCCCACTTGCCACAACTAGAGAAAGCCCTCGCACAGAAACGAAGATGCAACACAGCAAAAATAAATAAATTAATTTTTTTAAAAAAAGTAACCACTTAAAAAAAGAAAAGACAAAATAAATATGACCGCAAATAGAGCTGACTGTCAGCATCCTGGCAAACATCTGGAGGAAACACAGAAACTTCACTTGGCTTCTTTCCCCTCACACAGCTGGAATTTTCTCTAATTAATTTCCTCACTTGCTGGACCTGAAGTAAAAAATTTAAATCCACTCATCCCAGTTTTATGATGGTAAATTACCCCACGAATTAAGTTTTAGAAAATAATCTTAAAATTGTTAAATGTCCTGAAAAAATGTGGATGATATATTGATAAGCGAAAGGTATGTCACCACACAGAATGTGCCACAGACCCAGTCATGGCTCATGATCTGTGGTATCACATTCTCTAAACAGGCCACAAACACTGAATTAGTGACCCACATGAACCATTGCTCAAGAGAAAATAAAAGATTAGATTCCTATGAACTTTTAGTCACAACAGTTCCGTCAACCGATCAATGTACAACCTTGTTTTTTGTGTGTTTCTGTTTAAAGACACCCCATATATGTAGTTGACTCATTAACATTGAACTCATGACCAGTGGCTCCGTAGCTGCCTGAATGAAGCTCATCCAACACACGTATGTTCTCCGTAAGGCACATCACAGCCTTCTTGCACCCAGTATCACTAGCCAGCCCTTCAGCACTATACTCGGGTGCTGTATAAAAAGCACAAAAATGTGACTAAATAGACCTCAAAAGGAGCTTATTTGCAGAGTGAGAACTGAAACAGGAAGGCAGAGCGTCGCCTTGTTGGACCTTAGCTGGGAACGTGTGCATCTCAATTTTTTGCCCCACTGTGCATGTCCATGAGTGACCTTGACAATGTGGCAAGTACTGATCTGGGTTACCAATACATTTTAGCGAGTAGGTGAATCTACAAATATGGAATTCGCAAATAATGAGAATCAACAGTATTACTTTTATTATCATTAAAAACTCTCAACATGAGGCGAGAAAGATAATAATTGTCACGTATCTAGCATGTCCTGAGCATTCAATGTGTTCTGGGCAGCATGACCAAAACTTCTCTCCCTGAATTAGGCACTATTTCTCCATTTACCTGACTGCAGATAGTGAAAATAATTGGGTTTTCTCTTATGATTCTACTCCTCTCTATAGAGCCTGTAAATGTTACTAGAAAAAAAAAGTGCTCCATCTCCTTTCACTGTAAGTTTCTGAGCATAAGGGGACCCCCCCATTTTCCCAATGTGATTTTAATTTAGCGTTCTTATCTAATGCAAATAAACTTGTAATAGTTCAGATTACATAGTCAAATAACTTAGTTGTACATAGGTAATGTAAATCTCACATATCACAGAATAAGGTAGTATTATTTTTTAATTGATTGCTTTTTTTTTTTGCTTTCTAAATATCACATAACTTTATTCAAACTGCCCACATGCTTCAAAATCCATTTCTCCAGCATCCCTAGAATCTGCTTTTGAGTCATCACACACAATTTTCCAGAGGTAACTTCCCTTCTGAGTTAAGATAATGAACACTTCTAAATCTGTAAATGATATGATCACTGCAATTTTTACTCCAAGTTATAAGTATCCAGTGGCACAACATCAGGAAGTGTTTTCCCCCAGTCCTCCTGTAGTGATCTGACAAAATATTTCTTTTTAAAGGATCTTTCCAAAGCTAATTTACAATTAACGAAACTTGGAAGAGAGAGGGTTTTTCCCTAAGGATAATTACTACTCTTGTACTAGTAGTCTTTCCCTCTCCTGCTCTTCCTTTCGCTAATTTTTTCTGGTGACTTCTACAGGTGTTCCTAAACTGGAATTGACTGCGATCAGTTAAAGCTACTGTGTCTTCCCTACATCATACTTACTGTTCAAAATACAGTAATTAAGAGGCTGCCCTGTAATATAAGAGAATTCGTTAGGATTTCAGTAGAGGGCAATTCCCTCCTTTTAGAAAGATGATTTGGGGGAGGAGGGAGGGATCTTCACCTTACATTTGGGCATATATTGTAATTTTATTCCAAAGAACTTTGGCAAAGCCTCTCTATGGGCCATAGTCCCATTCTAGAAAAATCTGACCTTCTATTTCCTAAAGCATGATGAGCCACGCCTTTACCTGTATTTGGTGCTGAGGAAAAGCTGGCAGGGAATTAGTCACTGGCTATTTGGTACATGTAAGGGGCACGTGGTCCACCCTGTCACCTGGCAAGACACATGCTGATTTATGAGCCATGCTGACCATGCTCAAAGCACTTGGAAACGTTCAGAGTCTGAGACCCATTTAGAACAAAATCTGGTGCGGCCAGGGGAGGTAAATAATTTGTGTGACAGGATTTGAGGAAAAACAATTTGCAATGGAGTTAAGAAAGAGAGGCTGATTTTCCATAAACTGGCTCTGAAGGCAGTTCCTAATGATGATGGCCTTGTCTATACGCTGAAGTTCTCTGTCTGGTTTACCTTTCTTGGAAAGAGGCCCACCTGGCTCCCCCACTCCGACCAAATCCTCCACACGATGCCAGAGCCCATTCTGCTCCCAGCATGAGGCTCTCCTCACACCTACTGGTCAAGGAAACCTTTCCCCCCTGACGTCTGTCCCTGGGGTCTGCCCTGAGCTGTAGTCCACACTCACCACCTCCAACTGCTCATGGAGGGCAGGCCTTGCTTGCTTGTGCCTCTTTCCAGTGACCTGCTCACTGGAAAGAGGCCTATGGCTTCCCTGAAGCCAGGCCAAGAGTTCTGAAACTTTTGCAGTAAAAGCCCACACCATGGATGTTTCTCCCTGCACCAAACATTCCAAAGTGTGGAAATGCAAGCATCATGGACTGGCTGAATACCATTTTGTTCTCAATCCAGTTTTCCCCAATTAAGGGAAGCACAGCCCTAAGAATCAATCACTCCATGTATGATTTTTAATCTCCTCAAGAGTTCAGACAGTAAGTCATCCATGTTTACCATGGTTTACCTACTCTATTATTAACACATTACTTGTGATACATGCTCAGTAGATGGAGATAGACTAGAGTGCCAAGACTAAGATGACTCTACTTCTCTTTAGGGATTTTTTCTGATCACTTTACTCTGTCACTTCACACACTTTAGCTGAGATTTTTTAAATGAACATTTTCTTCAAGAAAAAAAAAACACTATAAATGGAGTCACCAGAAAAACAACTAAGAATGTATTTTTTCAATTCATAATGCAAAGCACTAATTTCCTTAATCTGCAAAGAACTCTAAATCAATAAGGGAAAGGATAAAAACCCAATATAAATTGGGCAAAAGATGTAAATAAACAGCTCACAAGCAAGGAACTACAATGGACATTGATAGCTCATTAATAATAAGAGAAATGTAATTAAAACTAAAAACACATCCGCTGTCACCTGTTGTTTGGCAAAAATAAAAATATTTAAGACATACATTGACAAAGATGTGGAGAAACAGGTATTCTCATGTACTGCTGCTGGGAGTTTACATTGGTTCAACCTCTATGTTGGAAATGAAACAACTTCCAACATTAAAAATGCATATGCCCTGTAATTCAGTCATTCCAATGACAGTTATTACTGTACAAAGATATCCATTGCTGCATTGTTTGTAATAACAAAAGATTAGAAACCAACAGGGGGCAAATTAAACAAGTCATGGTACATACACACAATGGAAAACTAACCAGCCATTAAAAAGAATGAGATGAATTCTGTACACAGTGATATGGCGGGACTGATAAGATGAACTGATAAATGAACAGAACAAGAGAGAGCAGCATGGATCTTATACTGTCATATACTGATGCAGAAAAAACTATTTGTACATTTTTGTAATTGTATAAAATGTTTCCCTCTTCTTCTCCCTCCTTCTGGAAAAAAAAAAGAAAAAACTGGTAAGAGTGATTTTTTTCTGGAGGAAGAATTGGATTGCTAGGATTCATGGGAAGGAGACTTCTTTTACACTGTGTATTTTCTCAAATCTTTTGAACTATGGACATGTAGTACTGATTATAAACAATGAAAATAAAATAATCTAAAAAATATATCCAACAAGGCACAGACTATGAGGAAATATTTATAAAACACGTATCTGATAAAGGATTCCCATCCAAAATATATAAAGATGTCTCAAAACTCAATAGGAAAATAAACAAAAACAATTTTTCTTTTTTTTTTTTTTTTTTTGCGGTACGCGGGCCTCTCACTGTTGTGCCCTCTCCCGTTGCGGAGTACAGGCTCCGGACGCGCAGGCTCAGCAGCCATGGCTCACAGGCCCGGCTGCTCCGCGGCATGTGGGATCTTCCCGGACCGAGGCACGAACCCGCGTCCCCTGCATCGGCAGGCAGACTCTCAACCACTGCGCCACCAGGGAAGCCCACAAAAACAATTTTTAAATGACCGAAAAAAATTTTATGTAAACAGACATGCCAAAGAAGAGACATATGGCAAAAAACATATCAAAAGATCCTCAACATCATAAGGGAAATGCAAAATAAAGCCACAGTAAGATGCCTTTACACACTTATTAGAATGAATTTTTTTTACATGACAATACCTAGAGCTGGTAAGTACATGGAGTAACTGAAACTCTCCTGGACAATACTTAACGCTGATAGGGATGCAAAATGGTACACCTACTTTGGACAACATGTTTTCCTTCTAAAGTAAATCTATGCCTATCACATGACCTAGCAATCTCACTTCTAGGTATTTACTCTAGAGAAATGAAAACACATCCACACAAAGACCTGTATGTTGATGTTCATAGAAGCTTGGTTGGAAATTGCCAAAATCAGAAATGACCCTCAACTGGTGAATGGCTAAACAAACTGGTATATCCATACAATAAAATACTACTCAAAAAAAAAAATAAGAAAGAAAGAAAGAAAAAAACTCATGGTACTGAAACAACATAGATGAATTTCAAGACCATTATGCTAAGTAAAAGCCGCCAGTTACCAAAGGTTACATATTGTATGATGCCATTTATACAACATTCTGAAAAAGTCAAAATAGGTCAGTGCTTACCAGGGACCGGGGAAGAAAGGAACTGACTACAAAGGGAGTCCTTTTGGGAGTAATGTGATTATTACACAACTGTGTATATTTGTCAGAATGCATAGAACTGAACACCAAAAAAGAGTGAATTTAACTGTGTGTAAATTACTACTCAATAAACGTGATATCTCAGGTTTGCTGTGGGCAGCATGGCTGGCTATCTAAACTATTTTCTGAAGAGGATGGAAAGTGTCATGAAAAACTCCAGCACCTCTGCCTGACTCCCTGAGAACGTGCCTAGCCAACTCCCATCAGAGATGCGAAACTCTCTACAAATTCAGTCAGGACCCTGGTTCAACCATGTGGTCTACGGGGGAAAGCATTTAATATCATTATCCACCCCAAACGCTGAGTGACAATATTATCTTTCCCCATTGGGCAGGGAGATTTCAAGTTTGAATGTGATCTTAATTAGATGCTCCTCTTTGCAACACGGTTATGAAGACAGTTGCACTGAGGTTAGAAGGACATGGGAGAATTTGATTAAAGCCAGTCACTGGGAAAATAACATGAATATATAGACCCTAAGAAGGATATGACAGGTACACTTTATATAACCTTGTCTATTGCATTGACAATTATGCTCTCACTGGGCATTCTATTTTGACTTTCCAGTATATTCATAATATATTACAAAAAATCATTTTAAACAATTCATTTGAATGATGTTCAGTTTTAAAATATGAGTGAAAAAACACACACACCTACTCAAATGCCCTGCTAAGATGCTGTGTCTTCAATAATCTTGAATTACCTGCAACTCCTGGCTATTGGTTTCACTACTCTGACAGCTGAAATAACATATTCATGGCTTGTGTGAGTCTTGGATGTTTGGGGTTAGGAAAAGAATGGGCAGGTTATGCATGTATTTTCTAAATTAACTCGAGCTCTGCGTTTGTCTACAATGCTGCAAGGTTCAATCGCATGGATGGTACCTGGGGCGGTGGCAGGGTGTGGGGGGAGCAGGCACACTCGGAAGGTGCTACTTGACTGGGTGCCATTGTCATCAGAAGCCAGGTGTCACCCCTTGTAATGTAAAGGAATCGAATAATTTAATCTTTTAAGACAGATTTGATGAATCCATTCTACTTTGAAAGAGATAAATTGTTACATAAAGCAGCCACATAGCACAGGGAGATCAGCTCGGTGCTTTGTGTCCACATAGAGGGTTGGGATAGGGAGGGTGGGAGGGAGGCTCAAGAGGGAGGGGATATGGGGATATATGTATATGTATAGCTGATTCACTTTGTTATAAAGCAGAAACTAACACACCATTGTAAAGCAATTATACTCCAACAAAGATGTTAAAAAAAAATTGGTACATAGAGCACAAAAAGTAATCCCTTGGATAAGAGTGTTTGTATCTGCCTCATGACTGTGAAACCAAAGAGCAAATTTAACACTGATTATTAACATGTTAAAATTTAAAGCTGTGGGGGAAAAAAAGAAAGAAAGGAAGAAAAGGGAAAAAAAGGAGAAGGAGAAGCAGCAGCGGCAGCTGCAGCAGCAGTATTGGTGGGGGGGTGGGGGCGGGGGCGGGGCGGGGCGTGGTAAAAACCATGATGTCATGACTATTTCAGAAATGCTTCTTCAGAACCCAGCAGTCTTCCAGGGAACCGCACAGGGAGGGCTGTGTCTGCCCAGCTAGAAACACTGACACGCCAAGGGGCCTTATGGTTTATTCCCTCCTAAACCTGGGCCAACAGAACTCAACCCCCTGCATGATCCAGGTGACAGGAACTTCTTTATTCCACTTAGAAAGACAAATTCCGACAAAACAAGGTACTTTGATCTAGTGGGATTGGTGGATTGAATTTAGAGGGTTGACTTTCCCAAATGCCACTAAAAGGTCAGAAAAGGAATTTTTAAGGAGGTCAAGTGACAAGGACAAAGAGAATGAGAGGAAGCAATGGTTGAGGAGAGAGGGCTACTGCCCTCTTGGAAGCTGGAGGTTAATTGGTGGTGGACAAGCTGGCCCAGCAGAGCCTTGGTACCTTGGAGAGAAGTTCAGCACCTAAGTTGGGGAGCAGGGAGAGAGAAGTACAGCGGCTCTCCTCTCTGACCCTGAAGTCAAGGGGCTGTGGACCCCAGTACCCCATCCAACCCCATACAGCAACTGCTGCCCTCTGACTCCTGCAAAGACTGAGAGATCATTCCAGAAAAACAAAAACAAAGAAACCCAGGCTGAGGGAAATGGTCACAGCAGTGTGAGGCAGAGGACTGGAAATAGGGGTCAGGCGAAAGTCTGTATCTGAAGGGTTGGGAGACTTCCTTCCCACTGCTGCAGATCACGGTGCCCCACTTATGCCGTCGCACATGCGCAGCCAGGTAAGGGAAAAGACACAGAATTCTCTCCTCCAAAAGCTTTTCTCAGTATTTAACTTTTTTTTCTGATTTGGTTAATATTTATGAAAAGTGTCATGTGTCAGGAGCAGGGTGAATTGAGGATGTAGCTGTTCAGAATACACAATACAGGGGACTTCCTTGGTGGCCCAGTGGGTAAGATTCTGCACTCCCAATGCAGGGGGCCTGCGTTTGATCCCTGGTCGGGGAACTAGATCTCGCATGCATGCTGTAACTAAGAGTTCGCATGCCACAACTAAGAAGTCTGCATACCGCAACTAAAGAACACACGTGCCACAACTAAGATGCAGTGCAGCCAAATAAATAAATAGAATATGCACTACAGATAGGATTGTATCAAAGTTATGAAGCATAGTTATGAAGCAAAGATATGAAGCATATCAGGGATTGGTACCCCTGATTCCACCACCCAACTGCAGAAAATACCATGACCAATCTACGTGGAATCCCCACATGTCCCCCTACCCCATGTCTTTGCCCCAGAAGGAGCCACTACTCCTAAGTCTGTGCTTAGCCTTCTCTTGCTTTTTGTAAAAATAATTTTGCCAATTGTGCATGTATTCCTGAACAATATACTTTTTGCCTTGTTCGGTAGTTAGCTCAATAAAAATGATATCTTATATTACTGACTCTGAAGTTCTGAAAAATTCACTTTCACCATCATTACATGTTGGTGGGCAGCATTAGCTAGTTCATTTTCTTAACTGTGAAATATTCCACTGAATGGATATACTCTACTTTTATTTATACGTGTTGGATATGTAACCAAGCAGGACCCTAAGGGGCCTTCCTGGGACAGGCCTTCCCTCATATCCTCTGCTTTAGTTCCTCTCTGAAGTACCTAGATAACAGTATTTGATGCACATTTCCTGAGTTGTTTTACAGATGTGAAAACCCTCCACCAGATGGAAGATGTTAACTATCGGGATGGCCAAAAATTTGTTCGGGTTTTTCCGTAACAGCTTATGAAAAACTGAACGAACTTTTTGGCCAACCCAATACTTGATGACCATGAGCACACAGCCCCCAGGCTTCCTGAAGCCTAAGGACTGACAATGTTAACCCGTGACACCACCCTGTTACCTCACCATCAGCCAATCAGAGAATTGTGCACGAGAGGATCACATACCCTGCAACCCCCCTCCCTCACCTGGCTTTTTTCTTCCTTTTTTTTTTTTTTTTTTTTTTAATGTTTCTGTAGTTTCTAATTGGAGTTTGCAATGATGTCAGCCATGCTGCATGACTTGTCATCAACACCCAGGTCCTAGGGACGAAATTGGGTCATTTGTAGAGACATGGATGGACCTCACCTGGCTTTTAAAAATTTGCTGAAACCCTTTGGGGAGCTCGGGGCTTTTTAGGGCATGAGCCACCCATCTCCTTGAATGGCCCTGCAATAAACCTTTCCCTGCCCCAAACTCTGACATTTTGGTGTGCTTGGTCTCATGTGCGTTGGGCACATGAACTTGCGCTAACAGATGTACATTTCGTTTATTCTCGTTTTGGCCACTATCTACTAAGATAACTGCTAAAAATGTTCTGGTACATGCTTTTGTAGAGCCCAAGACAGGGGTTTGTCCATGGTATATAGACAATTGATGGGTCATAGTATTAACTTATGTACAAGTTTATAAGATATTGTTTTTCAAAGTAGTTATATCAATTTACTCTTACTTCGACTGTGTATGTGTTCCTGTTCTTTATATTTCAAACACTTGATCTTAACAGATTTCTCAATTTTCATAAGTCAATGGGCAAAAAAGTATTCCATGGTGGCCTTTTTATTTTCTTGACTATCCAGAAGATTGAACTTACACTCATAGATTTATTGACTATTCGTATTTCCATCTCTGTGAAATGCCTATTCATATCGTTTGTTAATTTTTTATTGGGTTGATTGCTTTCTGGATTTATAGTAGTTGTTTGTATATGCTGACTACTAAGCATATTATCAGAGTGTGTTACAATGATATCTATGAGTTTTGGATTCATCTTTTCTTTTTACAGTGATTTCTAAAGAATACCTAAATTACCAAAGAAATCATCCATATTCAAGGATAGGAAGCCTCAGTATCATAAAAAATATCAATTCTACCCCAAGCAGTCTATAGATTCAGTTCACTTCCAGTCAAAATCCCAACTTTTTTTTTTTTTTTTTGAGGAACTTGATAGGGTAGGTTGCCATGAAGTTCACTTCTTATTTGAGGCAATGATTATTTTGTGCAAAAATAAGCATGGGTTGGAATCAGCAACCTTTTCCATACCTGCAATAGTCCAGAGGGCATGGGCTGGGGAGTCAGAGACACAGGTTTAAGTCCTGGTTCTGTGCTCACCAGCTTTACACTTGAGCAAACTACTTCACTGAGTGTCCATTTTCTTGTTTGTATTGGAGGTTGAATACCTAATTGGTATTCAGTCGGAGACAAGAATACCTAATCATTTCTTTGCTAAACAAGATAACACATAAAGCCCCACAGAGTCAGTGTCTAGCACACAGCAAGCACTCAGTAAATCCAGGCTGCCTTCCTCTCTTTTCCCTCACCACCACCCCAGAAGCACAGAGCTATAGGGACTTCCTGAGCTGGATGGCCCAGCCTCCGTTAAAAAAGAGAGGCCCCGGGGCTTCCCTGGTGGCGCAGTGGTTGAGAGTCACCCTGCCGATGCAGGGGACGCGGGTTCGTGCCCCCGTCTGGGAGGATCCCGCATGCCACGGAGCTGCTGGGCCCGTGAGCCATGGTCGCTGGGCCTGCGCGTCCGGAGCCTGTGCTCCGCAATGGGAGAGGCCACAGCAGTGAGAGGCCCGTGTAACGCAAAGAAAAAAAAAAAAAAGAGAGGCCCCACCCACCCATGGCTGGATGATTAATTGATGTTGCAGGGCCTGCCAAAAGTAGGAATGCCTTTCATCTTTGTGCAAGAACATAATTTAAATATATATTTTATCAAAAGAACTGGAAAGTGCAAGCTACAAAGACACAGATAGCAGCCCAAAGCCTTGACTGTTTCTTTATTCCCTTTGAACTTGATAAAAGCAATACGTGCCCTACCTTGAGCCCAGAGGTAAAGCTAATGGGTGGCCGATGACATTGAAACTTCAGGGCATCTCATTTGCACAGGTCCCTCTGAGACCCTGGAAGGGGTTCTGGTAGGGGTGTGTAACCATATGTTTTTGTCAAATTTTCAAAAATAAGATATTTTCACTGCCAATCAGTTAAGGCTGGGTCTTTCTATTGACATCTCATTTACATGCTTCCCATCATGTCAGGTTGTAGGGGAGAGACCATGAGTACTTTGCGGGCCCAGCTAAGGGGAAGTTGAGTTGGGGATATATTTAGTTTGGCTTTCATGGAATATGCGTATGTGATTTGCAGTCACTTCCTTGTAGAGTTGAGTTAATGAGGACTGTCCTGGTGGCTTCCAGTGATACCTCTACCATCCAACCCATCTGCCATGTGGACTCACCCAGTGTCATGACACCCAGATGCAGGGCCAGAAGTCCTGATGCGGCCCTGTGCCACTGTGTCCAACACCAGAAGCACAAGGTGAGTGAAGGAGAAAAAAACACACAGAGCCAGAAGAAGCTAGTCTGTGGAATATTCTTCCAAATCTCACAGCACATATATTTATATGAAAGAAACTTGAGAAATTTTAAAATTTGACAATCTTGTACATTTCCATGACATCATCAGTGATTTATACCTGTGTTCCTAAAAGTACCAGTTTGGGAAGCTAAAAGAAATTTCTCAATCAAGAATACCAAAAAAATTTTTTCAATTAACCATGCTAAAGTAAGGACTAAATTATCTTGCTATTCTATCTATTAAAAAAATCACAAAATTGTCATTAAAGAGGATACAGCCAAAAGATCTAGGGAAAAAAAGTACTGAGTATGCCAGGCAGATAATTAATTTAAAATTGTGTGGGTTTTTTGGTGATGTTTGCAGTATTTGCCAGCTTTAAATTTTTGTAGCTTACAATTTTCTATTCTATATATTCTCTTTCATACCTAATTTGATTAATTCATAATTATGTATTCTCATTCTCAAAGAAGATCCCCCAGTTGCATAAGATTCAGGGCCCACGAAACAGGGATCTACCCCTTGCCTTACCTGAAGGGAGAAGCTTCAGTTTAATGAGTGGCCTTGGGTCCCAGAGTGGATGTTACTCACAGGGCACTGGAGGAGACCGCAGAGGGGTGGTCACCATGCAGTCTATGCTAGGAGCCAGCATGGGGTGGGGTGGGCCTGATCTGACCCCTTCTATTGCTTTCATGAGAGCAGATACGGTGGCCCCAGGAGACACCTGCTCAGAACTCTCTTGCCCCATTTGGGGCAAGTAATGGACACACCACCACACACACACACACACACACACACACACACACACACACACACACACACACCAAGCCAGCAGTGTTCATCGAAAAGGCCTTGGGCAAGAGATCTGCCACAATCTCCTCCTCTACAGCTTTGCAGCCCACCAGGACCCAGAGGCTTTTGGTCACAGTCCTTAAGAACAGCCAAGGAGAGTCTAGGAATCCCACTGCTTCCAGCAAGAAAGGGGTCAAACAAAACAGGTAGAATATCTGCCCCCTGGAATTAGAAGGAGGAAATGAGGTAGGAAACGTGAGAGCAGTCTATCTGTCATGCAGTCAGAAAGCATTTGTGCAGTCCAAACAAAGGATGTAACCAAAATTTAGGCCCTGTAGCTAACTTCTGTTTGAAGAGTAGAGTTTTTATCTTTCAGTTTGAGCAAGACCCAGTTCTGCCCCCGGACCCTGGGCCAGCCAGGCTCTGCAAGTATTCGAAACTGCAAAAGGGCCACCTGAGTTGCCGAGGCCATGGTATAATCCCATCCTTATAGCTGAGCCTTCCTTGCCCTGCCCTCAGGCTCTCAGACCATTGCTTTTGTTTCCTGGACCCTCTAGAAGTCCTAAGGTCCCCTGGAAGTTGAACTTGAGGTTCCAGTGGCAGGCTAGGCCAGGCGCTCATGGCTGGCATGCCCCCAAACAGTATCCATCAGCCATGCTCCAGCTAATGCCTCAGTAAAAGCACTCAAGAGTTGGTGAGGTGTTTCAGTGGGGGGCTCAGTAAGCAGTGCCCCACAGGACTGCCAGCCTTGATGGGAGGGATAAACGACTTGGTTAGAAAAGCCTGTCCATTCACTCCAGCTTTCCAGGAAAACAATCATTAAGGGTTCATTTGTGATAAAATATCCATTTCTGTGCATCACTATTCAGTGGTACATCCCCTGCCCCTCCCCACCCCCATCTATCAATCATCCTTACAGAAGTGATTACAGAGAAATGGACAGTGAAAATTAGAACTGCACTGGGCATCTCTAAGTCGCTGGTGCTCTTTTCACTTGAACCTTACAGGGCCTGTGTCTGCCGGCTGCTCCTGTCCCTCCCAGGCAGTGCCAGGAGTGGGCCTGCCTCCATTTTCCCCGAAATCTGTCCACATACAGGCGTTTAGTCTCACCACAAAGAATGCTGAACATTGTTAAAAAAAAAAAAAAAAAAAATTCCGTGTCAAAAACATCAGCCTGGGGCAGTGGTTGAGAGTCCGCCTGCCGATGCAGGGGACACGGGTTCGTGCCCGGGTCCGGGAAGATCCCACATGCCACGGAGCGGCTGGGCCCGTGAGCCATGGCCACTGAGCCTGTGCGTCCAGAGCCTGTGCTCTGCAACGGGAGAGGGCACAACAGTGAGAGGCCCGCGTACCGCAAAAAAAAAACCAAAAACACCAGCCTGTCTCATAGCTATGTCAACTGGAAAAAAAAGGTGCAACCTAAAAGTTGAAAGTTGTGTTTTATTTGGTGGAAATTTTTAGGACTTCAAGCCCGGGAGGCAGCATCTCAAGTAACCCTGCTCCGAGGAGGTAAGGCTGGGAGCCAGGTTATATAGAAGTTTTACAACAAAGGGCAGGTAGTCTGAATGCCAAAGATTATTGTAAATTAAAGAAAACCAGATATCTAAGTTAAGGAATTTAGCGCTTTTCGAAGTATGGGAAGATGCAAGAGACTGGGCTCACTGAAATCATTCCTTTGATATGCACCTCAGCTATATGGGGCCACTATCCTGTGTTTTTACATCCTGAGTTTCCTTAGGCCTCACCGTAGGGAGTGGCTGCAGTCTGATGCCTGCTATATGGCAGGTGTTCTTTCCTTTCTGAGTTCCCTCAGGGCTCACCAGCTCACCACAGGCAGTGGCTGCAAAGGCTGAGGACTGTGACATCTTTGTCTACTGATATGGCAGGAAATATTCCATTTCTCAGCTGATAGGCAAGGCTCTCCTCCGGCACCATAAACAGAGATTAATACCAAATCTCAGTTCCTGCTTCCTCTCATTTTTCCTGATTCTTGGAAAAGTTAGTGAGGAAAACAGAAGCAAAGAGAGAAGAGAGACAAGAAGTTGCTTTGGGGCTTCTGCTGAAAACAATTATAATACATGTAAATTTTAAAAAACATTTCTTTTCCTATGCACATTGAGCACCTAGCATGTGCCAGGTTGTATGATAAGTACCTTGCACATAGTATCCTCTTCCATCCTTGCCATAACCCTTGAAATAACAAGTGAGCTAGTAAGAGACAGGACAGGTCAGGGGCCCAGCTTTCTCAGATTCCAATTCTTTGCTCTGTTTTGGTATGTAAGTTTAAGAATCATAGGAACTTCTTCCATAAGAGTTTCCCAGGAGTTCCAGGCTTGAGAAACAGGTTTTGGAAGGGAAAGGTGGGAACAGAGCCAGAGGTCAGCTATGGGGAGGAGTGAGGGTGAGGGAATTTAGTAGTGTACCTCAGCTCTTGGCAGGGATGATTAGAAAAGAAAATTAGAATTATAGGCGTGTATAGTCCTAGACTAAAAAAAGAGAAGAAAACACAAAGTATATTATTATTAATCAGAAGATATAAAAATGTATACCTAAATCTGAGATGTTTAGCTCTAACTTGCCCCTGAAGAATCTAACCAAGCTGAAGTTGTGTCTCTTGAGAAAAGGGCCTTTCATTATTTAAAACTAACACACACACACACACACACACACACACACACACACACACACGAGGATAAAATAATAAGCAAGCAGTTACTCACCATCCAAAAGTGAACAAATATTGTTTCCTCCTCTAAAAACAGCAGGTTTGCTAAATTGTCCCAAGTAATTGGAAAAGGGGGCCTTTTAAGAAATGTTTTCGATGGCGCCATCTGGTGGATTCATCCTAAAAGTGCTATCTGTTCTCGCAATTAAATTGACTTGAGAGGACATATTCTAGTACATAATGAGACATTCGGTCCCTTAATTTTTCCCTGTGGCTTTCCATTATTTTCCCTCTGGGCATCCTCAGCCTCCTTTCCATTCCACTACAATCAACTAATCCTTGAAGTTCCCCCTTTCATTTCATAGCCTTTCTGCTGCAGAGCCATTTTATGGCAAGATTTATAGCAATGTCAAGAATAAAGAAAACTGTTGTAAAATAACCATGGACGACATTATAAACTGGCAATAAAATTGGTCATAATGCACAGCTGGTATTTATGTGGGCCACCTGTTCCATTTTTAGCCACTCCTGAATCAACTGCTTTCACCCCATTCACTGTGTTTTGAAAGCCGTTTCACTTGCCTCCTTCTCCTCCAAAGATCTTCAAAACTGGCAATTATTTGCAGAATGTGCTGAGACCTCACATCAAGCCAAACTTGCTTGTCCATGTAGCCATAACCATACCTAGAAGCCCATCATGGCTGATTCTTGCTTCTGAGTCTCCGAGCTCTGCCAAAATCCAGGTATTAGACAGAAGAAAAGTTTCACCAGAACTCATGCCAGCTACAAGATACACTTAATCCCAGCACACATAGGCATATCAAAAATTAGATGAAATGATCAAGGAGCTATGTACTTCTCCACAACTACAGGGAAGGTACTAGAGCCATAATTTGTAGGAGCAGTTCCCATTTAATGAGCACCTACCCAGTACAAGTTGAAATTTTTACATATGTTATCATTAATCTGTTAATCCTTGTAACAACTCTGCAAAATTAGTTGAATCAATTATTCATTTCCTCTATGACTTCAGTAAATAATTCTACCAACCTCAGTCTAGAAGTTGGCCTATCAACAGTGCAGTAATGTAGTGAGAATTCAGTAGTAATAGCTAAGAGTCACCATAAGCATAAGCATCCTTATGAGAACTTTCCACATATTAACTCATTTTATTGAGTCACAACCCACCTATTATGTACTATTATTATGCCCAGTTCATAAAAGAATGCTGAGACCCAAAGAAATTAAGTAACTTGCCAAAGGCCACAAGCTAATAAGTGACAAGACCAGGATGTGAACCCAAGAAGTCATACCCCATAGCACAATGCTCTTTTGACAACTAATTGTGACTATTATTTAATGATTAATTTTTTTAAAAAAATCAATGACTGAAGTCAGCATGAATGTTGGAGTAAAGACTCCCAAAAGTTCTCTTCTCCCTAGAAGCAATGACAAAGTTGGCAAAAATTACCAATATCAACTTTTTTCAGAGCACCAGAAATGAACCAAAAGTTTGCAGCAATTGGAAAAGCATGTATTTAAAAAATAGCTGAATCTTGATAATAACAGTGAGCTCTTTGGTTTTTAACTCACCTAAGTCCCATACCTCACTCTCTAGTTCTCTAGGAACTTTGAAAAACCATTCCCCATGCAGCCTCGGAGCCACCGGAGAGAGCAAATAGGAACTGGAGATCTTTCAAAGCCTCATTCCCAAAGAATTATCATTATCTGACCTGTCTGGTCAGACCCTGCCTAGGGGTTTCCTGGAAGACTTCACTTGCAAATATATCTGTATTTGACCTGATTTGGAGATTTACTGGTTCCAGGAATTTAAAGAAATCCCTGTTCAGTCATTAGCTGATCACTAGCAAACTAAGTAGAGATTTCAGTGGCCACAAATAATAAAGAATACAGACTCTACAGAACCAGTTCACAAAAGTCACTAAATAAACAAAAGCAACTTAAAAAAGCATCAACAACAATACACTCTGGGGAGGGGAGAGAATCTGATTTCTGGAGGTGCACATTATATTATTTTAAATTGCCAGTTTTCAACAGACATTTCAAAGTATGCAAAGAAACAAGAAAGTGTGGCTCTTTAAAAGGACATAAAGTGACCAATAGAAATTGTCCCTGAGGAAGCACAGACATGGACTGTGCTTTAAAAGACTTTAAATCAGTCATTTTAAATATACTCAAAAAGCTAAAGGAAATCATGTCTAAAGAATTGAAGGAAAGTATGAAAACAATGTCTCACCAAATATAGAAAAATCATAAAGATAGAAATTATATATTAAAAATATAGAAAGTCTGGATTTGAAAAGTACAATAACTGAAATGAAAAATTCTCTATAGGGAACAGTATCAAATTAGCACAAGCAGAAGAGAGTGTTGCAAATTTGAAGCTGGATCAGCTGATATTATCCAGTTTGAAGAACAGAAAGAAAGTAGAATTAAAAAATTAACACAGCCTTAGAGGCCTGTGGCACACCATCAAGACACCAACATATGCAACACATCCCAGAAGAAGAGGAGAGAGAAAGGAGTAGAAAGAACACATGAAGAAATATGGCTTAAAACTTCCAATTTTTTTTTTTTTTTTTTTTTTTTTTTGGGGTTTGGGGGCCCCCCACTGTTGTGGCCTCTCCCGTTGCGGAGCACAGGCTCCGGACGTGCAGGCTCAGCGGCCATGGCTCATGGGCCTAGCTGTTCCGCGGCATGTGGGATCTTCCTGGACCGGGGCATGAACCCGTGTCCCCTGCATTGGCAGGCGGACTCTCAACCACTGCGCCATCAGGGAAGCCCAAAACTTCCAAATTTGTTGAAAAACATTAATCTACACATCTAAGAAGTTCAAAAAAGTCCAATCAGGAAAAATAAACTCAAAGAGATACACAGCCAGACACATCATAATCAAACTACTGAAAGACACAGGTAAAGAGAGAATATTGAAACCACAAGAGAGAGAATTATCATGTGCGAGGATCCTCAATCAGCTGATTTTTCATCATAAAGCATGGAGGCCAGAAGATGTTGGATGACACATTCAAAGTGCTGACTGACCAAAAAAACCCACACATACACACAATAAAAACCAACTGTCAACAAACAATTCTATATCCAGCAAAATATCCTTCACAAATGAAGAAGAAATTAGGGTACTCTCAGACAGACAAAAACTGAAAGAATATCACTAGACAAGTCCTACAAGGAATCCTTCCTTCAGACTGAAATGAAAGGACATTAGAAAACAACTCAAGTCCATATAAAGAAATAAAGAGCACCAGGAACAGTAACTACTGATACATAGGTAAATATAAAATACTGTATAAATGTATTTTTAAAAAATTTTATTGAAGTATGGTTGATTTAAAATGTGTTAATTTCTGCTGTGCAGCAAAGTAATTCAGTTATATACATATTTATATATATTTAAATATATAATTAATTTATATATTATTTAATATATATATATAATATATATATTCTTTTTCATATTCTTTTCCATTATGTTTTATGACAGGATATTGAATATAGTTCTCTGTGCTATACAGTAGGACCTTGTTGTTTATCCATTTTATATATAATAGTTTGCATCTGCTAACTCCCAAAAACATGTATTTTTGATTATAATTCTTTGTTTCTCTGATCAGATTTAAAACAAAGCTTCACTGTCATAAATCTATGTTGATGGGCATACTATATAAAATGTAATTTCTATGGTAATAAAAGCACAAAGGAGGAGGGAGGGGGCATAGCTATGTAGGAGCAAAGTCTTTGGATACTATTATAATTAAGCTGGTATTAATACAAACTAAATTCTAATAAGTTAGGATGTTAATTGTAATCCCCAGGGAAATCACAAAGAAGTCAATTAAAAATATATAGTAAGACAGTCTCTAGGTCCATCCACCTCACTACAAATAACTCAATTTCATTTCTTTTTATGGCTAATATTCCATTGTATATATGTGCCACATCTTCTTTATCCATTCGTCTGTTGATGGACACTTAGGTTGCTTCCATGTCTTGGCTATTGTAAATAGGGCTGCAATGAACATTGTGGTACATGACTCTTTTTGAATTATGGTTTTCTCCGGGTATATGCCCTGTAGTGGGATTGCTGGATCGTATGGTAGTGAAGTAAGTCAGAAAGAGAAAAACAAATACCGTATGCTAACACATATATATGGAATCTAAAAAAAAAAAAAAATGGTCCTGAAGAACCTAGGGGCAGAACAGGAATAAAGATGCAGACATAGAGAATGGACTTGAGGACATGGGGAGGGGGAAGGGTAAGCTGGGACGAAGTGAGAGAGTGGCATGGACACATATACACTACCAAATGTAAAATAGCTAGTGGGAAGTAGCCGCATAGCACAGGGAGATCAGCTCGGTGCTTTTTTGTCCATCTAGAGGGGTGGGATAGGGAGGGTGGGAAGGAGACACAAGAGGGAGGAGATATGGGGATATATGTACACATATGGCTGATTCACTTTGTTATACAGCAGAAACTAACACACCATTTTAAAGCATTATACTCCAATAAAGATGTTTAAAAAAATACCAACAGAGGGCTTCCCTGGTGGCGCAGTGGTTGAGAGTCCGCCTGCCGATGCAGGGGACTCGGGTTCGTGTCCCAGTCTGGGAGGATCCCACATGCCACGGAGCGGCTAGGCCCGTGAGCCATGGCCGCTGAGCCTGCGCGTCCCGAGCCTGTGCTCTGCAAGGGGAAAGGCCACAACAGTGAGAGGCCCGCGTACGGCAAAAAAAAAAAAAAAAAAAAAAAAAAAA